>NC_085969.1:16318521-16657477 GCF_910591565.1 Cydia splendana | reverse complement strand
CAAAACACGAAATGACTTGTTTAGGCGGATTGCTCTGAAGTTGGTTGTCACATCGCCATCTGTTTTAGAGTGAGGGAACTAACGCGCAAAACTGCTTAAATTAAATATAATTCAAAAGTTATAACGTGTTGACGGACTTGCCTTGTAGACGGTCTTGCCCACAATGACATTACATAGTTTTTTACTAGCCCATATTTAAAAAACTTTTATTACTTAGATTATTTATGTGATAACTAGAAATAATAAACGTCAGCGCGTCATTGTAACTCTACAATCCATCAAAATCAACGTAATAACTTTGACCAATCTACGCGATTTCGCTCTCACCAATCTACTGAACTAGCTTTTGAAAACTTCGCGTCGGACCGTAATTTGTACGTTGTTAGAAATGCGGTGTGCGTTTCTTTGTAGGATTAGTTAGCATGAAATTATATTACGCTTGTGTTAGGTCGTGGCCTTTATGATTGCTTCCAGTCGTAGTACAGTCCCCTACAATAATATGTTATATAACGAAAGCTGCAAAAATACTTATCTCACATCATCTTATTTACAGAGCCATTAGAGCATATGATATATGTATATGATTGCGGCCTTCGAAGAGTGACTGCTCGTATTTAAAACTTAGGAAGTAGCAGAATATTCAAAATACTCGCCCAAGAATTTGCGTGTTAAAACCGAAAGGTAATCTATATTTTCAACAACCAGTTTCATCTAAGATGGAACTCTTTTTCAACTCTGTTCCAAACAAAACAATAATTAAAGAACGAAGTGCCCATCCAAGTTAGAATTTACTGCTAGACAGTACACACCCATCAGTTTTTGAGTAACATTGTGCAGAGAGCTCTCTTTCGTTTTTAGATATTTATATCAGATCTCTGTAGTCACAAGAGTCCTAGTCAGTAGAGTAGCCTGAGAACCGTTAGTGAATCTGGATCGTCATTGTTTCAATGGCAACATTTTGGCTTGTGGCCCAATTTGCTGCGTCCCAATTTGTGCGGTACGGTACGCGGCTTACGAAGCCAAAAAGCTCCAGTGAATGGGGTACTTTACGAGTAGAATAAATGATAGTTCAGTTATTAACAAGTTTAATCGAACGAGCGAGCGAAGCGAAGCGAAGTTCTTACATTCGACTTGGATCACGCGGCTGGCTAGCGGCACGTCCCGGCATTTCGATGTTTTTAAGCTGAACTGTCAGAAGATAGTTTGATACTCAAGAACTTAAGTAAATTTGTTCTAATTTAAATGAAATTGGGTAAACGTGTAGTTGAGGGCATTATATTTTAGTCATTAAATTATGAGCAGACTCGATCAAGGGATTATTGAGGTAGAAGAGCTTAGAAGGCCAAAAAGCTGTTTGTGAGAGGTCTTGCTATTCTGGTCATTTTATTTGCAAATAACATGGTCGTATTTAGTATCAAATGAAAGTGCTCGGTTTGCACTTTTATAATATCGATTTTTAATTTACCATTTTTAAATAATTAGCAAGATAAAAATAAAATAATATAAACATAATATAGGTATTTGACATTTGACAGGAAATATTTCGGCTTAGCACAGATACAGTTTATTTTAATCTCTATGATTTCTATGATGACTTAAATCCAGGGGAGGGACAGTCGTATATAAAGCACTTTATTCGAAAAAATAGCGACATCTATATTACTTAACGCTAAACTTTTTTTTAATATGGCTTCACTTTATTTCGTCAGAACGTCTTAAAAGTCTTGTATCCAGGGCACGGATCAAACAAAAAATATCTGTTGAACAGATTATTTATGGCCATCGTTGCCATGGAGGCGATTGTCACAAAAAAACAACTTTGTCAAATAAAACTCAAAATATTATAACACCCCATTTATTGTCTGTACTACGACATAATTCAGATAAATAAAAATACTTTCAGTTTTACAATGTCAAAAGAAACAAAGTTTTCATACGCCATCACAGTTGCTGAGAACCTTATTACCAAAAAAATTTTAAAAAATATTTGGCGGGTAGATTCACAACCTGCTGCGTGTAATTGTGTTTCGTGGTCAATTGTGTGTTATTCCAGCCGTGTATGATAGGTAATTTATTTACATCAACAGTCAAGTTAAAAGTACCTAATCTGTTTTCGTGTATTAGTAAATATCCTGAAGGCCTTTCTTCAAAGTCAAAGATTTTTACGTTCGCAACATACTTAGACGCTATTTATGCCCCTCCCCCCCCTGATATTGACGTTGATATTTCTGATTAAGAATTACACATGGCATGGATGGATGCAAAAAAGTTCCACGAGAGGGCTCTCTTTGTCCTATATATTATACATACTACTCTTTGCTTAAATCTATCAGTCAAGGGCTCCACAGAATTTGCAATAAATCCAGGCGATTTTTGATCCATTCAATCCATTGCCGCCTATAGTGCGACATAATAAAATAGTAGAAATTCAATGAAATGGAACTCAAAAATGTCCATACTAAATTGTTGCCATGTGTAAGCATTTTACATGCAATTTACGTCAAAAATGTGACAGTTACGTAGAAAGTGGTGCCCTCATTTATTTTCTACTATAGTTGGTCAAGCAGATCTTGTCAGTAGAAAAAGGCGGCAAATTTGAAAACCGTAGGCGCGAAGGAATATCGTCCCATGGAAAATTTGAATTTCGCGCCTTTTTCTACTGACAACATTTGCTTGACCAACTATATTTTATGTCGCACGATACGAGTACCTAAGTAGGTGCAACAAAGTCAATCGCTCTATAATAATTTTTGGTTAACTGCGAGTTCTCAGTTCGGGGCGAACTACTAGTTACTTATTAAGAACTTTTTGATTTGGTGCCATCGTCTCGTTTTTATCACCGCACCTCCCGCCAAAAGAGCAAAGTTCATCCCCACTTCTTAGATACATGGCACACCAAGGGTCGGCAACGCTTAAGTGGCTCCTGTGATGTTGCTTATGTCCATGGGCGACGATGACCGCTTCCCATCAGGCTGCTCGTCTGCTCGTTTGCTGACTATCACATAAAAAAAAAGTTTAGAAAGCTGGTATTATGCTGATAGATTATACAGACATACACTTATATACGTATAGTATATCCTACTAATAAACTACTGTATTAGAAACGTTAATGTTTTGATTGTTTGATACTCTATCACAGAAGTTCCCAAACTATTTTTCTCGAGGACTACTTTCAAAGTTTTACAGTTTTCGATAGAATTAGAAATAAGGTAAAAATCTTGATGTGTCTTTTAATTGAAAAACACAGTTTAAAAATAAGTTACGGCAAATATGTAACAAGTATGAATCTAATACGATCATTTATATTCTTCTGCTTTCATAAGTTGTAGTTACTGATTTTTAAAAAGCGTTTTTCAATTAAAAGATATGTCAAGATCGCTTAAGGTGGGATCAGACGGTTCACTCGGATGAATGTTCACTCGAGTGAATGGTTCATTTTCCTTTCATTCCACGTTCACACGGCTGCTGGAAAGATTATTCATTTTTTCTTTTCTTTCACTATGGCGTCGAATGAATTTGTGCGTCTTGGTATACGTTTAATTTGTGATCATTTAATAAAGATTTTAACAAACAAGAAGGAAAGAAAGCGTCGTCGGGGGTGGGTGCGACCTTGAATCGCAAGAAGAAATTTATTTGGAGCCTCGAATACATTGCTGAGAGAATTAGCTGATGAAGATCCGGAATCGTATTGCAATCATTTGCGGATGACTAAAAATAATTTTGAAGAACTTCTACTATTAGTAGGTCCGTTAATAGCGAAAGAAAATAATACTTTAATGAGAGACAGTATATCTTGCCGAATAAAACTCCAAATTGTACTGCGATACCTTGCTACTGGCGATTGTTTTGGAACTCTGGAATATTTATAGAGAGTACCTAGAAATACCATATCCTACTTTTTCCAAGATTTTATAGAATTTGCCCGGATTATTCTGTCTTTATACTCATCAATTTTGTGGTTCCAGAGGCAATGGTAATTTTTAAAATCTTCCAAAAATAAAAGAGACAAAATACTCTTTTATTTTTGGAACATTTTAAAAATTACCAATTCGTTCCACTTGAACACCATTTTATTGATTTTACGTTTTATTTGTCTAGCTAGATAGTAGTGTACCCACAGGATTCGAGAAAAATATACATAATCCGAATGAACTTTCCTTTCTGTGTTCACACTGTTCATTTTGTGTTCATTCGGAGTGCGAGTGAAAGATGCCGAATGAAAATATCCAACATTGTCGGAACCTTTCACTAATGAATTCATTTCTCAATTTTGGTTCATTTTGTGTTCAGACGTGTCACTTTGAGTGAAAGATGAATAGTGAAACTAGAAAATGAACAGAAAATGAACCGTCTGATCCCACCTTTACCTTCTTTCAAGTTCTTTCTAATGCTAAAAAAAACGAACTATAGGGGTGGACCTGGACCACTTTGGAAACCTCTGCTCTATTTTAATCTTTGTTGGATAAAGTGTACGTGATGTCTACGTCAAATTAGCACGCCAAGTGCTACGCAGTATTGCGCGCCCATACATTGTCACTGTCAATTCGGAGCGAATTAAGCGATGGTGAACTAGAGTAGACTTGTCTTTATCTTTAATCCAGAAAAATTTGTAAATAACATATTAAAATAAGTAATAATAGTAAATTTAATGGTTTATTGATTTTTACATACGAGTACTTACATAAGAAAATATATTTTGAAAATTATTGATGCTTATGCCATCAACGTTTTCTATTTCCGTGACCTAGCATAAATAAAACACGAGATAGCAAAACTGTTAGTCTTTCAAAATTGACCTCGATAGACTAAAGGGCGAATCATTCGAAAATTCATTCGGATATACGCCCTTCTGACAAAATAGGTAGGTATGGCAAAAATGTTAGCCTTTCAGACTGACGTCTAATGACTAAGGGCCGAGTATTACTAGAAATTCCTTTAGACATATAACGTTTTCATGTAGGACGATGGAATAACCAGCGGTTAATTGGTTGGCTTTTAGTGCTAAAGGCGTGCCGGAAGGAACAGGGAATTTAGCGAATTGCACCGTGACTTAGTGCTAGTGCCTACAAATAGCTAGGGAAACAAGGAAATGGGTGTTCCATGCTTTTAATTTACTTCTAAGAAAAGAGACCTTGAGGAGTCCGCTCTGAATTTTATTGTTGTTTACCTCGCTAGCCTATTTCGATTTCGAATATTGACTTTGTTACACAAATAGAGGCTACAGAAACGTGGGAAAGTAAAAAAACAAAAGACGTTGAATGGCTAGACAATGGTCAATGCTAAGAAACTCACCAACGACCGGTTGTGCGATGACACCTTTCAACGATTCTCTGGTACACCTCAAACCTTCGAACACGCACTGGGAAGGGAGACGGCATTCGTACTACATATTTCCCCTCTGCCGAAGCATAGGTACAACTAGAACTGTACCTATGGCGATGCGTGTAATGACTCATTCGTACACAAAAAACGATCGAGTTTTGCAAGATTTGTCTTTGACGTGTGTCATTTTCTATGTATTTGTGTCGTCATTACAGATTGGATTTTGTATGTAGTGAGTGAAAAGTGCTACTATGTGCACGTTTCCCCCCGCAAAAAATGGCAAACTTAAATGATTTGTACGGTAAGATATCGCTTGGGCCTTGGGCTCCTCCCTTCCGAAATGTCGGAAGCCGGCGTTGCTCGAAGCTTCAAACAAGTACACGTCAAAATCAGAAAAATGTCAGCACCTGGTCAGCACAGCAAGAGCTTTAATTGTCAATCAATAACATCGCGTTTTTCGGTTACATTTAAGTTACATTTTGGTTGTGAAAGCATTGCCGTGCAGCAATGCAGGGTACAGCAACGTATAAAAACGAGCGACATCACTGGCAATCTCGTTGAAAACTGATTTTAATATTCCAACCGCAACAGCCAATTATTATTAATTATGAAATGAATACTTATTCAATTTGAAGATTGAAGTGATATCGCACACATTTAGCGTCGCGTAATGATGCGAAGTAATGCTTTCACAACCGGAATGTAACCTTAAGCCTAATTGCGGTCAGAACCTGGCAAACACCACCGACAAAGGAAGCCCGGTTACCATCGCGTGACACCATTAGCCTTGATATTAATTATTTAATTACAACATCGTCCGAAACTAGGAGGTTTACTTAAATGGATAATATAATAGGTATATTGTCTAGGGTATAGCTGACCCTTGTCCGCTGTGTGTGGGATAACCAGGTTTAGGCTAGTAGTAAGCAATAAGCCAGTCCCAAGAGTTTTATTTAATGTGCGGTCTGGATGTAGTTTTATTACCATTCTCATATTTAGACTTTATTTTATGGTCTGCTTAGAAACTTTTGTGTTAGTTAGTTGTTACTATATGTTTTTCGCTCTTAACTGACTTTGAAATAAACATTTTATTTATCATTTTACACACACAGTTCTCCCTTTGCTAGTCAGGTAAAAATGAGGCAAAGTGTATACTGTTTATTAGTATAGTTCTATCACACTCTCTGCAGTTGAAGGAAGCCTCATTTATTCCTCTCTATTTTATTAAAATGAGGTTAAAAGCACTTATAACCCCAGATTTGCTTGGATATTACTCTTGAACCTTCACGCATCGTTCAACCCGGACCTATGTCAAAGATTTACAGCGAAAACATTGATTAAGTAAATAAGTAATTCAGGGTTAGGATTTTATTAGGGTCCACTCTATGGGACGGAAGATAGCGCCTGGACGGCCGGTTTATGGACTGGAAACTGAAGATACCTACTTCACAAATCAAAAATGTGCAAATCATTCAAGTCATGGCCAAAAGTGGGTTCACAAATCAGGCGTACATTCATTTTCTAATATTGTGTGATGTGTGCATTTTTAGGCGTCTAGATATATTATATCCACATCACTGTTGGCGTAAATTGATCGATGACTATTAAGTAAGTGCGTATAAGTAATCGGATATCAAACGTGTGTTGTTTCCCTCATGGTTCGCCCGAGGCAAGAGCACATGTTTCCTCCAATGCTACGGTACTATGGCAACAGGGTAAGATGGAGGAAGTTAAAATTAAGTGCTATTAACTTATACGGGAACCATATCATTCAGGCGAAATGCAAAATAAAAGGACATGGTTATAGCAGATACAATTTTATAATAACATATATATAATAAATAGGTAATTATTTGGGGACAATCTTACATATATCGATCTAGCCCCAAATTAAGCAAGCTTGTACTATGCAGATAAATCAAATCTCATATAACAAGAGCTTGCGTGTCATTAAGCACTTTCAAACACTTCAAAAGAAAAACATTCCTTATTTTGACCTTTTGTTTCCTTTAACAATTAGCGCTCTTGAACCTTGCTGAATATAAGTGCCCATTGGCACACAACCGTTTCTGTTTAAAATTGTTCGTAGTTACATAAATTCAACCAATTACTTGCTTAACAGTGGAAAATGCTGCAGCATTTGCAACATTGCAAATGCATTTAGAGCCGAGTGCGCCCGATGAGGAAAAGGCGTTAATAATGTATGCTCACTGCGGTACATGAAAAATACGACAAAAGCTTAATAAATAATTAAGCCAAGTGCAGATCAGACTCGCCTAGTGGGGATTTAGTATCACTTAATTGTTTGCATCATTTTGATTATTTTTTTTGAGATATTGATTTGGGGCTTCAAGAAAAGAGCGTCTCTTCTTCGTCGTAACCTCATGACTGAGGGTCGTGACCGCCATAAGTCGCTTTTTCTTGGATTGCTCTCCAACCTAAAAAAAGAACAAAGAGCGTAAAAGAGCGTACTCCTAACTTAAAGGCCGGCATTGCACTTAGGTACAGCCCCTCTGGTGTTGCGGATGCGAATGTCCATAGGCGACGGTATCTGTTTACCGTCAGATGATTCGTCTGCTCGTTTGCCTCCTATATCATAAAAAGGACAGAAGCCAGCCAGGTTATTGTTTTTAGATTTTTGGTATCCGTCATAACGATGGTACAGCAAAATAAATAATAAAAAATAAATAATTTCATCCGCCTATCTAATTTACTACGGTTATAAAAATACAGCCTTGTGAATGTCTGGCAGATGGATGATAAAGGCTCATAGTCTAATAAAACATGGTCTTCTCTTCCCAGAGTGACACAAGCCTACGTCACAATAACATTGCCACTTTATATAGCGCTATCGCATATTATCATATAGCGCTGTCGCATGATGACGTAGGCTTGTGTCAGTCACGTACCAGGCGGAGTATATTATTATACCATGATAAAGGCTTCAATGTTGCTGTCTATACATCTCTGTTACTTTTTTGAAGTGAAAACTTCTTTAGCGGCGCTGGGCACTTTTTGAGGTGGGGAAAAAATGATAAACTCGAGACAGAGTAAGGCGATCACGTGACCGTAACGTGCATCATTTAGATGACATTTAAATCAATAAAGAAAAACTCAATGACATTACATGAAAAAGGTTCTAATCTTGTACGGTGTAACATGGCAAACCTGCATGTACAGCCACCGCGCGCACTGGCCGGTTGGAAATAAAAAACTAAGGGTTTCGCCGTCTTTTGTTTTTTCTTCGTAAATTTTTCATTTGGAAATGTTGTCGGATATAGCACAATTCTGTAATTATTATTTTAATGCGACTGTATGGTTATAATTAGTGATAAAGTTTAATACTAGGGCTGCCACTAATGCAGGTAAAGTTTGTATAATTGTATATATAGCATTAAGTTTAGGTTTATGTTGAAATTAAACCTAATCCAAGTCTTATTTGTACGAAATGTACGTCACTGGTTCTCGTAACGGAATAAGGCTTGGGTTAGGTTTCGACTACAAGTCTAAGAACGTACGATTGTTCCAGCCCTTCCTTCTACCTTTAAATTGAAGAGCTACTTATTACTGTTGCTGCTTATTATTTGGACGTTTGCTGCTGAAGCTTTTCTTTACCCACGGACCTCGCTGAGCCTGCGTTGCCAAAGCTGATTCCCGCACCCGCGGCCTAAGTTGATCGTACGGTTCGACAAAGAATGGGATTCAAGAACGTTAAGGCCAGTGACGATATTTTATTGGTTTAGATTCAAGTACTGACAGAAATGAGTTTATTTTATTGTACATATTTTCATATTATATTATTTACTATAAAGAACCTAGTTTTCATTTACCGCTCTAGCTAGCCGGTTACATTGGCGCCCAAAGGGTTTTCTGTCAGTACGTGGGTCTTTAAGTACTTGGATTGGGTTATATACATACTTGTAAATACTATGCGTGTTTGTACATACCTTATTTTTTATTGTCTGTACTATTTTTCTTAGTTCTGTGTATGTATTAAGCATATAGGTACTAGATTTATAGCGTTACCTATATTTGCAGTTTGCATTTTGCCGTTTAGCATATAGATTATAAGCACATATTATAACATAGTATATAGTACGTTATGTACTATCTATTTGTATGTGTGTCTGTATGTTTTTCTTTTAAATAGTGTATTTTATTTGTACATGCGTTGTGTCATAGGGATTTAAAATGGATTTGTCTAGTGTAAATGTAAATATGTTAAATAAGTCTGAACTTATTTACGAAATAAGTATCAGGCAAGAAAAGCCTCTCGACACGGTTGTAGAACTGAGACAACAGTTGAGTAACTTGTTGATTAAATATGCGGCTGAGGACTTGCCCTCTACCTTTTCAGTCGCCGATGACTTGACAGGCGCTGAAAAATCAGTTTCCTTCATTCAGGATAAAATAATTCTATACGAAAGTACCGGTGATTCAAAACTTGTAAATAAAATTCAGGCCTATCTTGTGCATATATATATGCGCCTTCAGCGTATTGATATTTCGGACACTGAGGAGCATTGTAATACTTATAAAAGTCTCGTATCGAAATTCAGCGCCTTGAAAATGCGTTTTGATACAAAAAATGGCAACATCAGCGATTCTTCGTCTTCATTTGTTACCGCGAGCTCTGATAAAAGTTCAGAGGATAAAGTAATTGTTCATTGTGACAGGGCGGTAACTAGCGAGTTTCGGAAGTTTACATACGCGGGTAAAGGTTGTCTGCGTAGTTTTGTGCAGAAGGTTGAGGAATTTGCGATGTCTAGGAACTTGCCTACTGGTACCTTATTAAAACATTCCTATGAAATGTTTACGGATGCAGCACTTCACTGGTTCCGTGCTTACAGGGACAGTTTTTCCACCTGGGAAAGCTTAAAAATAAAACTGTTTGATGATTTTGGTATTCTGGATTATGACTATAAACTAATGCGTGAAATTCAGGACCGTACTCAGGGTAAAGATGAGTCGGTCGTTGCGTATTTTGCCGTTATGTCTGGTTTATTTGGCCGACTCAGCTATACTATGTCGGAGACGGATAGGTTGAAAATGTTACTTAGAAATATCCGTCCTGAATACGATTGTATGGTAGCTCAATCTGATATTAAAACTATTGAGCACTTGAAGGCTGTATGTAGGAAGTATGAGGCGTGCCTTGATCGCTCGAGGAACTTTAAGGAGCCTCCTACTGCCAGTCAGTCCTCTTTGACTGATGGTTTTGTATATAAACCTGTAAATAGTAAGTCAGTAAATATAGTTAGTTCAAGTAAGCAGTTTTGTGTGCGCTGTAGAGTGAATGGCCATTCTTTGCGTTCATGTAAGGAACCACGCAAGATAGTGTGCTATAAATGCGGCCAAGATGGCTACCGCAGCACTGAATGTCCTCAGTGTAACAAATCTACTCGTACTACTAGTATACCAAAAAAACGAGTAAACGAGGATCAAAGATTGGATGTAAATAATAGTGATAAGTTTTCACGTCGCGAGTGGGAAGATTGGCTATCAGTTGTTCGTCTTTTCATGTTATCATGTAAAACATCTTTGATCCTCTTTGATGATCAAAATGATCACGATCGGCCTTATGTAAATATTAATGTAAATAATTTGTCTCTCTGCGGTCTCTTGGACAGTGGGAGTTCTCTTACTATACTTGGTAATAATTCTCACCATGTTTTACTAGAACAAGGTTTTGTTCTTAACACATCACACAAACTCTCTGTGCGAGTTGCTAAAAAACAGAACGCTTCCGCTGACTCTATTGGTTACATTGACTTACCAGTATGTTTTGATAATAAATGTCTTAACATTAATGCACACGTTATCCCTGATATTTCTTCACATTTAATACTTGGTGTTGATTTCTGGAAAGGATTTGACCTTTTACCTAAATGTGTTACACACGCTAAATTGATGCGAGCTTCTAATTGCTCTACTTTAATTGCGAATAATGATAATAATACTACAGTCGTTGGGTATTGAGGAAGAAGGTATTAGACGGTCGGTGAAGGAGCGCTTTTTCAGTCGGCTCATAAAAGTACTCAACAGTCTTTTGTCAGGAGGCAACAAAGTGCGCGCCTTCAACGCCTGGGTAATGCCTCTACTCACATACTCCTTTGGTATACTAAGGTGGACTCAGACCGAGCTGGATGCCCTGGATCGGAGGGTCCGACAGCTGCTCACCACACACCGTATGTTGCACCCACGCTCGTCTGTTATGAGATTGTACATCCCACGGAAATGTGGAGGTCGCGGCTTTCTAAACGCCAAAAATCTCCACTACCGTGAAGTGTACAATCTCAGGAATTATTTTCTCAACAACGAGTGTGGGATGCATCGTGATGTGGTGGCAGCTGACAAGGGCCTCACGCCGCTCTCCTTGGCGAACGAGAACTGGCGCAAACCTGTAGTACTAAGCACCGAGGACCGCAAGGCGGTATGGAAGGATAAGCAGCTACATGGGCGGTTCTACAAGGCCCTCATGGGACCCGATGTAGACCTACCCGCGTCGGTGAACTGGCTACGATTCGGGGACCTCTTCGGAGAAACCGAGGGTTTTGCCTGTGCAATTGCGGACGAAGTTATCATGACGAATAACTACCGGAGATATATCCTGAAGGACGGTACGGTCGACATTTGTCGGGCATGCCGCCGTCCCGGAGAGTCACTCAGGCATATTATCTCCGGTTGTTCTCATCTTGCTAACGGCGAGTACTTGCACAGACATAACCTCGTAGCCAGAATTATTCACCAGCAGCTTGTCCTCCTATACGGCCTTGTGGACCGCGAAGTGCCGTACTACAAGTACTCACCTGCGCCAGTTCTCGAAAATGGTCGTGCCACGCTCTATTGGGATCGATCTATCATCACTGACAGGACTATTGTAGCCAATAAGCCTGACATCGTGCTGATAGATCGATCGCGGCGCCGGACCGTGCTCGTCGACGTCACCATTCCCCATGATGAGAATCTCGTGAAGGCCGAGAAGGACAAGTCCAGCAAGTACCTAGACTTAGCCCACGAGATAACCGCTATGTGGGATGTTGACTCGACGATCATTGTTCCTATAGTCGTGTCAGCGAACGGTCTCATAGCGAAGAGTCTCGACCAACACCTAGAGAGACTCTCGCTGGGTGGTTGGATCAAGGGTCAGATCCAGAAGGCGGTAATTTTGGACACGGCGCGTATAGTACGTCGATTCCTCACTCTGCGGCCCTGACCACCGGCAGCTTGGACCCTGCCCCGCTGCCGGCGGCACCCTAGGTTAGGTTCTTTATAATGTGTTTATATATTTTTGTTATGTTTTGTAAGTGTTTTTATATTTTACTTTTATACTCACATTGTAAAACCCTAACCTAAGACCCTAATTGAATAAAGAGAATAATACTACTAATAATAAACAAGTTTTTCCTTTCGAAGACTTGTCTCAAGAACAACAGGCTCAAGCGAATGATATCGCGATTTCGTGAGGCGTCGACGGAATCTAGTCCACTCGGTCGCACGCATTTGGTTGAGCATCGTATTGACACTGGTGAACATGAACCGATCAGGCAGAGATGTTATAGACTCTCTCCTGAAAAACAAAAGGTGTTGGTAGAAGAAGTTGACAAGATGCTTGCTTTAGACATCATAGAGCCGTGCGAAAGTCCGTGGTTGTGTCCTGTTCTTGTTACTCCTAAAAAGGATGGAAGCTGGAGATTCTGTTTGGATAGTAGAAAACTTAACTCAGTTACTAAAAAAGACGCATATAAGCTGCCTTTTATAAATGAAATACTAGACAATTTACGTGATGCAAAATATCTATCTAGCATTGATATTGCCAAGGCGTTTTGGGAAGTGCCTCTGCGCGAAGAAGATAGGGATAAAACCGCGTTCTATGTAGCAGGCCGTGGCATGTATCGTTTTAAGGTCACCCCTTTCGGTCTTACGAATGCGCCAGCAACCCAGCAACGCCTAATGGATATGCTATTTACTCCTGAGTTTGAAAACCGCGTGTTTTGGTATTTAGATGATATTATTGTAATATCAAACAGTTTTGATGATCATATTTCCTTACTATCCCGAGTTTTGGACAAATTGAAATTTGCCCAGCTTACAATTAATTATGAGAAATCTGCGTTCTTCCGACGTGAGTTAAAATATCTAGGTTATATTGTTGACCACAAGGGCTTAAGAACGGACCCTGATAAAGTGAAGGCGATTCTTGATATTCCCGTTCCTACCACGAGACGAGAACTTAAAAAGTTTCTTGGTACGGCCAGCTGGTACAGGCGTTTTGTACCTAATTTTAGTACTTTGGCCGCTCCTCTTAATATGCTTACATCTACTGGTAAAAAAGCTTCTCCATTTAAATGGAATGAGGAGGCTAACATTGCTTTTGACAATATAAAGCAAGCACTTGTGTCTAGTTCTGTTTTGGCTTGTCCTGATTTTTCAAAAACATTGTCTGTCCATTGTGATGCTTCAAATTACGGGATAGGTGCTATGCTGACACAAGATGAAGACGGTATTGAAACACCTATAGCTTATTTTAGCCGTTCTTTATCAAAACAACAACAAAATTATTCAATAACGGAACGTGAACTTTTGAGCGTTATTCTAGCATTAGAACACTGGCAATGTTATTTAGATAACGGTCAGAAATTCATTGTATATACTGACAATGCGGCTCTCAAAATTTTTAAGTTCAGACAACCCTACTGGGCGTTTGGCTCGTTGGAGCGTCCGTTTGTCTTCATTTAATTTTGAGATAAAACATAAAAAGGGTAAAGATCATCAGTACCAGTCGATTTGGTTTATGTTCAGTCTAACGACGACTGGTTTAATAACCTCTTACAAGGTTGTCAGGACAAATCTTCTGAATTTCCTGACTACAAAGTTGTAAATAATAATTTGTACAGACTTAAGCGAACTAGTTCTTTTCTGACTTCTGAATATGATTGGAAACTGGTAATTCCAAAAGAAATGAGACAAGATATTATCCATGAGAATCATTCACAGCCTACTGCTGGTCACTTTGGTATTTTTAAAACGCATAAAATGATTTCTTTGCGTTATTTCTGGCCTGGCATGTACAGGGACATCAGTAAATATATAGCAAAATGTGAGACATGTTTAGCCTATAAGTACCAGAATCATCAAACTTTGGGGATAATGGGCAAACCAAAGGAGTGTTGCAGACCGTTTCAGTGTTTGTCTATCGACCTTGTTGGCACATTACCAATGACTCGTAAACAAAATCGGTACATTTTAGTTGTCAATTGCTGCTTTTCCAAATACTGTTTAATATTTCCAATTAAAAAGGCAACGTCTAATATAATTTGTAAAATTTTGGAAGATTTTGTATTCTTGGTACACGGTTTTCCACGGACTGTTATAATGGACAATGGTGCTCAGTTTATAAGTAATGATTTACAGGATCTTTTTAGTAAATATCAAATTCCTGAAGTACATTTTACTCCTAAATATTGCCCTCAAGTAAATTCCGTTGAGCGATACAATCGAACCTTAATGACAGCTGTTAGCTCGTTTGTAGAGAACGATCATAGAAATTGGGATCTTAATATTCCTAAAATCCAATTTGCTATGAACACCAGTGTTAATGAAGTAACTGGGTTCAGTCCAGCTTTTCTGGTGTACGGTAGAGAGCTTGTCCCTTGCGGGTCATTCTATGGTGCCCCCAATTCAAGTGACGTCGATTATGACGACCTCATTTTTGCACCGCGTGATAAATATGCTGAGAACTTAGGCCACTTGTACCCTATTCTCGACAAAGTGCAGGCTGCAATTTGGGATGCACATGTAAAAAACTGTAAATATTATAATTTAAGGCGTAAACATGCAGAGTTTAATGAAGGCGATGTTGTTTGGCGTCGTAATTACCAGCTTAGTGATGCTGGTAAATATTTTACTGCAAAACTAGCGCCCAAATTTGTAAAATGTACTGTATTAAAAAAAGTATCTCCTCTTGTATATGCACTAGCTGATTCTAATGGGCGTGCCCTAGGTAGATGGCACATTAAGGATCTGAAATTGTAAATATTGTATAATATAGGTAATTTAAAGTTTTTTTTTGCTTTCTGGAATTTTCCTTCACGTTGTATTCTGGAAAATTCTCCTGGGCGCGAGGGGTACTGTAACATGGCAAACCTGCATGTACAGCCACCGCGCGCACTGGCCGGTTGGAAATAAAAAACTAAGGGTTTCGCCGTATTTTGTTTTTTCTTCGTAATTTTTTCAACGCACCCGCGGCCTAAGTTGATCGTACGGTTCGACAAAGAATGGGATTCAAGAACGTTAAGGCCAGTGACGATATTTTATTGGTTTAGATTCAAGTACTGACAGAAATTAGTTTATTTTATTGTACATATTTTCATATTATATTATTTACTATAAAGAACCTAGTTTTCATTTACCGCTCTAGCTAGCCGGTTACAACGGGTTGAAATACCAGGATCTCACAGTTACATTCTAACTTTATATCACTCAAATATAATTCAATAAAGCTACATCTTGATGAAATCGCTAATAAAAGTGAACTCTAGTACTGGTGAATAAAACTCAAAATATCATGACCAAATAGGTATATTTAGATGCGAGGTCTGCAAGGTAACTTTACAATTTCTATTCGAATTTTAAACAATTAACGCTACAAATTTGAATTTCGAATTTTAAACAAGCTCACTGGCCAGCAATTTCGGAACTAAAGTTTTTCAATAGAAAGGAGGATGGGTCAATTATACATAGTGCTGCAGACATTTTGGACTAGTCATTGAGTTTTCACTTCTGTCAGCACTCCCGGAGTGCAACCCGTTGTTTTTTTTATAATGTTTTACCCAGGTATTGGCTGTTATAATGTTGCTATGTATTTTTCATGTCAATATAATGATGTCATTGTTTTTACCTATATGTTTAAATGACTTGCAAAAGAACCTTAGAGGCCTACTTACACAATACATTTTTGAAATTTGACTTAAGGAGATTAAGTCACTGGATTAAGTTCATTAAACACTGTAAAAATGGCAGACAAAAATGTAGCTACAATGTTACGGATCTCATAAAACTTAACTTAAATCCCATCAGCATATCGTAATATCATGAAGCAATATCTTACGTGACATAAATGGTTATTCGGGAGTATGAAGATTAGGTATAGCCTGACGTTTACTCGCTGTTACTAAGTAATCTTCATATTGCGTATATATCATACGAGAAAGTTACACGCTCGCTGGATTGATTTACCTATATCACGACAGAATTAAATTAGGTGTAGACAGAATTACCGGAGCTATGACTGCGGGGCTGGGATCAATTAGTATAACGTCTCTGTATGATGTTATCTAGAACATGCTGCGTCTACGTTTACAAAACACTCGTGTACACGACGCAACAATACATATAGCAGCATTAACAGCTACTTTTTGATACCAAAGGGCTTCACAGCACAGCAGACATTTATGAGGATTCATACTAATTTAATATTAAGTACTTAGCTAAGGTCTGATCAGTAAGATTTCATGTGCCTTTACTCATTTTAAGACTGGATGAATGAATGTTTTGCAATTGGTGAGGCAGAGGGGTAGATGGATTTGATACACCAAGTACAAATGAACAGCAATTGAGCGTACTAATTTTTAACACCTATATAATAGATCACGTGTATCAATGTAATACTTACTAAGAAAAATTAAGGAAATACTTAACGTCCCCTGCTGTTCCTTTCACTGGCAGGTTATAAGGAACGGTCCGTTTTCTCTCTAATCGCCCAAAGTTAATAGAAGAACACGTAATTTTTTATAAAACTAAAGTAAATACTGAACAAATTATTTGATGTTAAAATGAAAGATGATTTAATAGAAATCGGAACAGATTATATTTACCTCAAATAACTAATATCAGTAGGTCCTATATTATTATGTATGTTTTCGTTATAACGTCATAGGTACCCTATATTGTCATCTGTTTTCCCGGTTAGCTAGAAGTGCTATAAATTACAAACCAGAACTTTTTCTCCTCATCTTTTCCTACGAGCCTATACCTACTGAGGTGGCACTTTTGATATCGTAGGTACTCGTATCTCACTTAGCTATCAAAAAAATTTCAACGCTACTTTATCCTGTGGCGAAGTGACTTAGACCCGATTTTATCGAATGTTTCATCATTATAATTTTATTTTTGTTCGACTTTTCCTTGGCGCGATCGTGATCACATCAATTACATAAAAACGTGTAGCCTTCAATCTTGCGCTTTCATCGCAAAGAGCTCTGTGGTTATTAAAACAATTCAAGTGGATTACACGATAGGTACTTATGTTTGTGTTGGCAATTACTTTTATATTAAATTAAAATATATTAGGTATCTTCGATTTTATTGGTCATAAAAATTGCGATTGTTAAAGCTGATTTAAATACCTACGTTTTATTGTAATTTGTGTTTTGGGTAAGCGCAAGTTTGCAAAAATAAAAAGCAGTAGTAATTTTATTTTGAAACAAAGCCAAATGTCACAAACAGCCGTCTAGTGCGGAAAAACTTTCCTTGCATTCAATTCCAACGGCGTTATTCACGTTTTATGCTCGCTGCTGTACCGGAGCGAATAAAAAGGTGACTGCTGGGTGACTGTGACACGTATCATTAAACAAATAGGATATTTAAATGACAATATCCACACGGCAGGAATGAGGTTTGATGAGGACGAGTGTCATCTGTTAGACTAAAATTTCGACAAGTATACCTATAGAAAGCGTTGTCTCTATCTTAATTAGTTTTAAAACACGGTCAACCGCTGCCACTGTTAAACGTCGGATTCAGCCTTGTAGAAGGCTTGCTGCAGCGTTCCTGCGGCGTTTCTGCGGACTGCATTACTGATACACACTTGCACAGCGACGCTGGTGAAGTCTGAATTACAATGTTATCTTTACAGTATTTTTTTTCGATTCCTGGTGCAGGTATAAACAAAAGTTGAAGAATAACTCCACAGCTTTTTGTAGTGCCATTGCAGGAATTGAAATGTAGATAAAAGCTGGGAAACTCGGATAAACGAGACAATTGTGCGGCACAATTGTTTACACGTGTTTGTGTTTACGCAGCAGCTGGTTAGTTTTTACAATGTAGTTACACTATGAGAAATTTGAAGTTTGAATTATAATTATTGTCGTAAATCAGACAATTATTATAATTAATTAGGAGTGTTACTTTACATTGCATTATTTTTTCAGTAATATTATGAGCCCATTTTGTCCCACTGTTGGGCAAAAGCCTCCCTCTTATTCTTCCACGTATCCCTATCCTCTCCCAAGAAGTCTCCCACCAGTCTCTGTCAAAGGCGTCATGCTCGTCCCGCAATCTCCGACGAGGTCTACCGTGACGCCTTTGTGGGACTGGAGGCTGTTTTGGCCCACAATTTAGTCACGTCCGATCTCGTGTCCGGGTCATATGCATTTATACTTTACTAGCTGTGCCCGCGGCTCCGCCCGCGTGGAATTCGGTCTGTGTCAGTAAGCGGCTAATTTCTAATCCTAATTTCTCTCCCTCTCCCCTGGAGGTGGAACTTGAAGTAAAGTTGACAGATGGATATGCTAGAGGACTGTAGTCCAGATAAAATATTTTACAGTTACCACTAAATAAAACTACACTCCAAAATCAATAGTTATTTTCGCCCTTATTCAAATTTTACACGTGATTTAAACGACAGAGTAGTAGGTGTACCTATATCGGACGATACAGTAAGGTATACGCGCGCGAGCGAAAGCGAAGCGGCCTGCCTGGCTAGAGCGCCACTCACCGTGGTCTTCTTCAGACTCCTGAGGAAGAC
The DNA here is from genome assembly GCF_910591565.1 of Cydia splendana. Classification (NCBI taxonomy): domain Eukaryota; kingdom Metazoa; phylum Arthropoda; class Insecta; order Lepidoptera; family Tortricidae; genus Cydia; species Cydia splendana. The sequence continues at coordinate 16,638,348 of NC_085969.1, read as the reverse complement.
CACGTGCCCCTTGTAACCTCAATGCGTTGCGAGACTTTCGCGAATGATTCGATTTTTTTCGGGAAGGCATGGAAATGCGTATAAAATGCGAGTCCCAAATCGTTTGACTCCGCAAACGACCAGTGCCGGATTAAGTTATTTTGATGCCCTAAGCATTTCTAGACCATGGTGCCCCCTCTCCCTAGGGTCATCAAGATTACATTGATTTTTATTTGGTAAATTAACGTTCATTGCCGCATTACAGCTGAGAATGGAAAGCATTACAGTGCCGGATTAAGATAATAATATTTTGATGCCATGGAAATCAGTCACATCATTTTATCACGAAAATTGACAGTGCCGCAGCAGTAACGTTGCAACAGAGTACCTAATGCTGCTGCAGTCGCCACCCGAATGTTACCTTTATCATATCTTAGAATGTTATAGAAAACGCGGGCGAAGCGTGCGCGAAAATTTTTCGATATAAAAACGAAATTTGATAGACAGTTAGTTGTACATTTTTACTTTTAGTATGGAAATCAGTTACATAATTTTATCACGAAAATTGACAGTGCTGCAGCAGTAACGTAGCAACAGAGTAATGCTGCTGCAGTCGCCACCCGAATGTCATTCCTTGCCTTTGTCACATAATAGAAAGTTATTGAAAACGCGAGCGAAGCGAGCGCGAAAATTTTTCGATATAAAAACGCAATTTGATAGACAGTTGTACATTTTTACTTTTAGTATGGAAATCAGTCACATCATTTTATCACGAAAATTGACAGTGCTGCGGCAGTAACGTTGCAACAGAATAATGCTGCTGCAGTCGCCACCCGAATGTCACCTTTATCATATCTTAGGAAGTTATCGAAAACGCGAGCGAAGCGAGCGCGAAAATTTTTCGATATAAAAAACGCAATTTGATAGACAGTTGTAAATTTTTACTTTTAGTATGGAAATCAGCCACATCATTTTATCACGAAAATTGACAGTGCTGCAGCAGTAAATTTGCAACAGAGTAATGCTGCTGCAGTCGCCACCCGAATGTCATCTTTATCATACCTTAGAAAGTTATTGAAAACGCGAGCGAAGCGAGCGCGAAAATTTTTCGATATAATAACCACAATTTGATAGACAGTTGTACATTTTTACTTTTAGTCCCACCCAGGCGCGAATCCAGGATTTCATACAGAGAAGGGATGGGACAGTTTTTTATCAGCCTAGCTTCGCATAGGGCTCGATATTTTAGGGTCTTTTTTTGCCTACGGTTTTGGTGCCCCCAAGACGTGGTGCCCTAAGCAAGTGCTTATTTTGCTTAAAAGGGTTAATACGGCACTGCAAATGACAGAGGTCAATGTTTTTTTTTTTCAAAGTACCCACCTTCGTTGCCGGCGATACGTATGAATATGGATTTGATATGGATGCGATATAATTACGATTAGGTATAATTCATGACGGAGAAAATTAATAATTTTAAATAATTATAGAATTATACGCGTGTTGATATGTGTGTTTATTTTACCACTACGTAACTATGTAAACTCATTTTTAGTTTTCTTGATTACTTAATGTTTACTCAGTTCCCCAAAAGATGGCACTGTGAAATGAGGTGCAGTTAATTTACTGTCGTTTAATTTTGTTGTATTATTAAATCAACATAATTATTCAATTAAATTTGTTGATATGATATTGTAAAGAGGGTACCTCTTCTAAAGTTAGAGTTAATTTGGCAAAATTCTTCCTCGGTGGCTTATTCATGTCAACACGTATTAAATTCAGCGCCGTCTGTTAGTTTACCAGGGTACTCTATAGTGGTAGCACATATTTGAAAAAAGTTTGCCCCTCCTTCCTAAGTAACGCCATAAGATTCAGGGGCAAACTTAAGTCAATCGAGTTTTGTGGCTACCCCCCCTTTTAGGGGTTGAATTTTTATAGCCTATAACCTGGCCGGGGATGTTCTTGACAGATTAGTAAAGTTTGCATCAAAATCCGTTCAGCCGTTTTCACGTGATGCGCGTTCAAATAAACAGACAAACAGATAAACCGATAAACAGACAAACAGACAAAAATTCTAAAAACTGTTGGAACGTGTTCTGTTATCGATTCTAAGTATCCCCAGCCAACTTTTTTTCGAATATCTTCCATGTACAGACTTTCGACCCTCTTCAGCTTTATTATATGTATAGATTTACTCTTTCTACCTATTTACTTATTGTCAAAGAAGGGGCAAATAACTGAGTGCCCCTAAACAAAACAGAATTTACGTTGAACTAACCAAAACTGCAAAATTAGAGATGGATAATTCGCGATTTTTCTATATAGTTTAAAAAATTTTTGTTTGTCAAAATATCTCATCTAAATTAGGCACAGTCAGTGAAATAACGCGCCAAAATTATCTGTCACTCCGGAATACTTTTCTAATTAGAGATAAATCAGTACTGTCACAGAATAAATAATAGTACGACCGTACAGAAAGGACACATCCTACAAAACCGAAGTTTGACAGCGATTCAGAGACGAATCATGCTATCTCTTTATAATATATGGCACTATCCCTTTCGGCTATTTAGGGTTGTCAAAATTCAAGTGGTTATCTTATCTGTGTTCGTGCACGCAAAAGGACGTCAAGTGGTGCCAACCCTAATAATTGCTAGGAGCAATGCTGAGCCGAACAGAGCCGAGTTTGCCCGAAGTTAGGAGTGTGTCCCCACTGGTACTGTTCGCTTTCAAAAGTATTAGGTATGTAGTCAGCTTTTTTGTTACTTAAGCTAGCTTTGATGCGTAGTCTAATCCTTTACTTTTGATGCGGTCTGTACTTATATTGTTGTGTGCTTCAGGCATATAAATAGGATAATTTGGCAGCTGTGCGCTGCTGCGGTTGGCATGGAGGTTAATCTAGTAGAAATTCATTTTCTCAATTATGCAATGCTTCTCGAAGATTTCCTTTAATATGCTCTCTGAGAAACAGAACATACATTATCTAGTCTAGTTTATTATACACAGACTACGGAGTCTCTGTATAATAAACTAGACTAGATAATGTCTGTTCTGTTTCTCAGAGAGCATAATTTCGTGAATGTATTACCTGAAGGCAGTATAACGGATACTGCCTTCAGGTAATACATTCACGAAATTTCATTTAGTAGAATATTAATACATATCTTGTTCCAGTGACTGGCTTGATTGCGTGAGTACAGTTATATAACTATATTCTGGCTAAGTCACTGCTGGTTATTGAAAATCAGTTTAATATACTTATTTCTCGTATTCAGAGGTGCCTTTGAATGAATGAATGAAATTAATTTATTCCAGAAATAATCCATATGTGATTAAAACATTTAACATTGCCTTTGTGCATTGTGCGTTTGTAGAAGTATGAAACTTTGTTTGATATTGTTTAGTCATTTTCTATATGACGTATATTGCTAGGATTTAAAGTTATGCATCGTGCAAATTTACGATTTGACGTGATGTTTGTCTGTCTTACGACACAGTACGGGCGGGCAGTATGAGCAAGCCTGGGGGACATCAGCTAAGCAAAAATTGATATTTTTTTCAAGAGAAGTGTTAAGAGGGCGCGTAAAGCTAGGAAATTAGAAAGGAACAAAAAATACAGCGCGCCGCGCGAAATTTGCGACGAAAGATTTGACGATTTCATGAATGGGATGACTTACTTGTTTCTACTCCAAGTTGTCAAAAGATGGCATTTAATCTTTCACTTTTCCTGAGAATATCCAGTAACCTAATAATAATGCAGACCTCAATGTGGTATTGTAGCAGACGTTCTGCACGGATATTATGGTCGACTATGTCTACGTGACAGCGTGATAAAACAGTGTCCGCCCCTTTCAATCATGTGGAGTTAAAAAGTGACACTTTTATTTTATCACGTGGATAAAGCCATTCAATAGGCTGCCTGGACAGATAACAATTAAGGGCCGACTTTAAATTCTTTATATAAATTGAATTCCTTTGCCGCGGCTACACGGCGCTCTAACAAAGTGCGCAAATCATTACTTTGAAAGTATTTTCGGTGCTTCTGATGGCTGTAATTTAGAAGTTCTTATCACTTTAAATCATACTAATAACAAAACAAAACACGAAAACAAGATTATGATATTTAATTGAGGTTGTACCTATGTAAATGTTCATTTTTACATTTGCAAACTTGGTCATATTTATGTGATTAGATTATTTACCGCGAAGAGGCAAACTTTGAAAAGGAACCTATTATTTTATCTCTCTGTCTCTCGTAGGACATTTCAAGAACAGCCAGCTATACCTACTTACAGATGATAATGAGAACGACTTTTAAGCATCAAAATAAGGCAAGTTTTCAATTTTATTTATATATTTTTTATCTATATAAAAATATCAAATTAAAAAAAAAATAGGGGTCGAGAAGTTATAAAAGCGGCATCTTCCCGTGATTTATGAACAGGGTCACCCGTGTCGAAGTCCCGTAACTTTAATATAAAAAAAAAAGTTTCGTCTGGGCAATAAATATTGTAGGGCTAAGATTAAAACCAGCCGAACGTTAATTTTGATGTTCGACAATTTGCCGCCATTTTGTCTTGAGGTTCGTTGAACTTGTGAAGCTTACTGGCTTAAGACGATAAACTTCGACCCGAGCTTAAATCAGGTTTAGTTGTCTAAACCTACCTATATCCGGTGGAATAAAACGAAGGACTTTTACGCAAACTGGGAATTGTTCAGGCTACGTACTTTATTTTTCACTATTAAATTAATCAAGTTAATATTTCTAACCGTTTTTTAAGATACAGTTTGTTAAACATTAGTGCGAAAATCTGTATGTTTCAACCCTAGCAAGTAGATCCTATTGAATGACATGACATGTGTCAATTTAAAATGTAAATAACTTTGTAGGGTTGTCACTGATATAAAAATATTTCATTTTAATGATTTTGTTTTACTTTTAAATCCAGCTTTATGATTATAATAACTCGATTGTAGATCACTTAGATAATACTATCCTTTCACCTCAGTCTCTAGAAATGTTACACCCTGTATAATAATAATATGAATTCCAGAATGATATATCTGCCAATTCTGCCATTTAAATTCTAGTAATGTTATAATATTTACATATATCTGCTGGTATTCAGAACATTTAAGTATTGAAACGGACAAATTGGAACGTAGAAGTCAGTTTAATTTGAGCTTAAATAAAATTACACATATTTATTAGTGATCAACCTGTTCGACCCGTTATCGAACGTCGAACGCTATAAATTTCTGAGTTTTTTTTCGCTTTACCTTTTTCGATATTTCAGCTGGATTGCACCATCTGTGGTCACGCGGATGCTCGCGCGGATGTGTGGTCATCCGAGTGGTGACGATTAGTATGGTCACTAAACATGTGTATAAAACGTGAAACTTTAAAATGTTCTAAATAAGAGTACCTAATACTGCTATAAATACTTAAGCACAGGGACTTAATCATTGTTTTAATTCGTTATTTAAAAAAAGTGTTTGTTTTTAGTTACTACCAGGGACCGGAACCGGTTACCTTAACCGGGGTTTTTCATAGGGTTATTTTAGAAGTGGTTATAAAAACCCCTACCATAACGGTAACCGTCTGATACACTTTGATTCGGTAACCGTATCAGATCGAGTTAACCTCTGTTACCGGTAACCGAAAAAAAAACCCAGTCTATTCAGTTACCTCATTATAAGGTTTTTGACCAGTTCAAACGATTGTAATCTTTACGCACACTTAAATTCAACTTATTATTGAATAACCGAGGTTGGCATGGGCGGTCTATGAAGCCTCCAGCACAAACAAGTTTTTTTGCTGTTCCTTTGTTTATCTTTATACCTACCTGTGTGGTGTGTGCTTATTATAAATCTTATTATATTATAAACTAGCTGTGCCCGCGGCTCCGCCCGCGTGGAATTCGGTCTGTGTCAGTAAGCGGCTAATTTCTAAGCCTAATTTCTCTCCCTCTCCCCTGGAGGCGGAACTTAAAGTAAAGTTGACAGATGGATATGCTAGAGGACTGTAGTCCAGATAAAATATTTTACAATTAGGTACCACTAAATAAAACTACACTCCAAAATAATAGTTTTTTTCGCCCTTATTCAAATTTTACACGTGATTTAAACGACAGAGTAGTAGGTGTATATCGGACGATACAGTAAGCCGTAAGGTATACGCGCGCGAGCGAAAGCGAAGCGGCCTGCCTGTGGCTAGACCGCCACTAACCGTGGTTTTCTTCAGACTCCTAAGGAAGACCACGTGCCCCTTGTAACCTCAATGCGTTGCGAGACTTTCGGGAATGATTCGATTTTTTTCGGGAATGCATGGTAGTTAATGCGTATAAAATGCGAGTCCCAAATCGTTTGACTCCGCAAACGACCAGTGCCGGATTAAGATATTTTGATACCCTAAGCATTTCGGCTGCCCTAAGCAGAAAACAAGTAACTCGAAAATTTTCAAAAACGTTTTTTTTGGATTTTCGGTATCTACAATTTCAGGCGCATCTTTCACCAAAAAAATAATTGTAAAATAATGTGTAGTTTTCAAAATATTCATGTTTTTAAAATCCGAGTATCTTTTTTTGACCCTGTATTCTACGCTAAATTCAAGTATATATCCCATTTCTACGCTAAAGACAAGTAACTAAACAGAGATACTTGTAATTCATATAGATGACCGAGATACTTGAGTTTAGCGTAGATGTTCGTAACTGCGAATTAGTTTATTACAATGGTAAAACAAGTATCTCCTCTCACAATCTGCGATTTAGGTCAGAAATTAGTTACATAGTTATACAAAAGGTACCTTGTTTAAAGACATACATAGAAAACAAATTTGCTTAGCAATATTCCTGTCAAAGGTGAAAAGTCTGTGAAATTTAAGTTTAAAGTAAAAGTGTTGTTAAAACAAATAAAATTATCTGTATTGTCTACACTGTAGACTCTACAGTAATGAAAACAGAACACTAGAATACGCCAAAGAAAGAGGAAATCTTAATTATGCCGTATCCGTGCCAAAGGTTTTGGAAAAAATTAGAAACAAACAACAACTGACTGTATTCAATTGACCAAAAGGGAAATATTTAATCCAGGAATAATGCCAAAATTTGAATTTTTATAAAGACACTTATTATGTGGTGAAGTGAATCATTTGAGGTCAATCTCGAGAAGTCTATTAGTAGAGTTCGACCAAGAAAAGTGTTATTTTAAACGTCAAACTTCTATGAAATTATGACATATACATAACACTGGCACTGGTGTGCTCTCAACATCTCTGCAGACTTTTCTTGGTCTAACTCTACTAATAGACTTCTCGAGATTGACCTTGTGCTGTCAAAATCTCTGCAGACTTTTCTTGGTTTAACTCTAGCCACTAAAGAGATCCACCAATTACTTACCATATTAATAGGTGTATATCAGCAAAATTTCAGATGGATATGGTTTTATAAGAAATAGGTAAAACTGACTTGCAGGATTTAATTAGATTTTTACTTTGTTACAAGTAAAGGTAAATAGTAAATAACGTAACTATGTACCTAAGTATGTATTTATCTATACACGTATGTATATATCGTCGCCTAGTACTCATAGTACAAACTTTGCTTAATTTGGGGCTAGGTCAACCAGTGCAAGATTGTCCCCAAATATTGATTTTTATGAACTCACCAGCTCTCACCATTCCATGCACCTGCCTCATTCCTATCAAACACGTCTGTCAAATAGGACTATAAAAAAATGCAAGTCGGACTTGCCCACCGAGCCTTACCAATTTACATAGTTATAGATTTTTTTATTTTTTACAAATTTATAGTTTTCAGATTATTCCCTGTACTTATAATGTAATACAATATTACTTGCCAAATTTCATAGTTTTAGGGCAACGGGACTTCTCGTTGACCTAGCTACCTACTACCCCCCTACTTAGGTACCCTTTAAATTTTGAATCCCTTGAGAATGTCGAAATATACTTACGTATTTTGGCATAAACCACCGTATCTTTATTTTTACGTTAATGTAGATGTTTGATTTTTTTCTACATCTTTAAGGGAATGTAGACCTGAGTATATGGTTTTAATTTCAACTCGATACCTCCACGCGTTTCCGAGATAAAGGATCTTGACAGACAAATGGACGGAGGACGGACGGACAACAAAGTGATCCTATAAGGGTTCCGTTTTTTCCTTATGAGGTATGGAACCCTAAAAAAGAAAAGTTCGGAAGCAGGATCCTGTAGGTACCACCCATCTACGAAGACAGAGGGTTTGTTGAAGGAATGGGTCATCGTATCACAAAATAATCTCTGAAAATAAATAAAATCGATGAAATAGGTACGAATAACCATGTGTCAGAAGGTACGAGGATGGCAACGTCAATCACTAATTTAAAAAAAGTCTATTTTCCAATAGAAAAGAACTTTAAAATATATAAAAAAATATTTTTTTTTTTCAAGCGTTTTATTATCTAACAGGGATTTTGAAGTCGATAAACCTGAAAGAAATAAAAATCAGTTTTCGGTAGCATATGTTATTAGCTTTCATTTGGTACCATTTCCTTCAGAATTGCATGAAAATTGGAAAAGTTATTGAGCGGAGAGCCAAATATGTTTAGTATTTAAGAAGCTAAAGTGCTTGCTATTTCCAAACTAAACACGAGCTACTTGAATTTGTGTAGAATCGTTCTGAGATTTTCGGGCAGTAAACTACACAGAAAACATTTTATGCCTGTACAAAGTTTAATATACAAGAATAACAAAAAATAAAGTCTGTATAAGCTTAATTTTATCGCCTTTAACATAATGGTATAAACAGATGTTACATTTTAGACCAAATACCTAACAAAACTGACAAATTACGTTTTTTTGCTCTCCTCAAAAATTTGTCAAAACTGGGTTACTTGTTTTCTGCTTAGCCCCTGCATATAGCTTCAGTGTACAAATTCCTTCAGTCGCAGGGGTTACCAGTCAAAACGATTGTAAGTATATATTTATAATGGAGCAAAATTGAGGATAACTTTAAATTGAAACTCGGGCATTTAATTAAGTAACGTGAGCCCAGAAGCTCGGCCTTCACGTCAATTTTGACGGCACAGACATTAGCGTAATTACGACGCTTTAGCTGCCTTTAATCTTAATTACCTCTTTATGAAGGTACTATTTCCTAAGGGATATAACAGGTACTTTGTTATTCACTCTTCCTAAATTAATTAACCCTTAATTTTTTAGGTTTTTTATGTGTTTATATGTAATTTTTAAAGTTTTGCAAGCGTTTTACATTTTACTTTTATATTCATATTATAAATCACCTAGCCTAAAGGTTCCGTCAGACAGGCGCGTTTTCCGGGCGGGGCGTGAGCGGAGCGTGAGCGTTTTGTATGTAAAAGCGGCGCGCCCCGCTCACGCCCCGCCCGGAAAACGCGACTGTGTGACGAAGCCTTTAGAGTTGAAATAAATAAAGAGAATAATTAAATTTACATTATTTATTTTTATTTATTATTAAAATCTTACAGATGGCCATAAAAATATTTAAAAAAATATCCATTTAAGGCTTTCCTGGAAATCGTATCTACAGTATAGTGTGGTATAGTTGACAAAAACCAATGCTCTTCAAAATTAAAGTGTCAATACTTAACAAATTGCATAGTAGGACAAAACATGAAATAAAACAATATGTCTATTTTTACATACTTCATTAAAATAATGAGACATAATGAGAAAGGGATTCATGAATAAAGCTTTTAAGTTATAAAAGTGTAGGTACCAAAACAGGTGTGTAAAATCAGTTACGCTTTCGTACTAAACACAATTGCACGTTGCATTTAATGTAGTGTACTTTATTTTTATGGTTTTTGCCGTAGGAACCCCGGGCTTGGGTCTAAAAAGTTCAGTAAACGGTCTAAGCTATCATATTTCACGTCTCTAACGCTAATAATATATTTGTGTAGAATATAAGTTAGGATATCACAAATAAATAATGCATAAGCTTATTAATTTTCGTGTAAAAATATGAAAAAAAAAACGCTTCCTTACCATTTTAATTCAGACAGGTGTATTTTTTTTTCTAATTGGTAACTATACGAAAATTAAGATAAGATTTAAAATGAGTGAATAAATAAATTGCCTATATTTTTTCAAAGATCTGCCAAATGAAGTGTTAAGGTTTGTTGGAATTCAGAAAAAACAATCTGTGGTCGCGAATGGTTGAAAAAGCCGAGCAGAATGTAATATTCAAGTTGATATTTTTAACATTTATTGCCCTTTAGGCTGTATCGATCCTTTGGTTTAACACGGGTTGTTTGGGCTGTTAACGAACGGGGTTTAGAAAACATTTCCTTTATAAACCCGGCTTTAGCTCCGGGTCCAACCTTTGGACGCTATTTATATGTAGAGTTTAGGGTATTTTTGTAACTGCTCTTTTGAAGAAATGGAATAACGGTTTCCTTCTGTAGTGAAAACTAATTTAATATTTTGCATGATACAGTATACACGAACATACAATATTAAACAACAACACAATACCTACTTGTTATTGCATACATCTCTTTAAAATAACCTGTTAGCAATTATTACAATAAATTTTCAGAATTAAGTAAAAGCTCTAGAAATATTTTGAAACTAGCTGTGCCCGCGGCTCCGCCCGCGTGTAATTCGGTCTGTGTCAGTAAGCGGCTAATTTCTAATCCTAATTTCTCTCCCTCTCCCCTGGAGGCGGAACTTGAAGTAAAGTTGACATATGGATATGCTAGAGGACTGAAGTCCAGATAAAATATTTTACAATTAGGTACCACTAAATAAAACTACACTCCAAAATCAAGAGTTTTATTCGCCCTTATTCAAATTTTACACGTGATTTAAACTTAGAGAATATAACCAAACGGAGTGGTCATTAACAGGCGTTCCCCTCTGTCGAAAATAGGCGGCCAATGGTCAACCGACGTTTATCTGACATGGCTATGTTTACGTTACGTAGGTACACATTTGATTTGCCCCTCCCCCGCAAAAAACGCCAGACTATTTTGTACCGTTATAAAATTATAGACATGGCGTCTCCGTTGGTTATATTCTCTAAGGATTTAAACGACAGAGTAGTAGGTGTATATCGGACGATACAGTAAGGTATACGCGCGCGAGCGAAAGCGAAGCGGCCTGCCTGGCTAGAGTGCCACTTACCGTGGTCTTCTTCAGACTCCTGAGGAAGACTACGTGCCCCTTGTAACCTCAATGCGTTGCGAAACTTTCGCGAATGATTCGAGTTTTTTCGGGAAGGCATGGTAAATGCGTATAAAATGCGAGTCCCAAATCGTTTGACTCCGCAAACGACCAGTGCCGGATTAAGATAATAATATTTTGATGCCATGGAAATCAGTCACATCATTTTATCACGAAAATTGACAGTGCCGCAGCAGTAACGTTGCAACAGAGTACCTAATGCTGGTGCAGTCGCCACCCGAATGTCACCTTTATCATAAACATTTTAGAATGTTATTGAAAACGCGAGCGAAGCGAGCGCGAAAATGTTTCGATATAAAAAAACGCAATTTGATAGACAGTTGTAGGTACATTTTTACTTTTAGTACGGAAATCAGTCACATCATTTTATCACGAAAATTGACAGTGCCGCAGCAGTAACGTTGCAACAGAGTACCTAATGCTGCTGCAGTCGCCACCCGAATGTCACCTTTATCATATCTCAGAAAGTAATTGAAAACGCGAGCGAAGCGAGCGCGAAAATGTTTCGATATTAAAAAAACGCAATTTGATAGACAGTTGTACATTTTTACTTTTAGTACGGAAATCAGTCACATCATTTTATCACGAAAATTGACAGTGCCGCAGCAGTAACGTCGCAACAGAGTACCTAAAGCTGCTGCAGTCGCCACCCGAATGTCACCTTTATCATATCTCAGAAAGTAATTGAAAACGCGAGCGAAGCGAGCGCGAAAATGTTTCGATATTAAAAAAACGCAATTTGATAGACAGTTGTACATTTTTACTTTTAGTACGGAAATCAGTCACATCATTTTATCACGAAAATTGACAGTGCCGCAGCAGTAACGTTGCAACAGAGTACCTAATGCAGCTGCAGTCGCCACCCGAATGTCACCTTTGTCATAAACATCTTAGAATGTTATAGAAAACGCGAGCGAAGCGAGCGCGAAAATTATTCGATATAAAAACGCAATTTGATAGACAGTTGTACATTTTTACTTTTAGTATGGAAATCAGTCACATCATTTTATTACGAAAATTGACAGTGCTGCAGCAGTAACGTTGCAACAGAGTAATGCTGCCGCAGTCCCCACCCGAATGTCACCTTTATCATATCTTAGAAAGTTACTGAAAACGCGAGCGAAGCGAGCGCGATAATTTTTCGATATAAAAAAACGCAATTTGATAGACAGTTGTACATTTTTACTTTTAGTATGGAAATCAGTCACATCATTTTATCACGAAAATTGACAGTGCCGCAGCAGTAACGTTGCAACAGAGTACCTAATGCTGCTGCAGTCGCCACCCGAATGTCACCTTTATCATATCTCAGAAAGTAATTGAAAACGCGAGCGAAGCGAGCGCGACAAAATTTCGATATAAAAAAACGCAATTTGATAGACAGTTGTACATTTTTACTTTTAGTATGGAAATCAGTCACATCATTATATTACGAAAATTGAATGTCACCTTTATCATATGTTAGAAAGTTATTGAAAACGCGAGCGAAGCGAGCGCGAAAACTTTTCGATATAAAAAACGCATTTTGATAGAGAGTTGTACCGTTTTACTTTTAGTATGGAAATCAGTCACATCATTTTATCACGAAAATTGACAGTGCCGCAGCAGTAACGTTGCAACAGAGTACCTAATGCTGCTGCAATCGCCACCCGAATGTCACCTTTATCATATCTTAGAAAGTTATTGAAAACGCGAGCGAAGCGAGCGCGACAATTTTTCGATATAAAAAAAACGCAATTTGATAGACAGTTTTACATTTTTACTTTTAGTGTGGAAATCAGTCACATCATTTTATCACGAAAATTGACAGTGCCGCAGCAGTAACGTTGCAACAGAGTACCTAATGCTGCTGCAGTCGCCACCCGAATGTCACGTTTGTCACAAACATCTTAAATGTTATTGAAAACGCGAGCGAAGCGAGCGCGAATTTTTTTCGATAATTTTTGGTGCCCCCTATAGTTCGTTGTTTTAGCATTAGAAATAAGGTAAACAATCTTGATGTGTCTTCTAATTCAAAAACACATTTTAAAAATAAGTTACGGCAAATATGTAACAATTATGAATCTAATACGATCGTTTACATTCTTCTGCTTTCATAAGTAACAGTTACTGATTTTTAAAAACCGTTTTTCAAATAAAAGACAGGTCAAGATCGCTTACCTTCTTTCAAGTTCTTTCTAATGCTAAAAAAACGAACTATAGACATGGTGCCCTAAGCAATGCTTATTTTGCTTAAAAGGGTTAATCCGGCACTGCAAATGACAGAGGTCAATGTGTTTTTTTCAAAGTACCCAACTTCGTGGCCATTATTAAGTGCTTAAGGAGGCGATACGTATGAATATGGATTTGATATGGATGCGATATAATTACGATTAGGTATAATTCATGACGGAGAAAATAAATAATTTTAAATAATTTTATGCAATTATACGCGTGTTGATTATATAAACACACATAGTGTTTATTTTACCACTACGTAACTATGTAAACCCATTTTTAGTTTTCTTGGTTACTTAATGTTTACTCAGCTAGCCCAAAAGATGGCACTGTGCAATGGGGGGCAATTACTTTACTGTCGTTTAATTTTGTTGTATTATTAAATCAACACAATTATTCAATTAAATTTGTTGATATCCGTACGATTGATTGAAATTTTAGAAGAGGGGTCTTCTAAACTTAGAGTTAATTTGCCAAAATCCTTCCTCGGTGGCTTATTTATGTCACATCGTATTAAATTCAGCGCCATCTGTTAGTTTACCAGGGTACTCTATAGTGTAAGCACATATTTGAAAAAAGTTTGCCCCTCCTTCCTAAGTAGCGCCATACGATTCAGGGGCAAACTTAAGTCAATCGATTATTGTGGCTACCCCCCCTTTTAGGGGTTGAATTTTTGTAGCCTATAACCTGGCCGAGGATTTTCTCGACAGATTAGTAAAGTTTTCATCAAAATCCGTTCAGCCGTTTTCACGTGATGCGCGTTCAAATAAACAGACAAACAGATAAACAGATAAACAGACAAACAGACAAAAATTCTAAAAACTGTTGGAACGTGTTCTGTTATCAATTCCAAGTATTCCCAGCCAACTTTTTTTCAAATATCTTCCATGTACAGACTTTCGACCCTCTTCAGCTTTATTATATGTATAGATATTCTTTTTTATTTTCAAACTAAGTATGTGTTGTGGCTCAGCGACCCTTCGAATTGGCCTCGGAAATGTGACCACGCCACTTTTCCCGATCCTGTGCCGTTTCCTGCCAATTATCGGCTCGTAGCTGACGCAAATTTGATTTTCAAAAGAATACTATTTCTGACAATATATTTCGTTTGTTTTCGTAACAACGATCTTACTGCTATTTATGAAACAGTTGCTTAACAATTCTTCAGTTCAGCTTTAACAGAGAAGATAACAGAATTCACGGTGCCGAATACTTCCTTTTTATTGGACATATAACGGAATGGGATGATTGAAAAGCACAATTTGCGTCCTCAATACCTACCGTGATAATTTAGACTTTTATTCTGTTACTTGGAAAGAATTTCCATGCCAACAAGTTTTATCAATTACCTAATTAGCAGACCTCAATTAGCATTTTTACGGCTAGGGTGGATAAGATCCTTTTTCTCGAGACACTTCTTACTCGTCTTCACTTTTACCTTCGAGTTGAAATTAATACCAAGTCCTTTGATTTATTGTCATACTAAATCCTGTTACTATTAATTAGCCTAGAAACATGAAATTTAAAAAGAAGCAATAGCTTGAAGCGCTCACAAGTAAATATGTAGTTTTGTCCAAAATAAAATGCAATTACAGAATAGGTACATCTCTTTTGGTGATATTATTAAGTATTATTGGAAGTACGAGTAACAGGCAAGTGGCAATCAATGTATTGGATGTCAGATTTATATTAATGTTATGCAATCTCTACATTCTCTAATTAGTATATTTAAAACTTTGGCACGTGTGCCAGAAGAACGAATCTGTTTGAGTTTTACCCGTGTACGAGTTAAAGTTTGATTTGTTTAAACTTCCAAAGTTACATGTTTGGAAGTAACTCTTACACCTTGTTTGAATACTGAGTTAAATTCAGTGTTCGCGTTTAAATGGCTTCATATGGAGCACTTTCATTATTATAATAATACCTACTTATTTCTATTATTCTACCTTCCATGCAAAAGTGTCAAAGTGTTTTGAGAATTAATTTTGCGACACGAGGCTATGTAACTTACTCCAAGGCTGGACCAGATTTTCATAAAGTAGGTACCGTAGCACAGGTAACGTAGTAAAGTTTGACAGTGTAGTAGTAGAATACACACAGCTAAACTGTGGAAGGAATTTTCGTGTCGCATGCGGTATTTCTGGACCGATACGACCTTCAAACCTTCAAGAAAAGATCGTACTCCCATCTTAAATGCCAGCAACGTTTTTACAACCCCTCTGGTGTTGGGCGACGGTAATTGCTTACCGTAAGGCGATTCAGCCGCTCTTTTGTCTCCTATATCATTAAAAAATGTTCGATTCCTCTCCCTCAAAGTCGTCAAACATAAAGGGGCCCACTGATTAACAGTCCGCCGGACGGTATCGGCCTGTCAGTTGTTCGGAACTGTCAAAATTTTGTTCTAACTGACAGGCCGAAACCGTCCGTTACTGAAAACTGAAACTGTCCGGACTGTTAATCAATGGGCCCCTTAAGACCTGGGCATAAAAATAGGTACTCAATACATTTTACAACGGTCCCACAGATTTTTATTCTGATTCAATATAAAATGTAAATTAATAGCTTCTTTCTTGTGACAACTTCCCAGTAACACGAGAATTATACCATTAATATTTGTCATCATGTCATCAAACGTAATACCTACGTTTTAAAATTGAATCATTTTCGAAATTGAATTTGTAATGGATAACTGCCATTATTCATTAATCTCAACGCCAAACAGTAACTTGAATAAGCAGAGTCAGTTACACAAAACATCAATTACGCCGGCCATTGAATCAAAAAGACAAATTTAAATAATAATTGTAAAGGCATCGGAAGTTAAATACGTGTTGGGCGGGAACCTCACTAATTTGTCTGCAAATCAAAAGGTACGAGGCTTTTACAATTAAAATTCCCTTTTACATTTATTTATGGCGGCTTTCGGATGAAAAAAGCGCCTGGCGTCCGTTGGCTCGTTGGGTGGACGACATGCGGAAGATTGCGGGTCACTTCTGGATGAGATTAGCTCAGGACCGGGACAAGTGGCGTACTATCTAGATACTCTTATCTAGACATAGAGACATATGCTCAGCAGTGGACGATAAAGGGCTGATATGATGATGATTATGTCGGCTGTGTTCCATAATAGAAAAACTTGCTATAAATGAAAGATAAACTTGTAAATATGAAGAACTGGCTGAATGGTCTTGATTGTCATATTTTTGTGCAGACAAAAGTTACATACAAAAGATTTTATGAGAATTTATGAATGAAACTGTTCTTTATAGAATAAAATGTTATGAATCATGCACCATTGCATTCTTGATAACACTATTAAATGTTACACCATTACAAAGTTATTGCAGCAAATATTGCGAAATTGAAACACGCCATTTTTATTGGTACCACGTATTTCCATACGATTGTGTCATAATTTGTAATATTTTTCGTCCCTTATTTCACCACTTGATATTCATTGACCAATGTTTGACGGTATTTAAGAGCCCATCAACGTGCACACTAGCGCCATAGCTAAATAAAGGATGACTCACGTTAGACCAGGCCGTGTCCGGGCCGGAGCTACGGCACATCGTTTTCTATATAGAGCATCACGCGATCGCCTGTCATGTCATAGAAAAGTAAGCTCCGGAAGCTCCGGCGACCCGGACACGGCCCGGTCTAACGTGAGTCATCCTTAATCGTGATTAATTAAATTTAACGAAAGATATTGAAAAAAGGGGGCCGCTACGTACTGTATTGTGTATTTAAGTACCTTTTGAATACATCAAACTAGTTTTTATGTTGTTGGTTTCGTCGATCTTGGAACTCAAAACAAAAACGGCTGTTTTAATTTTGGACGCATAGATTGACGAATCCAGCAACATAAAAACTAGTTTGATGTATTCAAAAGGTACTTAAATACATAATACAGTACGCAACGGCCCGCTTTTTTCAATAACTATCGTTAAATTTAAATAATTACGATTATTTCGCTGTGGCGCTAATGTGCACGTTGATGGGCTCTTAAGGCTAGCTTGTCGTTACGAGAAAGATTTATGGCAAGGAAAAACGATGAACCAAACCGGTTGTCGGGGACTACCTTCCGTAGCGTGCCAAGTGGGCAATTCTGCAAGTATAACAGCAATACTACCAAGTAAGGTCATGGCAGTTCCATATAAGCTACGGTGCTGCCGAAAGTTTAGATTAAGCTTTATATAAAGGGGGTACACTTGTACACGTACGTACCTATTTTACTTTATAATATTTTCGACAGAAAAATAATTTTTACAAAAAATATCAGGCACATTACTTATGTTGACTTAAATATCCCACAATTTTGTACCAAGAAGCCAAGAACTCAAATTTGTTTTATTGAACGTTCAAAAAGGTACAACGTACAATATTGTATGTAGGTATAAAATTGAATAAAAAAGCATACCTGTACCTATATATTAATTAATGTACCCTCTTCAACTAGGTACGTGGTAGCGTCCACGAGCTTGATTATTTGAATTATCTTATTTACATCAAAATTTTTGAAACCTCAATGTATTTTTCGGTCCGATGATTATTTTATAACAATACTAGCCTGAAAGTTTGTTGTAGGTATTCATTTAAAATATATTATACATAACTTAACTTGGCAAAATGGTTGTTAATACAAATTAGCTCTTTGAATAGGTATTTGATTTCATAATATTACAGAATAACCTTGCGCAGTTATTGGATTTTGTACCTACATATTAGCAAAGTCGAAGGCCAAGCGATATTATTCATTTGTAAACCGCTTATGGAACGGACGCGTGCGCACCATGTTTAAAATTATTTTTCTAATCACAACTTTAGGGGTCATTGACATCATTCTCAGTGTACCGATTGACTACTTTCCCATATTTGGTACTGATGCTGATGCAATCGTTTTTGAGGAACCGACTAATTCTGAAGCAGGCTCGCTAATCGAGATCAGATTTGGTGAAATTGGTAACAATAATAATAGTGAAAGTGAAAACAAATCTGATGAAAATAGTACCGATGTGAATGGTGAAATCACTAGTGGTATCAATATCCGTAATAGCAGTGAGAACAATATTGATGCTGAGTTTAACAGTGAGGTCAGTGAATACAATAGTGTTAACCACAGTGAGAGCAGTAACATTGGCGTTGAAATCAAGTGCCCTAAAGGGTTTGTGCTAGTTGGTGATACGTGTTTCCCTGATGATTAGCCCAATATACTTGAACAATGCTGACAATGTATTTCAGAAACCTAGGAGTATAGAGGTGTAGCATAAGGAAGTTACTTATTACCTTACATGTTTACGAGTATAACTTTTTTGTGCAAAAATGACGTATTGACGTACGAATTTTAATGGTATTAATAAAGACCTAAGAACATTCATATCCAGTGATCGGCATTAAATTTAAAATTTTGGCCTTTGTATTTTTCAATGTATTTTTCAAAAAGGGCAATTTTTTGTACTTTATTATTTATTAATTTATTAAACTATATCCATTGCTGATACGACGAGTGAATATCGGAAGTAAATGTGTATCACTATTAAAATCAAAAAGTGTCGATTGAGAAACGGATACGGAAAATAAATTAATGTCTTCATAGTTTTAAGTACCTATATTGTCTTCAGCAGCGTTGCTGTGAAACATTACTGACTAGATTGCTGAAGGAAATGACGTTTTAGGATTTACCACATTGATAATGATATTTCTTGCAGCACTGCAGTAATGCTGCACAGCAATGGCGCAGTCTGAATTCGAATGTAACCTTTAGTTCGGTCAATGCCTTAGCTTACTTGTCTGCTTTTTTATTTAAATGTACTTGTACCACTCGTACCTAGTGTGATGTTGTCTAAAAAAGACTTATAAGTATGTACATTGATTATGTTTGAAGATGATTGTAATTTTTGTGCAAATTGAGCCGTATCTTAATTTTTATATTTATAACGAATTATATGAAGAAGGTGTATTTAAGGTTTATTTATAAACGCGCTATGTAAGATCTCTTAAGAGCTTTATTTTGTCATCTAAAAGAACTTTGACGAGGACTTTATTATATTGAATATCGAGACTGCCCAAAGCAGTATTTTACTCTGAGCTAGCCTCAGGTAAACGCAAGGCTGGTGGGCAGTACCTGCGCTACAGGGATGTCTTAAAACGCCACCTTTTGGCCTCCGGCATATCATGCGAGTCGTGGGAGGAGCTTGCATCTCGGAGATCGGACTGGCGAACTGCTGTCAATACGGGACTTGATAACTTCGAACACACCCGACTTGAAGATCTTGACGCCAAACGCCAGCTCCGAAAAACTCGGCCCAAGCCCTCCTACAATTACACATACAACGCGTCTGGGCAGCTTTACTGTGTTTTGTGTTGCCGCACTTTCAAGACCAAATTTGGATTTGCGAGCCACGCTCGCGCCCACGCACGTAATAGTTAAGAGTGTTAAGACCCTTTTTGATTTGTCAGGATGTCGCCGTCGACGGATACGTCTGGGAGGACATCATCATCATCATCATATTGAATATATTAGTACCTAATAAGTACCGAGAAGGTAAACAAAGGCACCTACTTAAGTATGTAAACATGGTTGTTCCAATAACCTGTTTGCAAAACGTATGTCTGAGTAGGTATGCGTGTGATGAGGTCATAAAACATGTGCATGACATTACAGATTATTTAATATTTTTATACTTACAGCGCAATTCGGGAAATGACTTAGAGATTACATCAGACATCAGAATTAAATCTATTTAGATATCATGTAGATATCATTCTAATATCAGTTTACGTACGAATTGGCCAGTCATTCGTATGAACACGATTAGAGGCCTATTTCTCAATGGATCTTGTATAACAAGCGTATCAGGCTTCTGAGAGATGCAGAATGCAAGCTTTTGTGAATCGACACCGAGGTTGTAAAAGGCTTGTCCCTTGTTTGTGTATTTAGGTTTTTTTGTAGGTAGGTGATTAGTTTTAAGTAATTTGACTGTAAATGCCAATGATTTTAGTATAAAATGTTAAAAGTATACAACAAGAATCAATTAGAATAAATATAAGTTGTAATTGAGTTTTCTTATCTGCGTAATGTGAATAAAGTATTTATTTATTTTATTTTTTTATTTATTCTCTGTAAGGTATTTGTTTTTATTATAAGTAGTCTGCAATATAACTAAATAATTTATAACCGGTTTTATTAAGTAATAAATGTCCAATACTGGTATCATTTTCCTAGAGATGAGGAGACATAAATGAACAAGTAGCGTAACTACTTAAGTAGGCATGAACATATGAATTTAATATTAATCATATAATTTAAAGATACAAGAAATACTCATCACCTGTAGTGCACCTTGATAAATAGACATTCAAAGCTATACAGTTGACTCGAATCTTGGCTGGAAGTGTCATGTCATGTTGACCAATTATGTAATAAGTTGAGTAATGCTGCCTTTGCCATTAAAAAACTGCAGCCACTCATAACGAGAAAATCACTAAAAGCTGTATACTTTGCCCATTTCCACTCCTTAATATCCTATGGTACGTTGATATGGGGAAATTCTACTGATGCCAAGCGAGTCTTAATACTCCAAAAAAGAGCTATTCGATTACGGCCGGAGTCCAAGGCAGACATCCGTGTAAAGAACTTTTTAAACAACATCGCATCATGACGCACTACTCCTTATACATATTTCAAATATTGATGTTTGTAAGAAACAATTTAACCATGTTTAAACACGTCGAGGTTGCGGGCAAACAGCTCCGATCCACGGGGAGACTACGCACAGTGCCGCGTCGCATGGCACTTTCAGTCAATCCGAGGGCGATAGGGCCAACATAAAAATATAAATCTTAGCAAAAGTGCTTTGTTGGCGAAAAGTTTTCATAATAATTGTGACTCATAATGTTCGCATGTAATGCCGAATATTCGGTCGCCGAATATTCGGTATTCGGCCGAGAGAAGGGCCGAATATTCGGTATTCGGTATTCGGCCAAATTCACTATTCGGCGCATCTCTACTTTAAAGGCTCTCACGTCTCCATGCCTCCAACCTTTTAGACTCATTAGTCTCTCAACTCATAACACTAATTAAAGGGTAAGTAAGTACCTATTTTAATACCCAGGCAATAAATTCAATGAAAAATATTAAGCGAGTGGTCCTGTCTAGATAATTGGAATAAATTATCCAATTTATTCCAAAACATATTAACTGTAATTTATCTTTTCATTAGGCCCTGCTAATTAACGTAAATAAATAATAAATAAATATTCTTTATTGCACCATAAAGTTAAAAAAAATACAATAGTTGAAATACAAGCTTAAGACTAGGTAACAACAGGCGGTCTTATCGCTAAAAAGCGATCTCTTCCAGACAACCTTTGGGTAGCAGGAAAGTTAAATATATACTACCTACTTACAACTTTGAACGGGTAGTGCCGATTCATATAAATTAACAAACCAACAATTATTCATTAACAAGTAAATTATGATCGAAACTGTTTAGTTTTGATCATCTCAGTAATTACCTGTATTAAAAAAAAAATAAGTGAAGAGTAGAAACCTTTTTAGAGAGATGATCAAAACCAAACAGTTTCGATCATAATTTACGTTAATTAGCCGGGCCCAATGAAGAGATAAATTACAGTTAATTTAATGCAGAATGCAAACAGTCCGTTACTAAGAGAATGTTAAATTAGGCACTTCGTTCAAGAAGTTTATGAACAGAATATTATGAATAGTAAGTACCTAGGTAATAACTAGTGTTTAAGACAATATGACTGCCGTAGCGTGCAGGCGATGACGATGATGATCAGTAGAAGTAGACGTAGAAATATTACAAAAAGTATAATTACTAATACGGGAATCTTTTTGAGAGTAACCCAGTTAGAAGGTTCCATTCCAAAGCTTTAACTCGAGTAAATCATCATCATCATCATCATCTCAGCCTATACGTCCCAAAAAGTTTCCACTCTTCACTTAATTTTTTTTTAATACAGGTAATTTACTGAGATGATCAAAACTAAACAGTTTCGATCATAATTTACTTGTTAATTAATAATTGTTGGTTTGTTAATTTATATGAATCGGCACTACCCGTTCAAAGTTGTAAGTAGGTATTTAACTTTCCTGCTACCCAAAGCGTGTCCCACTGCTGGGCACAGGCCTCCTCTCATGCGCGAGAGGGCTTGGGCTATAGTCCCCACGCTAGCCCAATGCGGATTGGGGACTTCACATACACCTTTGAATTTCTTCGCAGATGTATGCAGGTTTCCTCACGATGTTTTCCTTCACCGAAAAGCTAGTAGTAAATATCAAATGATATTTCGTACATAAGTTTCGAAAAACTCATTGGTACGAGCCAGGATTTGAACCCGCGACCTCCGGATTGAAAGTCAGACGTCATATCCACTCGGCCACCACTGCTTATTAAATACAATATATACTCGACAAAATACTCGAGTAAATACAATTCGGTAATTTTAAGGATTTAGCGGTTAATAGAAATTAAACTGTCGTGAGTCAAATTAACAGTAAGCTAATCATACGGTTTAACTGACGTGTAGTAATCACACGCGCGACATGTTTCGGGGAGCCTAGGTCTTCATTTTCAAGCACTAGCGTGTGACTAAAATACGGATGACTCACGCCAGACCGGGCCGTGCCCGGGCCGGGGCGTCCGACATGTCATTTTCTATGACGGCTGATCGGTCATCACGTGGTGATTTCCATAGAAATGAAGTTCCGGAGGCTCCGGCCCGGCCACGGCCCGGTCTAACGTGAGTCATCCTAAACCGCATAATTAGCTAAGATTAAGCGGTTCTCTTCATGTCTGTCAAATTAATCGCAAACTTAAGCACCATCAGTACGGTTACCATCAGTTTGTCACTGACATAAACGCCGTCGAGAACGTAATTTACTTTCTATACATCTCGCTCGCACTCGCATATTAGTGCAAACGGGATGTATAGAAAGTAAATTACGTTCTCGACGGCGTTTATGTCAGTGACAAACTGATGGTAACCGTACAGATAGAATTTCGTATATCCAGTTGTAGTTAATTAATTATTATAGGTGGATATGCACCCACCGCCTGACAGCTTCCAAAGTAGTCTTACTCGCTAGTTTAGTAATTACTGTAGATGTATTGTCGTGTTATTCTCGTGTCCCAACAGACAAGACCGACGGGATAATTATGTTTCCCGGTTGCAACTAAAGACTATTTAGTCGACAACCGCTTGTCCATAGAAACGTACCTAGGATATAAATATTTTCTATAATGTCAATATCCAGACAGGGAAATGGGGACTACGTTTGTACGGAGAAGCGGTCGTCCCTTTTCCTCTTAAAGGAGCCCAGGTTCCGCTTTTTCCAGCTAATTTATACGTAGGCACTAGTTTTTATGAAAGCGCCTGCCATCTGACCTCTCAGGGGAAACTAGGCCTCATTGGAATTAGTCCGGTTTCCCATGTGAGCATGACGTAATAAAAAATGGTAAATTGATAATAATACTCGTAATTCATACATAAAAACAATTCAATAAACTCATTGCCAAAAAAATTTCGTTTTCTATTTAAAACCACGAAAACTATGGTCCAAAATTAACTCCATTATCTTCATTCAGGTGAAGAAATTAACCAAACCAAAACCATACACAGTAGGTACTACCAATGTACATTGTATTACCAATATAGGTATTGCCAATGTACATTGGTAATAACATTGGTACCTATTGTTAATTACGGATTAAACTTGTTAGATGTTTTATGTAGGTGGTTTAACGGTATTCATAATAAATGTGCCAAGTGGATACAAATCCTTAAGTTGTATATACTAAACTTTTAGAGCTATGAGGATCGTATGGGTTAGTAGACTGGAATATATGAAAATGTATTCAGCGGCAGCGTCTGTCGCAATGCCGCAAAATTCAATATCTGATCAAATCGAAATCGCTGTTTTAAAAGAAGTTTAAAGAATTTTCCATTCATATTACAGTGGTCAAAAATGAATTTCTTTATGATTTTCCTACATTAGAGTATTTCTTTTCTGTCTGTCCCAGTAAAAATGAGAAGCTATATACGTATGGCGAAACAAACGTGACAACAGACAAATAAATAGTGTATTGTTTTAATGCGAGAAATTCATTATACGTATATTAGATACCTACATATAATGAATTTCTGTAAATATCTCATGTCAAATAAAATGATGATATAAGTATTTGTATATTAAATATTTATCGTAGTCTTAGTACCCACAACACAAGCCTTCTTGAGCTTACCGTGGGACTTGGTCAATTTGTGTATGAATTTCTTCAATCATTGTATCTCTAAATTACATTTTAGTCTACTTTAATATTAATTTAATATTGACATGAACATAACATGTTTACAACATTTAAAAATATGTTATTCTGATTCTAATGCACTTAGAATTCATTAGCATAGTTATGAATTTGTAAATCTAATTATATTTTTCCTTTTTAATATGTAAATTGGCTCAATAAATTAATTAGTAGGTACCTATGAGTAGTTATTGAGTACCAACATTCAACAATTAAGTAGGTAGACAGAAAACTGAAAACAGCAATAATTCATTCAAATATCAAATTAAGTACATTCTAGGCAAGTATTCACCAGTCGTGAACCGTTTAAGTCTCGCCAAATAGCTCAGTCAAATTTCCGGGATTGTTGGAATACTTGGGATTGTCAAATCAAATCCCGGAGTGGACGCGCTGAATTGGGATGTAAATTAAATAGGTTTCACGTACTTACGAAGCACGTTAATGATTTTGCGAAGTAATTTATGACAAATATCGTTGGAATTACATTGTATAATCTGGAAATATTTAGTTAGTAGTACTAACTTAGTACCTATATAATTATGTTAATACAAAAAGTATTTACAATTAATTTATTGGGCTTCTAAACTAAAGATCATTAATAACGATTTATTTAAAGTAAAGCGTCTTTCAAATCGGTCAGTAGTCACAAAAGAAAATCAAATGAAAAATTTTATGGCGCAATTACATAGAAAGTCTTCATTTCTTTACATGATTAACAATAGGTATCGATATGGAACTTAGTAAGCTTATGTTATTCAGAATACCGAGAACGTACCTAAAACAGTTGTAATTCAAGACCAAAAATAAAACATACATAATATTCTCTCGCGTATCGCCGTCATGGGTTTAGCGTTAGCCATGGATTACCTTATAATAAGTACCTATATAGATTATGCATTAAAAATTACATTGGACTCCTGGTCACCGAATATTGGCCCAATTAGGTACCAAGTTAAGACACCCCGAGCTCATGTTTAAATGTCCATAAATTTTAATTTTAGGCCATATCAAGAGACTTACGCGTCTCATTAGAATGACAGGTCGCCATAACATAACCACACCGTCACGCTTAGGGTTGCCAACTTTTTTTGGTGGAATATAGTATTTTCCAGAATAAGGAATAAAAATATAGTACATTCCAAAAAAATATAGTACTTTCAGATAAAATACTAAACATGAGTGTAATATACGTTTAATCGGAAATATAGTATTTTAGCGTACTCTATATTTTCCAAAAGTATATAGTACAGAGAGTCTAAATATAGTACAATACTATATAATCTAGTACGGTTGGCAACCCTAGTCACGCTATGTGTCCACTTACAGTGAAAGTTCACGAGAAAAGTGGACATCATCGCAACGAACCTATAAAAATAAAAATATCACAACCTGTTATTGTGACGCTCCTATCGTCGATTTATAGCGAGGATTTAAACGTGGACTCATCAACAAACTGACCAGTGTGACGCTCTCATACTTTATTAACATGATGCTAATGCGTAGTGAGCTGCGAGTCGTTTTAAACGCTTCATCTAAAGCTAGGTTGTCTGTGCCTTACGCAATAAAGTTTTATGGGGTGTTTATATCCCGGTCGGTATACGGCGGTTATCGCAAACCAGTCGTTGCTTGCGTGCTAGGCAAATATTCTTGGCGTGCAGAGAGTAGATAATAAAGGGAGAAGCAAGGCCATAAGCGAATTCTTTCTTTTGAACCTCCGAAGCAACGTGTGCAATGCCTTTACTCTGCCTGCCTGGGGTTTTTATATTGACTTACATTATTAAATGTTCCTTTTAATATTTAGGGCTCCTATGAGACGCAAGACTGCCCTGCTGGAGATGGTTCACTGAGTGGAAACGCCCCGCCCATGGAGGACAATGAAATTGTCCTGTCGACCTTCCTTGATATTGAGGACGTTTTCGACAACACTCGCGTTAACTCATTAGTGGAGGAGCTGAGTGTCATAAACTTTTATTTCTTCGTTTTATTACTTTATTTCTACCACTGTCCGCTGGGTGCAAATCATACTCTAAAATAGTGGTTAAGCTGGAACTGCTAAGTTATATAGTAGCGGCTCGATTCGGAAAATGAATTAGATTTCTACTAGACTTCAACAAGTTACGATACGGATAATTTAAAGATATTTGTAAGACAGATATGTCAAATTTGACGTTTGCGCGATTCTGGAGGTCCTCTTGAACGATTTCGACAAGTTATGACTTAGATATCTAGTCGATAGCTAATGTAGATCTAGTTGATCTCTAAATTGTCTCAAGATCTTGTGATTATCTCGAAATCCGAAGGCCTGTAGGTCTCCAACGGAAGCCTTACATAGAGGCTATTCTGAACGTGCCGCCACTTTACTTCCATTTTAAATTGGTGACCAGGTCTAGAATATCGGTCAAAAGGAAAGGAAATAGGCTCGGTAGAATCTTTACCATAGTAGATAGAAACATAAAGTAGATTAGTTTATTGAAAATATATGGTCAAAACTGGCTTAAAAGAAATTTTGTGCCTTGCTGACTGAACAACCACGAACTCCTCATAAGAAGATGCACATTTCTGTACCTATTAACTTGCATTGCAATTGTCCCTCGAAATTTCAACACTGAATTCTATAGGTACGTGCTTAATTAGATAAATATGACCCCTATAATTACAAACGTTCATAAAAAGTTATCCCCTACCACTCAGCAGGATGTACACATATTTACCACCTTATTTGTATAACAAAAACAATTGAAGAATTTATTTTAATCCTACTTATTTCCTCGTGCCTCTTATTACTTAGTAACAATTGTGAACTTCTCAGTATCGAAGACTCTTATAAAGTTCGTAAGAGGCTTGTATAAGTTTCGACTAAGATTGTTTTTATAAGTACGCCTGTTTATTGTATTATTCACTAAAGTTATTATTTAACTTTAGTGAACTGGCTGTGACTAGTGTGACTCTAGGAAAAGGTATCCGTTCCTAAAACTACTACGGGGATAGAACCCTTAGGAAAAGAATTCCATACTTAAGTACTTAATACTTTGCCTAATAGTTTGCTTAATAGTTTGAACAATAACTGTCTCATACAATTCATGATTTATCTCCCCTTTTACGAGTATTTGCATTGAGCAACCTGTATATCAGTGCACTGTTTTAACACATGTCTCATTATTAGCAAATGAGCTGCTCCCGCCAGGTGCAATTTACGACCTCATTAGTTTTTTTTCTTGGTATGGACTTGAGGGACCTCATTAGTTCTAGTCAGCGATACTTCCCTGTTTCCTTCCCCTGTACCTGTCTCACATAATGATGGGCTAGTTCATAGGAATTGATATCGTGCCTAAAAATATTCCTGATTGGAGAATTAGTTTTTTTTCATAGGTATGAATTATAAATTTATAATTAGGTAAATTAGGAATTGTAGGTTAATTCTAGATAAGGACAACAGTCTATTTGAAACTATTACGGGCGTCTGATCTCAGTAATTTGGAATGGAGAAATAGTTGCAGTCCGAAATATGTAATGGCGTACTAAATATACCTACTTAAACCAGAAAATTAATATAAGAATATAGGGATGTTCCTAATACTGGCAGGTCCTACTGTTGACGGATTTTCCTCGTCAAGTCCAAAGTTACCACATTTGACGGAACCTAGTGTGCTGACGCTTCAGGGTTTCATCAGAAATAATACATATTTAAATGCAAGTTTCGAACACAACAGACTTTCGTCTTCACAACTACTCCTGTAACGTGAGTATTAAGCCTTCGGTCTTCGGTGCATATCTGCTCAAAATAACAATGACTATGTTCCAAGTAAGTAGGTACAAAATAGCAAAACATTACACATTTAACACAGGGATTCACTAGGAGACGTAATTTTTATCTAGCCAGGAAATTAGAAATGAACAAAAGATTAGGCGCACCGCGCGAAACTACGAAGGACGGGTCACGATCGCGCGGGTTCTAACGTTTTTTGTCAATATCTCTGTTTAAAAAGTTAATTTTATATCAAACTTCATTGTAACTTTCATGTAAAATATGCAACGTTGTACCACACAAAACAACAACGGAATGCATTCATGATATGTCCGTGCAATTTTGGAAGTTAGTTATACCTACGTCGGGAATAATATCGTACAGGTGTTAAACTTCGCCTGACTTCGATACCAATACAATGTCGCGCGATGTCGTATACATATCTAGATGTCAAATGAAGTTACCGAGGGAGTTGTCGCCGAGATTTGTTGTGGGATATTTGTCACCTAGTGAATCCCTGGCTTTAGGTAAGCGTGTTCATCATACATCACATCATGTTGGCGAAATGATTACAGAGGAGATTGAAAAGCAATTTTGGGTTGTTATCCTTATTCCTTCTTCTGGATAAATATTTATAGGTGTTTTCGTAGAATTAATTTGTGGCAATATGTATGCATAGGAAATATCTTTGTAACACTGTTTACATTTTATTTAATCCGTTTTATAAAATAGTAAATATGTTAGTTATCATTAAATATGTAGCAGCCACTACAAATATGAAATAAATTAATAATAAAAAAACTTATTTAAAAACAAGCTTTTATTTAAATGCGCTAAAAGAATAAAATAAATTTTTCCTTTAAAAAATTTACTATCAAGTTTTAATGTCATTACATAATTTATATGATATAAAAGCTTGTCGCGAGATTCAAGTAGGTACTTACTCGTATTTACTTCGTATGAAAATTTTAAAAATTGTAATCCATCAGATCAAGTTATTTAAATTTTACTTGTTTATCTACAAAGGTTAATCTCGCGACAAGCTTTTATATCATATAAATTGTGTAATGACATTAAAACTTGATAGTAAATTTTTTAAAGGAAAAATGTATTTTATTCTTTTTAGCGCATTTAAATAAAAGCTTATTTTTAAATAAGTTGTTTTACTATTAATTTATTTTTTACTTTTTAGCTATCGCTGGACAGGTTTCTCAGTCTGTTCATCTCATTCAACGCATCATTGTTGCAAGATTATTCAAATAGGCATATTACAATGCGCTATTACAATTCAATAGATTCACTAAAAACTTCAACTTTCGTTTTAATGAAATAACTAAACGTTTTACGCGAAATATCATCTCTAAAAAGTAGCATATATCTCTAACCACCGTACGATGTTTGCGGCATAGGCCCGCAAACGTCAGTACCTATGTAGGTATGAGCCCTAAGACTTCAGTCGCTCTCGTAAACGATTTCTTTGGAAACGGTAACTTAGGTAACTTAACTTTTACTTTGTCCAGACGACAAAATCAAATTGCCAATATCATCCACATGTAATATACAATTTCATAAGCGCTTATTCCATCGATCGTACACGGTCGCCCAGTAGGTACTTTTTGTAAGGAAGACAACTGGCTTTCCTACATAATGTTGGGTCAGCGAGCCAAATGTCCTTGAATTTATTTTTGCATCCACACCACTCAATTGAGCGAAAAACTATCCCCTCTGGACACCTAATAGGTACTGGCGGTAATCACGCTGCTCCGTACTTATAAATACACGTATATATAATTTGCTCTCCTAAGTGCTCATCAAGACGAGTGAGATGACCAAAACAGCGTGTGCCTATGTTGCAACAAACCTGAGTTCCACTAAATACTGCCAGGGTTCAGCTACAATTCTATCTTGGGTATCTCCCAAGTGCTCAACAAGACGAGTCGGATGACCAAAACAGCGTTTGCTTATGTTGCACCAAACCAAACTAATACTCAACGAGACAATTCTAACAACCGTAAACACAATTACGTTATGTTATTTTATCACCGAGTTCCTATGGCCACCTCCTGTCTCCATCATCAGATCAGCTCGACGGTACCATAATATTGCATTGTCATCCAACTTACATATTATGTTTGCAAATTTTCAGCTTTTGTAAGAATTCAATTATTATGATACTAGTTATTATCGTTGACTGTACTTTTCTTTCCACAGTGAACTAATACTCAACGAGACAATTCTAACAACCCTAAACATGATTAAGTTGTGTTATTTTATCACCGAGTTCCTATGGCCACCTCCTGTCTCCATCATCAGATCAGCTCGACGGTACCATAATATTGCATTGTCATTCAACTTACATATGTTTGCAAATTTTCAGCTTTTGTAAAAATTCAATTATTATGATACTAGTTATTATCGTTGACTGTACTTTTCTTTCCAAAGTCAACTAATACTCAACGAGACAATTCTAACAACCCTAAACACAATTACGTTGTGTTATTTTATCACCGAGAATTATTTTGATACTAGTTTTTAATATGGTTGACTGTACTTTTCTTTCCACAGTCAACTAATACTCAACGAGACAATTCTAACAACCCTAAACACAATTACGTTGTGTTATTTTATCACCGAGTTCCTATGGCCACCTCCTGTCTCCATCATCAGATCAGCTCGACGGTACCATAATATTGCATTGTCATCCAACTTACATATTATGTTTGCAAATTTTCAGCTTTTGTAAGAATTCAATTATTATGATACTAGTTATTATCGTTGACTGTACTTTTCTTTCCACTGTGAACTAATACTCAACGAGACAATTCTAACAACCCTAAACATGATTAAGTTGTGTTATTTTATCACCGAGTTCCTATGGCCACCTCCTGTCTCCATCATCAGATCAGCTCGACGGTACCATAATATTGCATTGTCATCCAACTTACATATGTTTGCAAATTTTCAGCTTTTGTAAAAATTCAATTATTATGATACTAGTTATTATCGTTGACTGTACTTTTCTTTCCAAAGTCAACTAATACTCAACGAGACAATTCTAACAACCCTAAACACAATTACGTTGTGTTATTTTATCACCGAGAATTATTTTGATACTAGTTTTTAATATGGTTGACTGTACTTTTCTTTCCACAGTCAACTAATACTCAACGAGACAATTCTAACAACCCTAAACACAATTACGTTGTGTTATTTTATCACCGAGTTCCTATGGCCAACTCCTGTCTCTATCATCAGATCAGCTCGATGGTACCATAATATTGCAGTGTCATCCGACTTACATATGTATGCAAAATTTCAGCTTCATTGGAAGTCGGAAAGTGGGTCAAATTTAGCTTGCAAGATTTAACCCGTACTAACATAGTTACAGATTTACATAGATACATTTATTATAATAATTGCAAGTTAAATAAAAGCTTGTAAAATACTTAAGAGCCAACGGGAGTGGTCATTTCTCCATACAAACGTACTCCTCGTTTTCCTCCGTGGTTTTTGAAGCTAGAGCAATGATTTTTTTCAACACAGATTAATATTGTCAATATCTGTGTCGGACCGTTTTGCTTTTTTTGATATTTTTGTTTTTTAAGGCGCTAGAGCCCTTCAAAAATGGCCAAAATGGCCTAATTGACTATGCCGCAATGAGAGGCGTGGCATTCAAAACTGATATCAATTAGCCAAAAAAGCAAAACGGTCTGACAGAGATAATTTCATAATCATTTAGATTTCCAAATTTGGTTACGATTGGTTAAGTTTTGGAGGAGGAAACAGAGGAGTACGAAACCTCGATTTTTGAGATTTTTACGCAGGATTTTTCGCCTTGTCCTTATCGCACTACTTTTAGGTGCCGCTTCCGTTAGCGAGACGGGTATATTTACCTAAAATATTTAAAACTCAGCTCCTGTTTCGTCTTAAACACGCAAAAAAAATATTCAATAACGTTCTGGCCTTGAAATACATACCTCTGACCCTGTCCATGGTTGCTTGATTTATATAGCGTGTCGGTTTTTCTAGACAGTATTTTAGTAATTTATGTACAGTCAGCAGCAGAAGTCGCTAAGCGGGCGAGGTGTTCACAATGAACTTGACGCGACTTTATTGTTAAGAGAATAACTGCCGTATTCGAACTTCAAGATATTCACAAGAGACGACACGTATTAGATCCATTCTAGATACGTTATAGTTTAGATATCAACTAGTTCTCTTTTGCAGCGCAATTCGGGCAACCAATGTCACTTTTACGTTAGATAGAGTGTTGGCGACTGGCTGGCATGCGACCTATTTTATACTTTTAATTTGTATACTTTTTGAATGATTGCTTGTCAATCAGTCTGCCTGTCACCGCCTAACTATTAAGATCTTGTGTTTCGATTTAAATAAATTATTTATAATATTTGTTTAATATCTGCGTGTTTGCATTATATCTTCGATTCATCATACAGTCCATTCCATTAGCTATCATAGAGTAAGATATCTATTAGATGTGAATTGGATCTCTAAGTCATATCCTGTGGAAATCGTTCAACAGTATCTCCAGAATCGAGCAAATGTCAAATTTGACAGGTTAGATCTTAAACATATCGTTATCGTATCTTGGTGATGTCTAAAAGATATCTAATAGATGTCTATTTCAAAACCCGAGGCCCTAAGAGCGTGTCAAGGTAATTTTGAACACCTCACCCGCTTAGCAACTTCTGCTGCTGACTGTAGGTTATTAAATGTAAGCTTGAGTTATTGCCAATTCGGTGAAATCTATGGCAGCATCAAATCGTTTTACGGGATATGGCGTCCTTGTGTCACGAGAGAGGTGACCTTCAGGCGCCGTCTTTCAGCACTTTTAGTGCCTAGCTTTCCAATAAAACTATTGCTTAGTGCAGTAAACGTGTTAAAGTATGTAATACGCTGGGCTATAATTCGTTATCTACGGGTAACGGAAGAAAGCTTCAAGTGACTTCACTTATCGCTGACTGGCAGCGTCGAGGTAATTACGGCCCAAATCGAATTTTAAGATACGTCAGTTAATAGATCTAGAAACGATATGAATTAGATATCTTAGTGTCAAATGTGACGTTTCTTCAAACAAAACGTCACTTTTGACACTGACACATCTAATCCATATCGTTTCTAGATCTATTAATTGACGTATATTAAAGTTCGAATCGGGCAGTTATATGTACCAACATTTCATGGCATAAATAATTGATAGATTTGTGAAAAATAAAAGTATGACGATACATGCTTCCAGCGTTCGCGTCGAGTGAATTCGCTTAATTAAATCTTTTTTTCATGGCTGAGCCATAATTGGCAATTTGTGATGCGTAAATGCGAATATTGTCATTCCTAGAAATATTCCCACGCGCCATATTCCTCGTTATTCATAACTCAAAATGATTTTCCTATTTTTATTATTTAATTGCAATATAATATTTCAAAGAGGCTGATTCTATTTTAACAATTTGATATTCTTTTCATCTCGTTTTGATACGACCATGAGTCGTGTCATCAGGCATCTCACACATACAAGATTAAGCGTGCCTAATAAGACGACTCCTGGCTGCATTTCGTGACAATCAATCAGCGCTGCCGCTGATTGGCGCTCACGGTCGTTATATTGAAATAAAATGAAACTAACTAACTAACTAATATGGCTCAGCGATCCAAAGAGGATCTTGGCCTCCGAAAACAGGAGCACGCCAGAAATAAAATGAAAACCATTATTAAATTGTTAACATAATCGGCTTCAAGGAAAATAATTCTCCCACTGATACGCCCTGAAATTGATGTTTAGCTATTAATAGCTCTTTAAACCATAGAAACGATGGCGATTTACTTATGTTCACTTCAAACCTATTATAATACTTATAAACTAAAGATTTTAAAGTATTATTTGCCTACTATTACTTAAGGGCACTTTATGATTAAAATAAATAAAAAGTAAGCTTACCCATTTAGCATAGATACCTAGTTTACGGATTGTTTTAATCGCTGTATTCTCCAAAGACCGAATGTTAGCATTAAAACAAAAGAATGGCTAGCAACTACAAGTACGTGATTTGGAAAAAGCGTGTATATGGTATATTTTCCTCTTGCGCCGTACCAAATTCATTAGGTACTTTTCCAATCCAATACTCGACTTCCAAAAACCCCTCGATATACTGGCTTTCGTTTTAAGTGTTCCCCACCGTACCTTCCGCTCGTGCGTAGGGAATGTTCCTCCGTGCAGAAATTTCTTCTTACCCGTTGGACTGGATATATTGAAGAGTAGTTCTTACCTTAGCAGAGCGTGTATTTCCATTGGTTGTTCTAATTTTTATGGTTACCGGTGTACTGAGATATGGAACAACTATGTCTAATCAGAGCACATAGTTACACTGGTCCAGCTGAAACTTGCACTCGTCTGCGATGTACGATAGAAATAGCACCCCAGGTAATAACTAAATTTTTTACTTCGGAAAAAACGATGAAAATATAACGGCACTCATTTGAGATTATTGAATTGCTCGGCAGGTTTAGTATTACCGTCTGTGTCTACATTACCCAATGAAATACATTATTCTTATTATCAAAAAATATTACCTACTCATTTAGCTGACAATATGCCATGTGAAATTGTTTTTCTCCCGTTTAGAATTGGAGGATTTTCTAGTAGGGGAGCCCACGATGCTAAATCGGGATTTACTCGAGAGTCATACAGACCTATTGGAATCGAAATATTAGATGATAAGAAGAAAAAAAAGTTACATAAACTTTTTTTTCCAGCGAGCCGGAAAGCGTCTACATTTTTTTTTAATTTCGGGAGGTTGGTGGAGGGTTAAAAAATCGTTAAGCTGTTTGTGGGTTTGGTCGTTTTTGTCCACTTTAATGCTATATTTTTCTATAACTTAATATAACAGTACCCATAGTACAAGCTTTGCTTAGTTTGGGGCTAGGTTTGATCTGTGTAAGATGTCCCCTAATATTTATTTATTTTATTTATTTATTTATTTAACACTTATTTGTAGCAATTTTCTTAATCTGACGAACACAAGTTTGACGCCTACTTTTTACATTGTAACCGTCAGATTAAGGAAATGCGTGCAAATAATTATCAGATTTAGTAATAGCACAATGATAGCGTTAATTTGGACTAGTATGACCAAATCCACAATTTGTTGAACCCCCCACCAACCCCCCACCAACCAAGGGCTCAACATAGATAGCTAAAAGGGGTAAAGGTAGACTACACGGGGTAGCAAGATATCATTCATATCTTAATTTGACGCGCTCGAGTAAACACAAAAATCCCCTCTTGGGCTTCCCTACCACAAAGGAGACCGACGATTTCGGGCCTTCCAAAAATTATTGGATATAAATTACAAACTATTACGTAATGTACCTATTTTATTACGTAAAATAAACATACTGAGACGAATCCACGAATTGCTAATTCCCGCCGAGGCATATACATACAATGTTTTTCTCCACATGTGTAGGGAAATATGGTAAAATAATCAATTATTAAGGCTACTCGAAGCTTAACATCAAAAATTGTCGTCCCTCATAATTATAAAAACTATCTAATCGTTATTTATCGTTTTTTAGTGATTCCTAAAATAACAAAAAATTAGCTATAAGTAATTGAATAGAATAGAATAGAATAGAATTAATTTATTCGTAAGCACAAACAATCGGTACAATACATAACATTATATAAAAGAAAACATAAAATAAGATTAAAGTGCCACGAAATGGTCCCATCTCAGCATGTTGCTGGTGGCTTTAATTGACACTAATCGGTTTATGAAAAAACTATTTTTGAAAAATGTTGTGCCATATCCGCATTTTACTATAGGATAATTACACTCTGTTAACAGAAAATTATCACAAAAGTGTGACATATCCACAACTTTTGTGTCATATTATCATACATTGTGCGTTTAACATTTACTCATAAAAAACGGATATGGCAATAATAAAAATGCTTTTTTTTCATGATTACCACTGTATTCACAATATTTGTTTGGTATGGTATAAATAGTAAACATATGTGCCTAAATGATAAATACGTTCAATATTTCCTAAATGTAAAACTTTCCGAAAAAAATTTTTTTTTGCTTGTCTTCGCTCTCCTGTAAACCATGTAAGTGGCGTATGGCACAAACGTATTCTCACCCGACGTAATGTTGATCAAACTTATCTAAACTTACTCTCTAACATCAACAGCTTTATATGTGTAGGCATATTCCTATGAGTTTGGATAAGGTATCCTGATAAGTATTATACCACCGCCAAAAATGTATTGAAGATATCGTCGCAATGTCTTTCATAAAGGGATATGGGGCTTAGTATGAAGATATCTCGATAAACCTAAGATTGTTTTCTATCTAAAGTACCGATATACTTATTTGAAATAAGTTTCGAGGTCTTATGTAAATATGGTTTCTGTGGGTATTCAAAAACTTAATACTTTACTTTCAGTAGTTAGTATTTGTTTAAATATTAAAACAAAAGAACAATGAAACGGTACAATGTTTAGGTAAAAACAATGAAATTATATCGCGGTAGACCCGTTTGTGTAATTAAATATGTGTACATACAAAACGCGAGAGTTTAAAGTGTTATATTTGTTTAAAGCTCCTTATTTGATATTTTAGTATAGTTATCTGAAGTAGTTTATTTAGTCTCATAGTGCTTTTCTCGAAGTATGTCATTTTAATGTAAATAACTATCATTAACTGAATGTGCTAACCTATTTTGTGACATTTATTGTGACAATTTGCTCAGGGTTTGTATACGTTTTCATTTGATATAGGAATATTGTGAAAAATCTAATCCATTTCAGTAACAAATAAAAATGTGTTTACGACAGCTTTACGTTCCTTTTGTAGTAGGTGTATGAAGTGTTTTATTTAGGTATAGCTGTAACGATGACGTATTGTGCGTAATAAAAGTAAAGTCAGATTTAGATTTAAACACTTGTTACGGTTTTGAAATGAAACACCAACTTCAATTAATACTTTATTAAAATCTAAACAATAAAAATTGCTGTTAATATCCCTTTCAAAATACGGGCTCAAATTATTTTAAAGGGATATAAATTTAAAAACAACAAACATGTACTACAGATTCAACAGAATGGCGTAACCAACAATGTGAAAATAAATCTAACTGTGAAACATTATTATTATTATTAATTTTGAAGACATGCATTTACAATATATAAGTATATAAGAACTCATTCGTTGACAGTATGTTAAGATTCGTTAAGTTTAAATTCGATATTTAATTAACCACGAAGTATTTACATTGAAGCATTTCTTACAGCAGCTAATGTGCTATGCACATGCACACTTTGAAACCTGTGTGTATTCGTGTACACTATAGAATACAATTTAGATCGGCGTTAGGTTAAATATTCTAAACTCTAAATCATAATTAGATTCCAAAAAATGTTGCCACTGCAATAATTTGTTTGTAAAATAGTAAATTCCTTTTTATAAATAAATACGCTAAGATAATTTATTTATTGTAATTTTACGCCTACGATTTAAAAAAGTACTTTTATCTACTTATTTTTACATAAATACAAGACGCGCTAGTAAAAAGTGGCAACATTGTCTTACTTTTTTTGGAATCTAATTATGATTTAGAGTATAATATTATTTATATGTAATTCTTACCAATGCTGTACAAGAAATTTTAAATTCTATTCAACATTTATTGTACCTACCTATATTTACAATAATGAGTATTTTTATGAAGTCCAATCATATTTATACACTTATGTAATATCAATATCAATGATTGATGAAACTAATTAATTTGAGCAAACCAGCGGCTTCCAAAATCATTAAGCGCGTTATACACCCTAAACGAAATTCTTTACAGTCTTTGGCACCAAATATAATAGCTACGCCTTTATAAACAGTAGTTTTTTAAAGGCCCTTCTAAAGTCCATATTAAATATGGTGTATATTAAAGGATTTAACGCCGAGTTAATGTAACCGAGCCAGGTAATAAAGTTGATGAATTTGTTGGACAAACAACAGCTAGCACAAAATGGTATAACCACGTAGATAAGGAAGAAAGGGAGCCAGCATACGACGAAAACTCCCATTATGATACCTAGAGTGCGCGCCGCGCGGCGTTCCCTAGTTAAAGAGATACGCTGTTTTTCTTCTATGAACTGATACACGGTGTTCTGTTGGGTCAGCCGAGGCTTCTGTGGCGGTTTTTTAGTAACGGGCTCTGCTACTTCCACATGATCTTCATGTGTTTCTTTTGAATTACTTTCTGAGGACGTGTTTTTATTCTCGTTATCAGCTATATCAGTTACCGAGTTTTCATTTGACAGGATAGGAATCATCAGCTTATTTTGATTTTTTTCGTCTTTGCTCCAGTATCGCCGTTTTGGTTTCTTTTTCGAATTAGATTTTTTGGAGGAAGGTTTTTTCTTTTCGCTATCTGACATGAGGCGCGTGACACCCGGGTGCTCATTGTGGTTCGCTTCCGAGCTGACCGAGTCTTGGTCATTGTGATCACTCTCTCGAGGTGCGCATTTGTTACGGCCACTAGATATTGTACTGATCTTAGTAGCTTTAGCTCGATCTCTCAGTCTTTTTTTCGTCGCCAAGTATATTTCGAAATATACTACAGTCATAATAACTAACGGTATATAAAAGGAGCCAGACGAGGAGAATATGACGAAACCCGGTTGAGAGGTCAAGCGGCAGGGAGTGTCGGGTTCGAATACTTCGGGCCAGTCATTCCAACCCAACAGCGGTGGCGAGCTAATAATCAGTGACAATGTCCACACTATGCCAATCATGAAAAGTACCCTTTCGAGAGTTCTCTTTTGTGCGTAATTTATAGGATCTGTGATAGCCCAGTACCGATCTAAGGCAATCGCGCACAAATTTAAAATGGACGAAGTGCAGCACATTATATCGCAGGTCAACCACATTTTGCACACGTATATACCGAAGACCCATTGTCCTAATATAGAATATGCTACATTTAGAGGTAGGACCAGTATCGCGACTGTCAAGTCCGCCACCGCTAAGGAAACGATGAAGAAATTTTGAACGATCCGAAGGGGTTTGTAGGTGAATACGCTGAGGATTACCAAAATGTTTCCCACTATTGTAGAGATTATTATGAGGGTCAAGACTATGGCCGTGCAGATGGCTTCCCATTCGGGGACTGCGAGGGTGATGCCGAGGCTGCTTTGGTACTTAGGTTCGTCCGCGACGGCGCAGAGGTCGGTCTCCATGCCGTACGGCAGCGACTCATTGCTGATGGAAGTGAAGTTGCTGTGTCCGTTTGTTGCCAACTGCCCCATCGCGCCTCTTGCTACATCGCCGATTTCAATTTATGCAGTTTTATTTACGAGCACATGGAACTGAGAAACAGTTTTCATGTCATCATACTTAATTAGCAAGTAACGCAGATATTTTTTCGTTTGCGATACAACCGCGAGTTCCCGACGGTTTATTCTTTCGTACGCCATTTTCCTGTAATAAAAACAAAAGTCTTCTTATAATGAAGAAATATTTGCAATGTCGTTCTCAAAAGGCTTCGGGTTGGTAAAATAAAGACTAAATTACCCTCTGCTCGAGATCTTTTCTAAGAAGTCCCATTTGCGAGGCTTGTTCATTTTTTCGAGTGTACATAAATCTGAAACAAAAGACAAAGGCATATTTTAGATGTTTTGTATGGATCGGAATAAAATCAGTTATATTGGCGTGGTTGGCGTTTTTTTATGTTCGTTTTCGTACGTTAATCAAAACTATTCCCCTAGCACACATTCCATTACGCCACAATATACCTAAGTAATAATGTGAGCGTCCCCTGGGCATGAGTACCCTAACGTAGTATACTGCTTCTCGAATAATAGCGAATTTAAGGCATAGCTACCCGTTCACAGATACCTAAAAAAGGCACATGTTCAGACGCTAAGAATTCGTGAGCTAACTGCTAATGGAAAACGTTTTCAAAGGTAATCTCCGTATGAAAACGCAACGACTTAACATGGACTTAACGTGAGCAAATCATTTTCTTAAGGTTATATTTTGAAAAAATAAACAAATATCAATAACACAACTTTTTTTGGGAACAAATGAAATATTTTGAAAGTAGTTACACTAATATAATTATGAAATAGATGTCATATATTAATGAAAAAGTGACGATGCCCCGGTCTTCACCACTGGAGGGCTTTGTCACTTTTTATTTAATATAAATGACATCTATTTTAGTCTATAAAATATATGTAATTTTGGGGCTATAATTTATTAATCAACTTTTCTATGGGAAAACTATACAATACCTACTAATAAAATCTCGGAGTAAATATATATGGAGCGGCCATTAACAGGCGTTCCCCTCTGCAAAAAAATCGCGGCCGCCGGTCAAGGAGGTTATATAAAACTAGTTGCCACACGTCATACGCCATTCAGCAAACGTCAGTCTAAGCGGAATGATAGGAGCCGAAAATGCCGAATTGCAGCGTTTTCTCGTGCAAAATGAGATCGGAAACGTCTAGTCTACAAAAAGAACACGTTTTTTATCATATGTAAGTACTATTACATCTAAATATTATCAAATAGTGCATTAACTTTGCAAATAACTAAAAAACATTGTCAATCTGACAGTGATACCAGTGATATGATATTAGATCTAATTTAGGGTAATTCTAAAGAAGACTTTCTAAATATTAATTCGGTACGAGTAGAATTTCTAATAGGAAATATTATGCGAAACTCTGCGTAGGGGGCGCGACTACCACAATCCATCACAATCTGGGGGTCCGCCGCGGAACAAGAAAATTTAAATTTCGTTATCTAACCTCTCTATCACTATTGCATATTTGAGCGATAAAGAGAAAAGAGAAAATTTACTAGCTAGCTTAGTGCTACACTCTGGCGGCAGAACACCAGTAATATGCCCTATTTGCGTTGCTTTTTGTTATATGTGACGTTCCATGGAAAAAGGCACCTTATGGCGGCCGGCGCTTACGTCGCATGGCGCCGCAATAATATTGGAGCGGCGTTAATAATAGCGTAAGCGCCAACCCCCATAAGGTACCTTTACCCGTGGGACGTCACATATAATTTATGTAACACATTATTTTTATATAACACCTTAGTTTCATATCAACCTAATCTATTTAATCAAATAAATAGATCTATAAGAATAAAGAAAAGGGGGACGGGGGATCAAAAAGTAGTCGAAAACATCTCGCGTGATTTGTGCACAACCCCTAAATAACGTAAAATTACCGATAGACTCTTTTTTTTTAATTAATTTTTCCTTTAGTTTCTACATATATAGCTGGTCAAGCAGATCTTGTCAGTAGAAAAAGGCGGCAAATTTGAAAAATGTAGGCGGGAAGGGATATCGTCCCATAGAAAATGTGAATTTCGCGCCTTTTTTACTGACAAGATTTGCTTGACCAGCTATATATTTTTATTTAACATGTCAAATATTTTATTAATTTAAGGTATTTACGGCTGTCACTTTCCATAAATAGGCACTTTTAATTTATTACTCTGGTATCACCGTACCAATATTAGTGATGGGACACCATAAAAACCAATATCGGTAAAATCGATATAAACATAATGAATAATATACAGATGGTCATGATGCCTAGCGAACACCAGCCATATAGTACAAACCTCAAGGAGTGATATTCCTAGGCAGATGATGATCTGCCTAGTGACCACCAGCCATATCGTGCTAACTTCAAGGTGTGATATTCCTAAGCAAGTAAGCAGATCATGAAACGCCGGCATGTCATGATCTGACTAGTGACCACCAGCCATACCGTTCAAACCTCAACATTTAGGCATATCGAATAAGTAGGATGTCCTAATTTTAGCAAATGATAACCATTGAAATGGCTTGACAGCCTACTTATAGTACGTGTTTGGGTAGCGTATGATTTTAGTACCTACCTAGTACCTACGCATTCTGCTCCAAATGCCACATAGAATGCAGCACTAGCCGTGGCAAAAAATGCAAAAGGCAGATTATTAAATGGCGGCGTTTCATGATATGCCTAGGAATATCTCGATATGCCCGATTTTACGATCTACCGCCGATATATATACTAATTATCCCCTACTCAATATCCCTTAAATGACATCCTATGGCCGCGTTCCATCTCTGTCATCAGATCTGCATGCTCGATAGTATATTGCATTGCTTTCAGAAGTAAACCAACATGTAAAATATTAACTAATGAACTGATAATAAAAAATCATTCTATATCAGCTTGCAAGATTCGCCCTAAACAAATTGACAAACTATTAGAAATAACATCTAAACAATACAAAAATTCAAAGTTAGTAAAATGCTGGTACAAAGACTTGATATTGTATTATTATTATAATTGATAAAATCAGAAATTAAAATTCATTGTCAATTTTATCGACAATATTATCGGCGCGTCCCTCGCACTATCTAGGTTTACTTAGAACTGACGTCATCTCGTTCACGGACAGGGTTGTCTGTGTTTGTTCTTGTACTTGTGTGAATATAGTTTTTGCTAGTGTTTGATAATTTTGTCGTGTGCGTGTGTAGCGACGCATGCTAAAAATGCATTAGTGTTAACATTATTTGTGTGCGTTACCTCGTCCCCCGCGCCAAAAACGACAGAATTTTTCAGATAGAAATTAGTGCGCGTCTCTACTCCATAGATATTTACTCCGAGAATAAAATGGACTTAATATAAAAAGAAACATTTTCGATCGTCAGGGGGGCATTTTTGAATTCTAGGCGATACGCTGTGAGAAGTACGCGTCAGCCCTCTCTGGGGTCTCCTGTGGTGTTTATTAGCCGTGCCGATAGAGCCCTCACAAACGCCTTCATGTCGGCTGACCAAGGGCCCAGTGTCTCTACTGCGAGCGCCGCAAACTCGTAGTCCTTAACCCTTTAACCATTTGACAATCCTTTCTAGTCATTCGATTTCGAACCGTAATTCTTATAGTATAGATCCGTTTATTTTTTGAGTATGATGGCAAGTATGTTGCCGCTACGGACTAAAGGTTTAAGTAAGGACGAGTATTTGCGGCGCTTGAGAACCTGGGCCTGGTCAGCCGCACCGCCGGCCTGGATGCGGGTCGCCTGGATATGGGAATATGCGAAGGTATCTACGCACGTTCAATAAGTTTTTTCGTCATATTCTTTGTACTTATGTACCTTTTTGTCATCGGACAGAATGTAAGTACGTCTGCAGAAATAGCGTTTGTTTAGCCACTGGACCTCGCTAGATTACTTTCTGGCTTTAGTATCGAATGCCACGACAAGTCACGACTTTACTTTGATAGTTGAGTCTGAACGTAGTCGTTTACGCAGAAACTTTTATATTGGGTGAAGAAAATTATTAAAAGGTTATTAAAGGGGGAACTGGCATTTTTATTGCAATCGAACGAAGTATTCTAGCTTTGGTAGAGTGTAGTGGACCGTTTTTAGGGTTCCGTAGTCAACTAGGAACCCTTATAATTTCGCCATGTCCGTCTGTCTGTCTGTCTATCTGTCTGTCTGTCCGTCTGTCCGAGGCTTTGTTCCGTGATCGTTGGTGCTAGAAAGCTGCAATTTCGCATGGATATATAAATATATAAATCCGACAAAGTCGTACAATAAAATAAATTTCTTTTGGGTACTCCTACTCGTAAAGTGGGGGTGTCATTTTCGCTTCAACGCAGTATGGGGTATCGTTGGATAGGTCTTTCAAAACGAGTAGGGTCTTTCAAAACATTTTTGATAAAGTTAATATTTTTGGATATATATAATCGCTCCGAAAGAAAAAAAAATGTGTTCCTCCCCCCTCTAACCTTTGAACCATGGGTCCAAAAAATATTGAAAAATCGTAGATATAGTTTTTTCAAACAAAAACGTTACTTTTGACACCGACACATCTACTCCATATCGTTTCTAAATGTATTAATTGACATATCTTAAAGTTCGAATCGGGCAGATAAAACTTCACATGCCATGCCATGTGCTTTTTGTATAGGTACTTCCTACTGTAACC
Organism: Cydia splendana; assembly: GCF_910591565.1. Classification (NCBI taxonomy): domain Eukaryota; kingdom Metazoa; phylum Arthropoda; class Insecta; order Lepidoptera; family Tortricidae; genus Cydia; species Cydia splendana. The sequence goes on along the minus strand of NC_085969.1, from coordinate 16,593,817 downwards.
AGGCCTGAGAAACATCCATCACGCTCACTGCGTTTCTGGATTGTAATTGACTTATAAATTGATATCAATTTGATTCTTTTTGGTTATTATTAAATAAATTTGGTTATTATAGCTGGTCAAGCAGATCTTGTCAGTAGAAAAAGGCGGCAAATTTGAAAATTGTAGGCGCGAAGGGATATCGTCCCATAGAAAATTTGAATTTCGCGCCTTTTTTTACTGACAAGATCTGCTTGACCAGTTATATTACTATTTTTCGCTTTATCAATCAAAAATATCTAGGCAAATTATCCAAGAACTAGAGATAAATTTAATAAAAAGCAAATTAAAATCTGGTTTTGTAGAGATAACGAAGATTGGCTGACACAGATCTAACCAGAGAAAGGCAAATAAGAGATTGTTGAATATTCATCTCTTTTTCATCAGTAGTCGAAAAGAAATAAATTTAATTTTCTTTTGAATAATTTATATAAATAAAAATGACTGGTCAGTTATTTAATAATGAGAAACAGAAGGCAATTTTTCATAATAGCCAAAGTTTACTTTATTAACGTTGAAATAAATCTAATTTGTTTTATGTTCTTGGTGAAAAAGTCAATCAGTCAAGTTCGGACTGGCAACAGCGACCAATCAGAAAAAACCAGACAAGTGCGAGTCGGACTCGCCCACCGAGGGTTCCGTACTTTTTAGTATTTGTTGTTATAGCGGCAACAGAAATACATCATCTGTGAAAATTACAACTGTCTAGCTATCACGGTTCGTGAGATACAACCTGGTGACAGACGGACGGACAGCGGAGTCTTAGTAATAGGGTCCCGTTTTACCTCTTGGGTACGGAACCGTAAAAAGGAAGTGGGCAATCGGCGTGAAGTTAGCAGCCTAAGGTTTCTGCCTAAAGTAAACCGACCAAATAAAGAAATCAAGATTTATAAGTTTTACAAAACAGTAAAATATACGATTTCAAGGTAAGGGATACACTTAATTAAATAAAAATGTGATATTTCTGATGAATTAACATTTGCATTAAGGCAGCCATGTATTTTCTCCCGGTTTGGGCTAGTAATCTTCTTTCAATCCTAATGAAACTTACTTCGTTTAAAACTACTATTAACACTGTTCTAGTGGTACGAAACACAAAGTGTAAAATCTAGACAGCTTCATGTGGAAATTTTCCATTTTTTTTAGGCTGCTATTGTGTGAAGTTAGATAGCTGCCTGTGTAATCTAAAATCGGAGATTGGGAAACTCAAGTAGGTTCCACAGAAAAATTATGCGGAATACTCTCGGATTTCACTTTCTTGCCGGGAAGTTGATACTAGAGCCTGTTTGATTTTGTAACTTTTGACAGTGCATACATAATTATAATTATTACAAAAGTACCTCCTAATAAGCTGAATAGGCTGGAATAATGAATATTTATTTTAATTAGCTTAGTTACTTTTGATTGCAAATGGAAAAGTTAAGAGATTAAAATTATTTTATTGCCCTTATCATGTAATACAATCGTTTTTAGGGTTCCGTACCCAAAGGGTAAAAACGGCACCCTATTACTAAGACTCCGCTGTCCGTCCGTCCGTCCGTCCGTCCGTCCGTCCGTCTGTCACCAGGCTGTAACTCATGAACCGTGATAGCTAGGCCGTTGAAATTGTCACAGAATGATGTATTTCTGTTGCCGCTATAACAACAAATACTAAAAAGTACGGAACCCTCGGTGGGCGAGTCCGACTCGCACTTGTCCAGTTTTTTGGATTTTGTTACATATGTAGGTATACCTCTATAATAGGTAGGTACGCATTATTTTGCACAGTCAAAGAATTTAATTTCCGACCCATTTCGAACCATGTGACAGTGACAATCAATATGAAAGTCGCTAGAAACCTCATACTATTGTCACTGTGACAAAGTACAAAATATGTAGGAAATTAAATTCTTCGATCATTATGGAGATTTACATAATGATTTCAGTTCTTAACGGTTGTATGATGGCTGGAAGCCTGATTGGCCCAATTTCATGAATGGTATTCATAAACTGTATTACGCATAGCGCAAAAAATTAAACAAGTTGAGTGAAAGTGCTCTATCGGTAGGGTAGGCGCAAAGTTTAAAAATGATTTATCTCTACTAACACAATACATAATTATTTAGTTAGGGTTTTCAATTATAGGTATACAGTATGTAACTGAACGAAAAGCAATTACTCAAACCCTCATACTAATTTAATTTAATAAATTAATTTAATTTAATTTAATTTAATTTAATTTTAATTTAATTTTAATGTAATTGTGTTGACATGTATTTTTAAGTTTATTTTTAATTTTATTATGATGTTATTATTGTTTGTAATTATGTATGGGTATATTTTTTGCCTGAAATAAAGAATTTGATTGATTGATTGATTGATTGACTAAGCAACTTTTACTATGGGACCAACCCCGAAATCGCGAAAAAAAAATTGACTCTCCCATAGGAAATTTCAACATCAGACCAGCAGAATGTATGAAACATCCTTTTTTTCCGCGTTTTCGGGGTTGGTCCCATAGTAAAAGTTGCTCAGTATGACCTAAACATTAACGGGTTTGAGTAATAGGGAATATTGGGCAAAGCTCTGCGTAGGTGGCACCTTTGTGACACATACAGTAAACAAACCACATTGACACATCACACGTAACGTCAATCACATGGCCTACCGCGAAATAAGAAAATCGAAATTTCGTTATCTAATCTCTCTATCACTCTTGCATATTCGAGCGATAAAGGGGCAGATAACTAAATTTCGATTTTCGCGTTTACCGGTAGGCCCTTGTTAACAAACCGCCTTGATGCATCAATGTCATATTTTATTGTCTGTGAAAACTTGTCAAAAACAGTTTAAGGCACAGTATGTATAAGTTAGTCTATGAATTTACTGAGTCGGTAGTGCTGCACTCTGGCGGCAGAACATTGCAGTAATATCCCCTATTGCTTTTCGTTCAGTTACATACTGTATACATTTGCAGTTATTTCGTAACTCCTTTCGGGAGTGTTTTAGTTTTCATGACAATTCAAACATACATTTTGATATAAAAGTGATGTCATTTTGTTACAGTTCGCGTGCGTGTACATTTATTAGCGCTAGCGAGACAACGACGGGAGAATGGTAACAAAATTACTATGATTTTCATCATTATGTATGTTCGAATTGGCCTCCGTGTGTCGCTTCAATAATTTAACATTTCCCCTTGAGGAAAGAAAAACCAAACTCTTCAAGTAAATTCAAAGCAGCAAATTAATTTCGGAAATTATACTTGTTGACGGTTTGGCAAGATAATTTCAACTCATCACATTGATAAAAATTTCTCCTGACTTATTAACAAGAAAGTTAATTTGCATCATAGAAAGTTTGAAGGACTTTATACCTTTACAATTAAGGACGTGGCAAACCTTTTGAAAATTGAGCTAATTATTTGATATAATTATTGATTCAACTTTCATAATTTACGCGAATTAATTTAACAGAATGAACACAATTGAGGAGAGTATTTTCAAAAGGGCGTATTTCTTTATGGACACCATACAAAATATAAGCCCTTTTGAGAAGACACTCCTCAATTGTACCTACCTAAGCACTTTTATTTATTGCCTCATCATTTTGTAAGTTTTTCTGTGTCTGTCGTGAATAGCTTTTTTATGATATAGAAGGCTAACGAGCAGACGATTCGCCTGATGGTAAGCAATTACTGTCGCCCATGGGCACCCGCAGCACCGGAGGGGTTGTAAGTGCGTTGCGGGCCTTTAAGATGGGAGTATGCTCTTGTTTTGGAGGTCGTATCGGTCCTGAAATACCGCAGGCGTGTCAGTTCATTCCACAGTTCTTAGGCCATTCTTCTCCGAGACCACGGGGACAACGCCGTCCTCGAAACGTTGGAAGTAAATTTTGTAACTTAATTTTACGCGATTAAGTCCTTTTTACACGACTGCCCAAGAAAAAAGAGTGTATTGTTTTCAGCGTTCATGTTTTTTGTATATATATATATTCAATTATTTATTCATGTGAGTTTCTTTATTCCACCTTAACTTCTGTATGCCTTAACCGATTTAGACGACTATGATACATCATTAGAATCCTTACGCCATCCCGGGTGACATAGGCTATGTGACGTCATTATAAAAACAATATGGCGGACTTAATACGCCATATTACGCAACCTTTAGAAAAAATATCGTGCAAACCTATCGAGTAGGGTATCAAAATGAAGGGCTTTGAAAGCAGATTGATAATATATATGCAACATGTGGGTTTAAGTTAAATTTAAAAAAAAGTAAGAATTGACAAAATATATTAAGAGAAGCTAATCTCATAAAACCAAAATATTATTATTGAATGGGATACTTATTAAAATAATAGGGAGGGGTTTGACCGCCGATCATAAAAAATATAATAATATTATATTGGTACATACTACTCATAGTTTTTAAAACATGTTCTTAATTGCGCTAATGGATTCCAAAATTTTAAAATATAACTTGTATTTATTAATCGATACGATGGAGAGTCCGTCTAAGCTAACTCGATCTGCACCGACTTTGGCAGAACAAATTGTGAATGTATTATTAGCGCCCTGCATGCGGTCCAAAGCCAAGCGCCTTCGACTTTCTCATACTAAAAGTATCGACGTACGTGACACGCTGTACGCGTTCCTAACACTGGGTAACTAACACAACTAAAAATTATTTTTGTCTTTTCTTTTTTTAGTACATAATAATGAGTAAAAATCTTGTAAGATTAAATCAGCCCCTATTGATTACAACAAACCGAGGCGTAATTGCTATGTGTTCCACAACTCGTTTTAATTGACTGTGGGACATTGATATTAAGAAGGCGTCGTACAAATTGAATCCACCTATACCCTATATCAATCATTGTCGGCGGTGACTTATCTATATTGGCGTAGACGGCCTGTGGAAATGCTTATTTATAATACGTTAGACTTTGAGTTATTATTATGAATTCACTTTATAAGGTCTAGGCATGTTTAATATACCGTAATGTATTTCGGATAAATTTGGAATTCACTCTGCTCTAATATATTATTTATTATAGTTAGTGTATTTTTTTAAATAATTCTACAATAAAGGAATTCGTTTTGCACGTAGACGTTAGTCCTTCTAAAAAAAATTGTGTTACACCCAAGCTTTGGTTACTTTACTACACAATTAAGTGTTTACATACATACTATGCTTTTTACATTTATACAGAAAATATCAACAAAAAGTTGTTTTATCTTCAGAATCGCCTCAATTTTTTTAGGCAGATTTATAATGAAAAATATCACCCAAGAAAACACAATGGATTTAATATGTCGAGGTATAAAGTCTTGTGCGGAGCTAACTCGATTGTCTGCCTAGCGCGGACTTGAATTAACTTTGTCTTTTCTGTTTTATTTTTATACAGACTATGGTATGGAACACGCACAGGAACACGTCACACTAATATGTAAAGGTTCTATCCAACTATTGCGCTAGAATAGCACGAAAGTAATTAACAAAATTTGTAGCAAAATAATGCGGAGAAAATTTCACATTCGAACTCATGACGAAATAGTGATGTCCAGCTGTTACGCTGCAAGACCCGCAAAGGGCAAAAACGCAGAGGGCCTTGCCCGTATGATTTTCATTCATTTGCGTGGGGATTTTTAATTTTAATCCATGTTATAATCTCATAATAGGCAAGGTGCGAGCAGTGCACGGATGAATGGTACGATCTTTCCAAGAGGTCTTCTTCAAAAGATCTTCATTAGGTACATCCGTTAGTGCTCTGCCTGCATTTTAGATAAATAAATCTATATCTATCTATCTATATATCTATACATATAATAAAGCTGAAGAGGGTCGAAAGTCTGTACATGGAAGATATTCGAAAAAAAATTGGCTGGGGATACTTAGATCTGTTTCTCTGTTTGCCTGTTTATTTGACCGTGCATCACGTGAAAACGGCTGAACGGATTTTGATGAAAACTTTACTAATCTGTCGAGAAACTCCCCGGTCAGGTTATAGGCTATAAAAATTCAACACCTAACAGGGGGGGGGGGGGGGGGTAGCCACAACACTCGATTGACTTAAGTTCGCCCCTGAATCTTATGGCGCTACTTAGGAAGGACGGGCAAACTTTTTTCAAATATATGCTACCGCTATAGAGTACCCTGGTAAACAAACAGATGGTGCTGAATTTAATACGCTGTGACATGAATAAGCCACCGAGGAAGGATCTTGCCAAATTAACTCTAAGTTTAGAAGAGGGGGTACGAATATCAACAAAATAATTGAATAATTGTGTTGATTTAATAATACAACAAAATTAAACGACAATAAATTAATTGCCACACATTGCACAGTGCCATCTTTTGGGGAACTAAGTAAACATTAAGTAATCAAGAAAACTAAAAATGAGATTACATAGTTACGTAGTGGTAAAATAAACACACATTATCAACACGCATATAATTATTTAAAATGCATAATTATCATGAATTATTATATACCTAATCGTAATTATATCGCATCCATATGAAATCCATATTCATACGTATCGCCTCCTTTAAGCACTTAATAATGGCCACGAAGGTGGGTACTGTGAAAAAAAAAACATTGATCTCTCTCATTTGCGGTGCCGGATTAACCCTTTTAAGCAAAATTTAGTTCTTGCTTAGGGCACCACGTCTAAGGGGCACCAAAACCGTAGGCAAAAAAACGCGCAGGCTGCATCAGCATTGCAGTCGTCGTGGAGTAGGTACCTATATGAAACTTTTATACGCGTGTACAAGTACCCATCTAATAACGAAGGGTCGTAGGGATCAAGTAAGAGAGTGAGGGTACGTCAGAACATCTCCAACGTAGGCTTTCGATTTGACCTTACGCGGAGGCCCTTAAAATCATGGAAAAAAATCTTGCTTTCGGGCTTGCAGCCAGCCGATTATTTCGACATAGGTTATCGATTTTATTTGCCATCTTGCACGCCAGATTTCTCGGCCAAGCCGAGTTGTTCCTTAGCCGCGATCCTGAGACCTAACTGTCAAAGTGTTATAAGGGGCCCCGTGAAAGCCGAAAACTAAAAGCATCCTATCAAGTAGCGCTTTCGAGTGAAGCCAATGAGCGAGCAGTAGAAGAGTCATGATTACATGCACATATTCGTTCAGAGTTGATTTTCTGCCTTAATAACACTTGGGCGTGGATCCAAATCCAAGCTTTCCTCTTTCGCAGCTGGGCCTTCTGCCTTGCTCACACTTCGCCAATTCAATTCACTTGGTAAATTCCAAGCTCTGCTTTCTGTCATCTTTTCTGTATGAAAACAACCTCGCTGAGACTCTTAAATATCGAGCTCTATGCGAAGCTAGGCTGATAGAAAACTGGCCCATCCCTTCTCTGTATGAAATCCTGGATTCGCACCTGGTTGGGACTAAAAGTAAAAATGTACAAATGTCTATCAAATTGCGTTTTTTATATCGAAAAATTTTCGCGCTCGCTTCACTCGCGTTTTCGATACACTTTCTAAGATATAATAAAGGTGACATTCGGGTGGCGACTGCAGCAGCATTAGGTACTCTGTTGCAACGTTACTGCTGCAGCACTGTCAATTTTCGTGATAAAATGATGTGACTGATTTCCATACTAAGTTAAAAGTAAAAATGTACAACTGTCTATCAAATTGCGTTTTATATCGACACATTTTCACGCTCGCTACGCTCGCGTTTTCAATAACATTCTAAGATATGATAAAGGCGACATTCAGGTGGCGACTGCAGCAGCATTACTCTGTTGCAACGTTACTGCTGTAGCACTGTCAATTTTCGTGATAAAATGATGTGACTGATTTCCATACTAAAAGTAAAAATGAACAACTGTCTATCAAATTGCGTTTTTATATCGAAAAATTTTCGCGCTCGCTTCGCTCGCGTTTTCACTACACTTTCTAACTTATAATAAAGGTGATATTCAGATGGCAACTGTAGCAGCATTAGGTATTCTGTTGCAACGTTACTGCTGCATCACTGTCAATTTTCGTGATAAAATGATGTGACTGATTTCCATTCTCAGCTGTAATGTGGCAATGAACGTCACTCAATTTACCTAAAAAATTCAATGTAATCTTGATGACCCTAGGGAGAGGGGGCACCATGGTCTAGAAATGCGATTTGGGACTCGCATTTTATACGCATTACCATGCCTTCCCGAAAAAAATTTTATCATTCGCGAAAGTCTCGTAACGCATTGAGATTACAGGGGGCACGTGGTCTTCCTCAGGAGTCTGAAGAAGACCACGGTGAGTGGCGCTCTAGCCAGGCAGGCCGCTATATTACACAAATGTTTGGCGGGAAATTCAAAAAATCTTGGGCTGGTCACACTTTGTGTAGTAGGAATTATAGTTTTGACACTAGAAAATATTTTTGATTTTCTGTGCACACGTAAGGTACCTAAGGATATAAGTTAAATATACGTTAAAGTGCACTCAAAGGCAGCTCACATAATTTCTACCACTATGTAAAGTAGAGTCAACGATAAACACATATGTTAACACTTTCTCACCATATATCATCGTAACAAAGCGAAAAATGAAATGTAGTGTAAATAAGACCTAGCTCGATAATACCGTAATATTAATCCATCACCAAAAAAAATAGATAAGTACTATACCAAATATGCTAAATGCTAAGTATCAAAATATTTAGAGAGCACCAACCTCCTAATTTGTTTACATTTGTTTAGGAGTTGTAAACATTGCAGTTTTTTGTTATACGTTCGCACATTGTCGTATTTATTTACGAGCTTAAATAATAGTTTGCGAACCTCACCCAGTATAGACATTATTAATATTATTTAAAATAAACCCCTTATAAACGGCAAACAATTTGAATGAATGACATAAATTGACAACTGACTTTTAGCTTTTTTTTTAAATCATAGACAATTGGTGATACAACAACGAAATATCTGTCAACAATTTTTGGCTAGCCAGACTCTACCTTACAGTATCGTCCGATATACACCTACTACTCTGTCGTTTAAATCACGTGTAAAAATTGAATACGGGCGAAAAAAAACTATTGATTTTGGAGTGTAGTTTTATTTAGTGGTACCTAATCTATCTATACATATAATAAAGCTGAAGACGGTCGAAAGTCTGTACATGAAAGATATTTGAAATAAAGTTGGCTGGGGATACTTAGAATCGATAACAGAACACGTTCCAAAAGTTTTTAGAATTTTTGTCTGTTTGTCTGTTTATCTGTTTATCTGTTTGTCTGTTTATTTGAACGCGCATCACGTGAAAACGGCTGAACGGATTTTGATGAAAACTTTACTAATCTGTCGAGAAAATCCCCGGCCAGGTTATAGGCTATAAAAATTCAACCCCTAAAAGGGGGGGTAGCCACAACACTCGATTGACTTAAGTTTGCCCCTGAATCTTATGGCGCTACTTAGGAAGGAGGGGCAAACTTTTTTCAAATATGTGCTACCACTATTGAGTACCCTGGTAAACTAACAGATGGAGCTGAATTTAATACATTGTGACATGAATAAGCCACCGGGGAAAGATTTTGCCAAATTAACTCTAAGTTTAGAAGACACAGATATCAACAAAAATAATTGAATAATTATGTTGATTTAATAAATTAATAATATATCGAAAAATGTTCGCGCTCGCTTCGCTCGCGTTTTCAATAACTTTCTAAGATATGTCGACTGCAGCAGCATTACTCTGTTGCAACGTTGCTGCTGCAGCGCTGTCAATTTTTGTGATAAAATGATGTGACTGACTTCCATACTAAAAGTAAAAATGTACAACTGTCTAACTGTCTATCAAATTGGGTTTTCGAAAAATTTTCGCGCTAGCTTCGCTCGCGTTTTCTATTACTTTCTCAGATATGGCGACTGGAGCAGCATTACTGTGTTGCAACGTTACTGCTGTAGCACTGTCAATTTTCCATACTAAAAGTAAAAATGTACAACTGTCTATCAAATTGCGTTATTATATCGAAAAAAGTTCGCGCTCGCTTCGCTCGCTTTTTCAATAACTTTCTAAGATATGGCAACTGCAGCAGCATTACTCTGTTGCAACGTTATTGCTGTATCACTGTCAGTTTTCGTAATAAAATGATGTGACTAATTTCCATACTAAAAGTAAAAATGTACAACTGTCTATCAAATTGCGTTTTTATATCGAAAAAATTTCGCGCTCGCTTCGCTCGCGTTTTTAATCACTTTCTAATATATAGCGACTGCAGCAGCATTACTCTGCTGCAACGTTACTCCTGTAGCACTGTCAATTTCCGGATAAAATGATGTGACTAATTTCCATACTAAAAGAAAAAATGGACATCTGTCTATCAAATTGCGTTTTTATATCGAAAAATGTTCGCGCTCGCTTCGCTCGCTTTTTCAATCACTTTCTAAGCTATGGCGACTGCAGCAGTATTACTCTGTTGCAACGTTACTGCTGTAGCACTGTCAATTTTCGTGATATAATGATGTGACTGATTTCCATACTAAAAGTAAAAATGTACAACTGTCTATCAAATTGCCTATTTATACTGAAAAAATTTCACGCTCGCTTCGCTCGCGTTTTCGATCACTTTATAAGATATGGCGACTGCAGCAGCATTACTCTGTTGCAACGTTGCTGCTGCAGCACTGTCAATTTTCGTGATAAAATGATGTGACTGATTTCCATACTAAAAGTAAAAATGTACAACTGTCTATCAAATTGCCTATTTATACCGAAAAAATTTCGCGGTCGCTTCGCTCGCGTTATCGATCACTTTCTAAGATATGGCGACTGCAGCAGCATTACTCTGTTGCAACGTTACTGCTGTAGCACTGTCAATTTTCGTGATATAATGATGTGACTGATTTCCATACTAAAATTAAAAATGTACAACTCTGTCTATCAAATTGCGTTTTTATATCGAAACATTTTCGCGCTCGCTTCGCTCGCGTTTTCAATCTCTTTCTAAGCTATGGCGACTGCAGCAGTATTACTCTGTTGCAACGTTATTGCTGCAGCACTGTCAATTTTCGTGATAAAATGATGTGACTGATTTCCATACTAAAAGTAAAAATGTACAACTGTTTATAAAATTGCGTTTTTATATCGAAAAATTTTCGCGCGCGCTTCGCTCACGTTTTCAATGACATTCGAAGATGTAATAAAGGTGACATTCGGGTGGCGACTGCAGCAGCATTAGGTACTCTGTTGCAACGTTACTGCTGCGGCACTGTCAATTGTCGTGATAAAATGATGTGATTAATTTCCATTCTCAGCTGTAATGCGGCAATGAACGTCACTCAATTTACCAAAAAAATTCAATGTAATCTTGATGACCCTAGGGAGAGGGGGCACCATGGTCTAGAAATGCTTAGGGCATCAAAATATTTTAATCCGGCACTGGTCGTGATTTGGGTCTCGCATTTTATACGCATTACCATGCATTCCCGAAAACAATCGAATCATTCCCGAAAGTCTCGCAACGCATTAAGGTTACAAGGGGCACGTGTCTTCCTCAGGAGTCTGAAGAAGACCACGCGGTGAGTGGCGGTCTAGCCACAAACAGGCCGCTTTGCTTTCGCTCGCGCGCGTATACCTTACGGCTTACTGTATCGTCCGATATACACCTACTACCTACTCTGTCGTTTAAATCACGTGTAAAATTTGAATAAGGGCGAAAAAACTATTGACTTTGGAGTGTAGTTTTATTTAGTGGTACCTAATTGTAAAATATTTTATCTGGACTACAGTCCTCTAGCATATCCATCTGTCAACTTTACCTACTTCAAGTTCCGCCTCCAGGGGAGAGGGAGAGAAATTAGGATTTGAAATTAGCCGCTTACTGACACACACCGAATTCCACGCGGGCGGAGCCGCGGGCACAGCTAGTTGTAAAATATTTTATCTGAACTACAGTCCTCTAGCATATCCATCTGTCAACTTTACTTCAAGTTCCGCTTCCAGGGGAGAGGGAGAGAAATTAGAATTAGAAATTAGCCGCTTACTGACACAGACCGAATTCCAGGCGGGCGGAGCCGAGGCACAGCTAGTAAATAATAAATAAATATTATAGGACATTCTCACACAACTTGACTAAGTCCCACAGTAAGCTCAAGAAGGCTTGTGTTGTGGGTACTCAGACAACGATGTATATAATATACAAATACATAAATACATAGAAAACACCCAAGACTCAGGAACAAATATCTGTGCTCATCACACAAATAAATGCCCTTACCGGGATTTGAACCCAGGACCGCGGCTTCACAGGCAGGGTCACTACCCACTAGGCCAGACCAGTAACAACTATATGAACTTCTTCTGGAATGACCATTCAATGCATAGTTCAGTTCAGTTCAGTTCGGTTTTTTTATTGGTAAACAATATTTTACAGGTACATTTGAAATATGATAGTTATTTAACATTCTACAAATAACATCGCAAAAGTGGTACATTCCATACAAGGAATTTTCCTTAGGTAAGCTTTACCTACTTTCTGTTTTATTTATACACATATGCCAATAATATAATTAAAGTGACAAACAGATCGGGATCTAACGCGTTGTTGTATCAAAAAGGCTTTTAATATTAACGAGATTTTTATCTGAAGAATATTTCTACTCAAGTAGAAATCGTTAGCTGACTATTGCAGGCGAGCCTTTTTAAGAGCTCAGCCACTTCAATTTAATACGAAGATCAAAGGAGCTAAGTCCTGTTCTTAAATGCCTATATTTATTAATGTTTGTTTCAGTGACTTTTGAGGTAATATTTTGGTATTGCTTGGTAAATTGAAAACATACTCCAGATACATAAATTCTTTTGGTATGATGTATTTCAAAGCGAAAAATAAAATATTCTGTGGATTATCGTCCATAGCATATGGCTTATTTTTTCTATTTTACTCTTGTGATGTTCTTTTGATGTTGATAAAACTGTTCTTTAAAAGTAGATTATGTTGATTTTTTTTCTTTCTTATTACGAAGAACTCATAGTACCTAACAAACTGTTAGACGTTCAGTATGTTCTAACTTAGAACATATAAACCTAACAGGTTGTAAACCTTATGCCATGAGCTGGCGACTATTTTGTTTTGTCTGTGGTTTTCTATTTCGTCAGTATACATGAACAAATGAATATATATATCGTTTTTCTGTCTGCACAAATAATGTTTTACTCTATTCAATCCTGGTAGAATTCCACTCCAAACCCAATACAAACTATTACTTTTAACTAAAGCTATCTGTTACAAAGACTTTGCTTCTACTTAATCATTCAGAGGGTTTCCAGAAAAACTTAATGGACTAAAATTTATCCTGTTATTTCAAACACACTAAATCAATAGCTGTAGTATTAAGTAATAATTTATACAGATCCCAGCTTGCAAGGCTACTATGCCACAAGAAATCTGGATTAATCTTTGGAAACACAAAATATTACATTTGTAACCTGGAGGGTTTCGCAAGCGTAATATAATACACCTACTAATTAAAATTCCTTTCCCAGGTAGCAGGAAACTAGGAAAAGGGTTATCTATTTTTACTCGACTACGGCAAAGCAAAAGGAAGGTGAAGATCTTTAGGTACCGGTATGTAGTTATGTATTATGTACCTATATATGTATAATATACATTTTACATTAGTATTTAGTTTTTAAGTTGTTTTAAGTTTATAAAATGCATATATAAGTCAGTCTGTAAGGTATTTGTAATATGGGCCTTGTTACCTGGAATAAAATTTTAAATACGTATCTGTAGCGGCTACATTTTAGGTATCTCCGTTGTAAAGTACATCCCTCCATATACCCGTATTTGTACCTATGGAAACGGAACTAAAAGGGAGTCTTTTCCTTTCACGGTATCGAAGGACGTAAAGAGGGTAACGTAGCGAAAATTTTTCGTAGGTACGTTGGAGTCTCAATACGCTAGCAAGAAACACATTTATGAGACGAAATGTTTCGATGAAAAGAACACTTAAGTATCTTTATTTGGATTTTGCCAACGCATTTGGCGTTTGGTTGTGACTTTATATTATTTTGACAAAAATAGAGTTACCATCCAAATATCACAAAAAAAATCTGCCCAAAACAAATTACAGGTAGGTCAGGTCGAGAGTCGCGACTCGCAACTCGTGGTCAAGTTTGTTGCTTCAGTTTTCCTAACGCAAGTGCGTGACATGCCTTCCCGCTTCTCTCTAACTATTTTAACATAAATGAGATAAAAGTAATCTCATTTGCGCGAGACATGTCTCCCCAATCCCATGGGATTCCACACATATGAAAATACCTTATTTTTATTGCACACCTTCTTCTTCTTCTTCCTCGCGTTATCCCGGCATTTTGCCACGGCTCATGGGAGCTTGGGGTCCGCTTGACAACTAATCCCAAGAATTGACGTAGGCACTAGTTTTTACGAAAGCGACTGCCATCTGACCTTCCAACCCAGAGGGGAAACTAGGCCTTATTGGGATTAGTCCGGTTTTCCTCACGATGTTTTCCTTCACCGAAAAGCAACTGGTAAATATCCAATGACATTTCGTACATAAGTTCCGAAAAACTCATTGGTACGAGCCGGGGTTTTCCGAGCTCCGGATTGAAAAGTCGCACGCTCTTACCGCTAGGCCACCAGCGCTTCTTGCACACATTTTTATTGCACACCTGAAATATGATAATACTATTTTAGTTATTCTGTGACTGAAATAAAAGTATAAAACACAAACTTTGTTAAATGTTGCGGAAGCACAGAGGTCGGACGGGTAGGCGAATAGGTGTATTGTAAAACAATCTCAGAAGCACACGTGTTACAGGGGTTTAGTTAGGTACAGATGTAGTGCGTAATTATTTTCCTTCGTATTTTCTCGGAAACGTTCGTATTTGTCATGCTACTTCAGTCAACCTCAGGACTTTTTGTACCGAAATTGACTGAAATAGCAAGACACGTTCGTAAGTTTCCGTGAAAATGCGATGGAAAATAACTATGCATTACATCATTATTCTGTAATTGCTTGAGAATTTTTTTTTTTCTATTTGCACTCAATGTTATTGTTTTGTAGACAATTCTTGGTAAGATACAAGTTAGATCATATTTTCAAATGACTGAATTTAGAATGTTGAATAATGTTTGATAGTTGTGAAACTCGAGACATTAATTAAAGCTTGCCTAAATTGATGATAGCTTTTGTTTGATGTTTCCCGTCGGTGTCAGGAAAGGCTTAACAATTGGTGGAACTTTAATTTCGTACCTACGTCGCGTTTCGAAATTTAATTTGTTTGCTCATTCATTTGGGAAGTTTCTAATATCAATTATAATCAATATCGTACTTGACAATTATATCTGCTGAATGATTTATTAAGTGTTCTATCATTCGATAGAAAATATCGCCGATGTCGCGGCATTACTTTTTCATTACGAGTAGATTACTTTTTCGTTCATTCGTTGTAAAATATAGATCAGCAATTACTTCCTCTTGCATTTCACTCGTGCAAAAGTATTTAAAATCTTTTTACCCAATGTTTATCCTTAAAGGGGCCCCTGATTAACAGTCCGCCGGTATCGGCCTGTCAGTTAGAACAAAATTTTGACAGTTCCGAACAATTGACAGGCCGATACCGTCCGGCGGACTGTTAATCAGTGGGCCCCTTTAGGGGCTCAATTTCGAAAAATCCTTTCTTAGAGGATCTGTACAAAACTTGTAGAATATTAATAGTTCAACTTTCACAATCCTACATGATGGCTAAAGCTGTGAGTTGACTGTAAGTATTTATAATAATAAGACCGTTTAGTATATTTTAATTATGTACGTACTTTATGTATGAACTTCCGATCTTCCGTCCCCTAAAAGGGACAGGTTAATACTGACTCCCCATGCTTATTCAGTCTCTTTCATTGCAATCATTTGAATAATAAAAACGTTCAACCAAATTGAAAACCCAAAGTCTGATGAAAAACCGACTAGGAGGCTAATTCGAACTTATAATGTCTTTTTGTTATCATTCACGCGTGTATTTAGCGAGATACACGGGCGAATTATTACAAAATGACATCAATTTGCATGACATTGGAATTTAAGTTATAATTTACCTCTAGGCCTTGATGATGTAAGTTGCCCTAAAGTTGCACTCTGAAGCGATAACATGATTCATGAACTCACAACTTCATTGACATGCAGATTATTCAGCTCACTAGGTACTTATCGACTCGCTTACTATGCAGATCTGTTAACTTTCGGGCACGGCTCCGTGAGGCTATTCGCAATGAACATTATACCTAGTGTTAAAGTTTATAAACAGTTAGGATTTTAACAGTTAGTTAGAAGAGGTTTCTAAAAAAGTATGTACCTAAATTATGAATAATTAGGCTAATTTAAACCGGTAACGTTCTTATTTTGTTGTCAACTCTTATAAATATTATATATATAGGTATTACGGAATATTCTGTTGTTCTGTTATTCATTATATCGTGTACGTACATTATATAAGTCAGTGATGTCCCTTGTTATGAACTGTTTAAATAGGTATATAAAATAGTCCTATGATGTTCTTAATTATTGTACTAACACTTCATAACTAAATAGAATGAGATTGCGACTGATAATAAGAGTGATAAGCAACGAAGTCAATATTAATCTCAGTGCCTAAGACACAGGATCTGATGTGAAGACACGAAATGAGCACCTACCTAAAAATACCTTCTTAAAAATACCTTTAACGATAGACAGCCAAAATTATTTAAAGTTGAGCATATAATAGAGCTCCAAAAAGGTAATATTTTTTGTAATTAAATCTCTAATATATATTAAGCTCAATAGAAGAAAAGCCACAAATCAAACTGAGTATTTCCGCCTTTAACCTGCCATTCTAATTTAAACTATCAACTATCGATTGGTCCGTCGGCGCATAAAAAATGCATCCTAACGGTAGACTGTTATTTCAGTACTATGGACTGCTGTTGAATTAAAATATTCAACGATGTTTGCATAACTAGGGTAAAGAGAAACCAGGTCGTTTCTAAAGTCGGTAGAAAGATATCTTGCAGAGAACAAAGCGGTTGAAAATTTCAAATTACATTCCATGTACCATCCAAGTACCTAAATAACTTTTTAGCAGTAGGTAGGCACTTTTTAACCAACTTCTTTACCCAGAAGGAGGAGGTTCTGTATTCAGTTGTCGCTATGGTTTCTTATAGCTTACACTCATAGCCGGGTTTTTCGGGGGCAAAAACGTACCAGAGCTATTGATTAATTTTAGTTTAGTTTATTTTTTTATACCACATCGGTGGCAAACAAGCATACATCCCGCCCGATGGTAAGCAGTCACCGTAGTCTATGGACGCCTGCAACTCCAGAGGTGATACATGCGCGTTGCCGACCTTTTAAAAACCTGTACACTCCTTTTTTGAAGAACCCCATACTGTAGACCCTCTGGAAAACCTCGGAAGGGAGCTCATTCCACAGCCGGAGCGTCCGCGGGTTGTTTATATCTTTAATTAAATAAATAATTATAATGACAAAGTGATTAATTAAATATTGACCCAAGTTTTATAGAAAGAAAGCAATTTGTAAATCATAATAAAAATGAAATAAATGTGACTTATACTTGATGCAAGGTGCTTATTAATTAAGAGCGTTAGTTCTTTCATTATCTATTTGCAAACATTTATCATTAATTCTTGCAACTGTACACTATAACAGACATCTAATCAAGTCAATCTGACAATAATTATAATTAATGGAATAATAATTCATTTCATTTCATTGTAAATACTATTATAATACTTACTTAAAAATTACACAACGGTGCTGTCTTACATCATAATCAATTAATTCATAATTAATTTTATCGACTTATAGTAAGTTTCACTTGTCCTCGCACTTTTTATACGTTAAACCGTCAAACCGGTGTGCCAATGTTCATATCGACGCTTAAGAATCAATACTGTCTTAGTAACAAATAATTTAAAATTTAGACAATTATGGCATGCTATTTGTTATTTTTTTCTGCACCTAACTGCATTAAAAGGTAAAAAACGTCAAAAATGTTAGTTAGACAGTATTGATTCTTAAGCGTCGATATTGAACAAATATATGGCCGGTGTGACAATGTTCATATTGAACAAATATATGGCCCGACTGATGATAAACAGACTCCGCGGTCTATGAAAAAGAGGTTTTTATTGGGTATTTGTTTTTGTTTAGTGCTTACTTTTTACTAAGAAAATACAAATGCGCGAATTGTAAAAAAATGGGATTATCACTGGTATGAAAAAAAGGCAATCTAACCGTAGGTGAGTTACCTTTAACAAATTTTCAACCTAGAGCGGTATTGGAATTCCATTTGTAAAGTTTAACGCCACTTGCACTCCTCAATCCAACTCGGGAATGGGAATTCATAATAAATGAAATGATTGACGGTTAGGAATTATTCAATAGGATTTTGTTTGTTTATACTGAAATTCCAAATTTAAGTTTATTATGAATCAATCTGAAATCAAAGACCCCGGATGCCTCCCGAAATGTTACCTGGAATGTAAATTACATTTGAATTCGAAATAATTTACTTTCCTTTCCAGAGTCGTAAAATATACCGTTGAAATTACGTATTTATGACAATTGCCTAAAAGGATTTCGTAGTACTAAACCACGACGAACACTTAAGCGAAATGAACAGGAAAGGCGCAGCTGCTCTTGAATCTGAAAATTATTTAATTCTCAAATTTATCTACGGCCAAGGATAAAGCTCGGAAATACTTGAGAAATTATAAATGTTAATATGAATGTTAAAATAATGAAGCATAGAAATTGATGATGAAGGGGAACTTTATCACGAACTGTACTTAGACTTAGGTTAGATATTGATAAGGCAAAATAATATTTTATTTATAACTTGGTAAAACAAACGGTTATTATATAAGAAATTTATATAAAACAAATGCATGTAAATGTATATCATAATCATAATGTAGGTGGAGAAATATGCACAGTAAAATGTAGTGAGGTAGTAAAGTGCTCGATTAAAGAAATAAGGCGTTGATAAGGATTTTAATATGTAATTTATCGCTGCGTTGGGTCGTCCATAAATTAACGAGTCCGGAAGGCCCTTAACTGACCTCGCTGCTCACTTAGGAGCATTCCCCAAAACCTGCATAATTAATAATCGGCTAATAGCGGTAAGCTGTAGAGTTTCTTACCTCCTATTTCTCTTTAACAAAAATACACACCTCCTGTAGGCGTATAATACAGTAATTTTATTCATTTCGCGTTTGCGTTAAATCCGGTAGTTCTGATTTTTTGCAGACGTGTTTATGATGTTGGCCCAATGAACAATACAAGTTTGTGACTTCGAGCGCCGAACGCAACTTTGTCAAATATCGAAAAACCCGCGAAAATTTCGGTTTTCTTTTAGATTTCGGCGATTAGAACCCTAAAGGACTAGTTTTTGATAGTGCCTTCTCAGGGCGTTTTTAAAGTGAACTAAAGGAGATCGTCGATCTTGGGCCCAGAGTAAACCATCACATATATGGTACAGAGTATTACAGTAATTATATACGCATTTTATTACTGAAATAGATTTAATATTGGGTAAAAATGAAACGGGAATTAGAAATATGTAATTAAAATACATTATATTATTCATTTCCGTAATTCAAAAGCCTTGCCGTCGTCAACATCTTTATTAGCATTGATATAATGCTCAAATTCACACAAACCGTGAGGTTTTTTCACTAAGGAGTTATAAAATCTCATTGCATTAAACTATAAGGTGGGTAGCCATAAGTCATAGTTGACATAAGTGCGTTTCGATACTATTCAAAATATTATTAGTGTCATTCATTATTTATTTAATATATAGTTATAAAAAAAAGTAGGTAGTAGTAGTAGGTTTATACCGGGTGTGGCCTGTAACATGAGCAAAAAATTAAACTGTAGGCTGTACTCCTCATACTGACCAACATTTGTTCAGCGACTTTTAAAAATAACTTGTGGTTTGATTTTTATTACACTTTAAAGTTTATTCTAAGACGCAATGTATTGCGAATTTTGTTATGTTTAAGGCGTGACAAACAACGTCAATCACACTAATATGGCGTGGCGATGGCGTCCATTGAAGATAATATTTATTTTGTATGAAAAATAGGAAGTCTAAATACTTCATTATTTTTAAAAGTTGTTGAACAAAAGTGTCACCGTTTGAGGAGTACAATCTATGTTTTAATTCTTTGCTCGTGTTACAGGCCACACCGTGTATATACCTAAATCGACTGTAAAAATGCCTAAAATAAGTAGTTAAGAAATATAGTAATTTGTCTTTTTATTTAGTTACATAGTTTGGAGATTTAAACGAATTCAGAATACGACGATATCATGCTACTTTATTTAACTAAACGCAACCATTTTTAACAACCTGTCAAATATTTTCAAGTAACGCCAACATTAAATAAACCTTACTTCCTTGAAAGAAGATTTAAAACTTCCGAATAAGATCAAAATATAACTTTTTATTGAACGCGGATACGATTTCAGTTTCATTTACATGTCATACTTTATACTTTGTCTATTTTCTTTTAAAAAGCCAAACACTTTTACAGAATAGTGTGAGTAGTATACGCTTTTGTATATCAAAGTTTTTCTTGTCATGTTCAAGTTTTTATTGCAGTATTTCTCAAAATTCCCGTTATATTTCATGATTCTGTTTTTATCATCATGATCTAGCAATTATAACGATTAATTTCCTATATATATTACATGTATACATTCAATTTGCGAGTGGGCCCAAACGCCTAAGAAAATCGACGATCTCCTTTGCTACAATACGAGACTAGAATTCCCTAGAATCTAGTAGTTTCCGAAATAAAACCTTTCAAAATTTATAACTTTTTGAAATTGTATTCGTAGGGTAAGTAAGTGCAGTGAGTATGTACTTTTGTCTCAGGCGATGCAGCTTGGCACGATTGTTCCTAAGGTCAAACAAAGCTGATTTGGCCAGGTAGCTTGAGATCGCACCGTGCCTACCCCCCAAAAAGGGAGGCGCAAGGGTCGGATTACCAGGTCCAGTCTATGCTATATTTCTTCCTGCTCTTAGCAACTAGGGCAAGTAATATATCATTTTCATGTAATTTAGGGATTCCTTATTCTATAAATCACTTCAAAGCAGGCAGTCATACATTTTTTTGGAAAATATGTAGCGAATTGAGTGACGATTTCCATAGAAATGTAATTATGGCCAAAGTCAAAGGTTAAAAATGTAAAAAGAAACACTTAACTTGGCGTTTTAAAAGTATGAATATAATGTGCCCGTCCATAAATTATATGAAAATGATATATAACTTGCCCTAGTTGCTAAGAGCAGGAAGAATTATAGCATAGATTGCACCTGGGAAGCCGACCATTCCCCCCCCCCCTTTTTGGGAGGTAGGCACGGTACCATCTCGTGTCTACCGGCTCAAATCAGCTTTGTTTGACCTTACAAACAATTGTGCCAAGCGGCATCGCCTGAGACAAAAGTGCATACTCACTGCACTTACTTATATAGCCTACGAATACAAGTTCGAAAAAAAATATTAACTTTGAAAGGCTTTCGGCTCGATTCGGAAAATAAATTAGATTTCTACTAGACTTCAACAAGTTACGATATGGATAATTTAAAGATATTTGTAAGATAGATATGTCAAATTTGACGTTTCCGCGATTCTGGAGGTCCTCTTGAACGATTTCGACAAGTTATGACTTAGATATCCAAGTCACATCTAGTCGATATCTAATGTAGATCTAGTTGATCTCCAAATCGTCTCAAGATCTTGTGATTATCTCGAAATCCGAATAGGCCTGTTTATTTCGGAAACTATTAAATGTACAGAGACAATTCTAGTCTCGTACTGTAGCCAATCTAGTCCACTATAAAAACGCCCTGAGAAGGCACTATCAAAAACTAGTCCTTTAGCGTTATAATCGCCCTCCCTCCCTCCTCGCGTCGGTTTCCTCAATGCTGAGGGTCGTGACCATCTCGTCGAAATAGTTTTGTGCGGACCACTCGGCGCCATACACATCTATCTGCTGCCTTGTGGAGAGCGTCGTGTACGGTGGTGTCGAGGGTGGTGCGGACCTGGTCAGTCCAACGTATCGGGCTTCTGCCCCTAGGTCTGTTTCCTTCCACTTTGCCAGTGACCACTAATTTTTCGAGATTATCGGTGCTTTTCCTGGCTATGTGTCCGAAGTACCTACTCCAGAATCCTTCGTAGGCAGGTGGTAGTAGCCTCGTCTGGATCTTGAGCTCCTGAAGAATCGATACGTTGGTGCGATGTGCATACAGATACATGATTCAAAACTGGATCTGGCATGAGGGTGGGGAGAAGTGACCGAACAGGATAGTCTTATGTATCTTTCAGTGGGAGTAGCAGCGAAAGAGCTATTATTGTTTGTCCTTGTCACAGTCTCACATTTTATTTGTTCCCCACCGTTTTTTTAGTATGGATTATGGTGGGCAACAAATGAATTCGACCAATCACAGTGTCGCATTTGCGTATGTTTTGTCCCTCACGGAGGCACACGTACGAGTATACCACTTCTATACGATTCTACCTTCTATGGTTTCAATGAGATCTAGTAAGTAATTTTTTTTAATACGTCATAAATCGTAAACCGCAATTTTATTATGTTACTTGCTGCTACGGAACCCTTCATGGGCGAGTCCGACTCGCATTTGGCCGCTTTTAATACCTCTCCTAGTGTCCCATTTTAGCACGTCACGGATTATCCATTCATTGTGTTACACACACTTCATCAACAAATATAAGTACCTTCCAATAGTTTATTTTCGGTTAATACCGGTTGTAGCAGATCACTATTTATAAGACGTAAACAACTAGCAACACATGAAATGTCATTTTAGTCTACGGAAAGAAAAAATAGACTTTAGGTACTTTCTTTAAGTCACCTTTTTACCGATAAAGGTATGTATTTTTTTATATATATATAGGTACCGTACTTAAAAACCATGTTATCAAACCATTATTATTTTGAATGCGCGCTGTGGAACAAAGTTATCCCGCGGGGCGGGGCTAGGACAGGCAGGCGACAGCTGTCACAGGTTCAGCGCAAGAAAATAAAAACACTAGATAATATGCTTATATTAATTTAGATTAATATGTGTCACTTTCAGGCCTTGCTTGTAAAAGACAATATTTACCTATAAATAATGGAAAGCCACGAGGTTATATTTAGAATATCGTTAAAGGCGGACTCGAAAACGAAACTTGGTACTTTTGCCGTTTGTGTGCGTTGAGTAATAGAGGGCCATGGCAGGAAACGCATTTTAAATTGGTAGACAAAGGAGATCGTCCATTTTGGGCCCAGAGGAAAAACCATCGCGTATATGGTAGGTATAAACTATTACAGTAATTATACACCGTGTTTTTATTGAATTCCGTTAACTTCGGGGTATAGTTAAGTACGTTTATAAGAACTAAATGGCATAGTTAATTAAAAAAAAAAAAATTTTTTTGTTTTCTTTTTTGTTTTTTTTTTTTGTTTAAGAAGTAATTAAATGTAGCATATAGCGTTGTTGTAACACGGGCATTACATTTAACTCAACCAAACAATTGAAATCTGTTACATATCAATGTCATTTCGTACATCAATCGACCGAGATTGTACTTAAGTTTAGTAGCAAATGTATGAACTCATTCTAAACACTAATCAATATGTAAGCCGGCCCTAAGGCAAGTGTACACGCTTGTAGAGGCCTTATAGGAAAAAAATAAATTATGTATTATCTCCGAAATGGACTTAATTAGAACATCGGTGTCTTTGAGAAAGTTACTTGATTTAAGCTCAGGAATGCACCCTTGAAATTAACGGAAATCAAAAAAAACACGGTGTATACCTACTCATATTATTACGGAAAACGATATAATATTGGTTGTTAATGAAACGGGACTTAGAAATATATTATTTCCATGATTCTTTGTTACTTGCAACAGGCCTATTGTGTCAAATTCTTGTTTTATTTTTTCGGAATTTTTGCTCATGGATGCCAATCCTTTAAGCCAAATCTCATAGAATAAAACTTGAGACAGCTATGATGGCGCCATCTATGTAAACCTTTTTTGTGACCCTATTCCGCAATTACATAATATTATCTCTGAATTTAATATTTCCAATTATTTTGATCGACTTTTGATATTTAAATTACATAAAGTAGAAAAAACTACTGCGGTGTAAAGATGACTTTTTTTGTATATGATGACATTGATGACGATGCACCATCTCCTAATTTCGTTACATAATCTATCCATGCTAAAGAAACCTAAAGCAATATCGGTTTTGGCCCCGTAGACAACATGCCAATCGCTAACGCTCCGTAGCGAACGAAACGCAACTGTCACTGTCACACTAATATGGAAGAGTGATAAAGAGACGCGAAGCGCAAGCGATTGTCACCTTGACTAAGCCGCCAGGGCCTTATTTGGAGGAGGGTATGTCTTAGTAGGCATCTATATTATTGTATAGATATCTATTTTATGCAAGTTTGACGGCGTAGGATACCAATCAATCTAATTTGCTTGAACTTAATTAGTACGCTTAGCGTGGCATGCTTGTGAAGTGAGTCGGCGTCGTCGGCGTGTAGCTCAAATACCTACCTATTTGAACACATATACTCTTCGAAGAATTTTTCTTATTTACTCGTAATGCATGTTAATTATAAGATGTAATAATGTTTTGAACAGATGTGTCCCGCCGAGTTTGTTGCCGGTGCCGTATTGGGATACCCTCCTCCAATTGAGGGGGGATTTAAATCTTCTCGAGGCAGAGGTGTACGGTTGGAGCCGGTATAGCTTTATTTGACGTTCATAAGCGCATTGTAATATGCCTACTTGAATAAACTATTTTTTATCTTTATCTTTATCTTTAGAAGTCTTAGATACTATTAGCTTCTACTTAGCTTCAATAGTAGCGAATGAAACCTATATTTACAGTTCACGTTCAAAACTATCTTATAGTTAGACTCTAATTGTTTAATATTGAGGAACCTCTTTTTAGGGTTCCGTACCCAAAGGGTAAAACGGGACCCTATTACTAAGACTTCGCTGTCCGTCCGTCCGTCCGTCCGTCCGTCCGTCTGTCACCAGGCTGTATCTCACGAACCGTGATAGCTAGACAGTTGAAATTTTCACAGATGATGTATTTCTGTTGCCGCTATAACAACAAATACTAAAAACAGAATAAAATAAAGATTTAAATGGGGCTCCCATACAACAAACGTGATTTTTGACCAAAGTTAAGCAACGTCGGGAGTGGTCAGTACTTGGATGGGTGACCGTTTTTTTTTTTGCTTTTTTTTTTGTTTTTTTTTTTATATGGTACGGAACCCTTCGTGCGCGAGTCCGACTCGCACTTGCCCGATTTTTTTTTGTAATTATTAGAGAATGGTAGATTTTTTGAAGCAAATTCTCAACCGTTACCGATGCTGACTGTTGTATCGCTACAATCGACTAAATACTAGATTTTTTTCAACCGTGGCTAACCATTCACATTTTTAAAATCTTACTCATATCTTACTAGTCTATGAATATAATATGTATATGAATATATGTATATGAATATGACTGTATAGGTAAAAAAAAAGAGAATTAGATTTTAAAAGTATGAAACGGAATTCGAGTTAACGTAAACGCAATAAGTTGCTTATCATAGAATAGTTACCCACGTAGGGACATATAATATCGATATCAATTTTACTTCAAAGCGACATTCATCAATTATTCACAGGAGCTTCCCAGCATTCCGTGCATTCGAAGCTGTTACGAATATTTGACTATTGTCTCTAATATGTATAGAATTGGACTATTCTAGTAATACACCTATCGATTATACGAGCTTAATAATTTAAGCTTCTGACTAAATTAAATTTAGCACTGTTTTGAAATGTTTTAATTACTTTCTTAATGAAAGCTTCCAAAACGCTTAGGTACTGATGCGAAACTTGAACAAGTATATGGAATAAGTAACACAGCCACTACAAACTGCTGGCCAATACGAATATAATTTACTTTAATCCAATATGTTTCTACAGCGATCTAGAATTAAGCCCTTAATTTGCAACTTTACATTGACTAAACACACAAACAAGATCAGACTAGATGTTGTATTTTGGAGCACGACTGAGGGAGATTACACTGCGAACTGGCTCTTAGTTCCTCAAACCGAACTAATCCTTTAACGCTCACCGTAAAATGGAAAACAATGTTCGTAAATTTCCAGGATATAATATATTTTGAGTTGCTGCTCAGTCGGTGCGAGCCACGAGCCACAAGTAAACTTGGACGTTAATTAATGAACCCTGGCGGCCGATGCGCTTTTGTTCGCATCAGGAATTTGAAGATGTAGGTAATTGCTGGCCTTGCTACAGCAATACACGGGGCGCGTAGGGAGAAATAAACGTGTGCAAGAACAACAAAAGGATATATTAATACGTACACGATGTACATACTTGTGAAAGTTTATATTAATATAAAATAACAGAAAGGGATTATATTCTCCTTCTATGAAATGTTTGCTTTATGTATAATGTTAATTTGGTATTTATTTTAAAAACATTGTACTTTTTACATCCTTTTGGTTTTCTTTTTACTCAATAATGCATTGGTTTTCACACAAAACAAGCCCGGAGATTGGCCTCTCATCTCGTCTCTGCTATCATAATAGAGTGTAGGGAAACAATCGGGCTGGAAGGCTCGAGACAGGACCGAGGGCATATCTTAATAGACTGTCCGACGGCGTGTGATGGAGCATGGAGCCCCTATAAAACCAGCAATTGATTTCATTACCCGCGGGCATTGGAAGTTTGAAACCGGTCGTGGAACAGATCTCTCTACTGTGAAACAAGAATTTATATCTTCATTGATATTGAACATTTCAAATTTTGCAGCGTTGACACATTCGTATTTACAATAGTTTTATAACCGCTTAATTTAAATGAATAAAACAGAACAGCTTGATAGTTCGTTAAATTTGCCTGACAAATTTTGATTAAAAGTTTTCGGGAAAAGCATAAAAAGCTTTATTCTGTGTACGTGGAATGGGCAATAGTAATGAGTTTTGAAACTTGATAAAAGGGCCCACAGATTACCAGTTCGCCGGACGATATCAGCCTATCAGTTGTTCGAAGCTGTCAAATTTTGCATTTAACTGACAGGCTGATATCGTCCGGCGAAATGGTAATTAAACCCCTTAAGAAAAGAAAATAATTCATGCAATATTATGGATTTTACTAATAATTCCAATGACACCACATTTGTGTTTCTTAAATTGTTATAAACCATTCTGTATATGAATGAAAAATATTAAACTAGGTTGAAGCAAAAACGTTCTTTTGTTTTGGGATTGTTGTCGAAGAATAGTTTCTGCCGCAAACCTTGAACACCTATTTAATTTAGCTGAACGTGAAATGTGACCAGGAGGTCTATTCAGACAGTTATTTCTTGCTATCAATTTGTGATGGATATGATCTTTCAGCTTCGTGTGTCACTTTTGACAGCTGTTACTATCTGAATAGACCTCAAGGGCAGAATACTAAGCTATCGCCTTGGCTTGCTATTAAGAACGCAATAAGTATTGAAACTGATGATGAGGATGGTGATTATGATGATAATTGATTGAAACTAGAAGCATTATTAAGTAAACTTTTATGTTATTACTATAGCTTAAGCTTAACAAGTTTAATAATGTCATAAAACAATTTTACTAAAATAGGCACCTTCGAAGTAATAGTTGACATGTCGATATACTTTAAATTGAGCTCAACATGACAATAATGTGAGCTTTTAAATAATACCGACACATTGCCTTAGGGTGAAAGAGCATTACGCAAATGGCGTTCTTTAATGTAATGTACGCGCTTGTGTCATGCCGCTAAGAAACACGGTTTACTTTATTATAACAGTAAAAGAGGTACCTATACGTTATAAATAGCGTTCTAATCTGACAACCCAATCTTACCGTTGTGCAAATGAAATCAAAATCGTGTTCCATAGGTAGTCATTTTTGGTATTTCAATACCGTACCTACTTTAAACATAATTATTTTCATAATTGTAGGTAAATACATATTTATTCCACGAAATTCATAATAATTATGTTACCCATCCAGGCAGAAGCGTTCTCGAATTTAAATAAACATAGGAATTTCATTTGGTGTAATATTTAATCACCCCCAAAGCTTAAAAATCAACAGCGTTTTTAATCTTTTTAAATAAAAAAGAAAAATCAAGTTCTAATAGTACTTTATACGAGAAGTAGTTAAGTGATACTTGCCATTAGATTTCGGTTTTTCCTGTGGCCATCAATCGTATCGCTAGATCATTAATCTGAACCGTCAGACGGATTCCGTATTGCAGAGTTTTTCGATATAGACGTCTGTGTAAACCCGGAGGTCAATCCGAACTTACATTTTGAAGTCAAAATGATATCTAGATAATGTAATTTTGTTACCATTCGTCCGTGCGTCTCGCTCGCGTGAATACATGAATTTGGTCATAGTTGTGATATCACAACAGTTTGTCAAGTTCACATTTGGAGCATTCCATGAAAATTGGCTACCGTTTGTCCCGTACAAGAGTTTCCTTTTCTATGACAAATGATCAAAACAATGTACAGAATAATAATCGCCTGCATAAATGCTGAAAAAAAAGTCGCAACACAGGAAATAAAATGCGTTTATACGGGACAGCCCGTGGAATGCTCCATTTAAGAGTAGGTAAAGTCGAAGATTTGCCTTACTATGCATAACAATACCCTAAAGGTATTATTTTGGAAACCAGTTAAATTATAACATGAACTTCACGCGACAACAAAATTTAAAATTTAATGAGTTTCCAAAGGTTAGGGTTGTTATGTGTTGTGGAGATTGCAGAGTAGTCCGCAGAGAGTGATTCCTACTTGTAAACGCCGTGTTGCTTACAAAAATCTACAAGTACCATCACGCACACTGTTAACTTTACATCGGTGGACCCTATGCTTTTTGTAATAAGGTCCACGTTAGGAGTGTTGCTGTTTTGTACACTCTGCTGAGCTGACAAGAGGGTCATTATGGTAAGAGGTTTTTAAACCGGCCTTGCCTTTTGTTTTGGTGTTTTGTCAGAATTAAATAGGATCAGGGTACAATTGAATTCTTTGCCTCCAAGATTCCTAATTTAAATTTCGTTTGCAGAGAAACGAAACGAAACGTTATGTCTCTATCGCAATAGTAATATGGAAGAGTGATAGAGAGACAATAGCGTTTCGTTATCTGCAAATTATTGTCATTTTGGCTAGGCTTCCAGGATTAAGAGCCGTTACCATAAGATGGGATCTCTTGAAATCGCGCCAAATAAAGCATATTTAGATTTTTTAAGCAGATTGTGTATGTATATTAGTCTACAAGTCAACTTTGGCACGATTTGAATTTTGAGCGCGTTAAACACGAGCGTTTGTACCATAAAATATTTGTATATCTGGATAGTGCTTCGGGCTACTAGTAACAGTATAAGTAATGGCGATACATATGGTGAGTCAATATACGCCGCAAAGCTGTTTGCTCTACGCCAACGTGCCATCAATTGAGATACAAACACATGTTTGTTGTGGTGTTAATATGACGTTCAATACGTTACTCGTTTTATTTAGAAAATTGATAGATACGGCGCCCGCGTCAAGGCTGCAATTGCGTAATCAGTAATCACGATAGTAATGCAGCTGCAGTTGTCATCGGAACGTAACCTTAATGTGTCTACATACATACCTACTCGTAGGTATGTCTACGTACCTCTTGGTCCCGACATGCTATCTAATTTATGAAAATCTAAAGAATATAGATATCTCATAATATTGCAATAGTTAAATCAAATGCAGACTAAATATTTTACTATATATAATATTATAGTAAACTTGTACTTACCTAATCTATCTATCTAATCTAATACCTTTAAACGAGCAATTATTGTTTATTTATATACCGGGTGTGGCCTGTAACACGAGCAAATAATTAAAACATAGATTGTAGGGGAGACCGAGGTGAGTTTTGACAGAGGAGAGTTGTGACATTGTCGATTTTTTTGGAATCTAATGACTGTTAGCGAGCTCGCAACAGTGTGCGTTTGTTAGCTCGTAACTTGAACTAACAAACGCGCGCTATTGCGACCTTGTTTTTAGTTAATAGATTCCAAAAAGTCAACGATGTCACAACTTTCCTCTGTCACAACTCACCTCGGTCTCCCCTACTCCTCAAACGGAGACACTTTTGTTCTACAACTTTTAAAAATTATGAAGTATTTAGACTCCCTATTTTTCATACAAAATAAATATTATTATCAATGGACGCCATCGCCACGCCATATCATTGTGATTGACGTTACTTGTCAC
Source organism: Cydia splendana (assembly GCF_910591565.1). Classification (NCBI taxonomy): domain Eukaryota; kingdom Metazoa; phylum Arthropoda; class Insecta; order Lepidoptera; family Tortricidae; genus Cydia; species Cydia splendana. The sequence goes on along the minus strand of NC_085969.1, from coordinate 16,563,416 downwards.
GCCAAATTCGCAATACATTGCGTCTTAGACTAAACTTTAAAGTGTATTAAAATCAAACCCCAAGTTATTTTTAAAAGTCGCTGAACAAATGTTGGTCAGTATGAGGAGTACAGCCTACAGTTTAATTTTTTGCTCATGTTACAGGCCACACCCGGTATATATGTCGGGGATCTCGGAAACGGCTCTAACGATTTCGATGAAATTTGCTATATGGGGGTTTACGGGGGCGATAAATCGATCTAGCTCGGTCTTATCCCTGGGAAAACGTGCATTATTGAGTTTTATATGTTTTCCGAGCAAAGCTCGGTCTCCCAGATATTATTTATTAGGATAAAAATTCACACTTTGATTATATGATTAATTAAAACATTAAAATCATTTCACACAGTCTCAGGGATATTTAACTACTCAGATGTACTACGCAGGTACATATATATTATGTAGAGCATATAGGTACTCAATTATTATAACAAACAGTTACCGTTTGTATACATACCGTTAATTACTGTATCAGTTAGGAGAAATTAACTAATTACCCATAGGTATTATGTTTGATCATGGACTATTATTAATCATTCTAAAATATAATGAATGTAATTAATTAATCAAATAACGGTCACAAATGTTAATATTTTTATTCATAGCTTTGATCGTTTAATTGGTCTTATAAGTCGTACATTGTTTAATATGCTTAACTTGTTCGCGTCTTTCTTGTAGACGTCGCAAAGTTAAGGGAATCTAAAGCTAATTCGTACGCTGTACCCTTACAGGAGGAATAAATTTTTTCAGTACTTAAAACTCAATAAGAAAACCCGGATAGGTTTACATATGGAGGTTTATACCTCATACTGTACCTATGTACCAGAGTCGTTAAACTTAATATATTGTGTTGCCCAAAGAAGTGACTTTATTTTAAAATGTGTATTGTGTATCACCCCTTATCCACTTATCGCACTATATACCACGAAGCGTTCCAGCGCGTAACGCTGACATGTTCCATTCTAATTTTATTGTCGCCGAAGCGTGGAATATTGTCGCTATTCCCGCACCGTTAAACTATATTAGCGCGGGCACAGCCAGCCGTGTCTGTCACGCCGCCCTTATAACAAGCCTTTGTCCCATTACTAGCTAACGGTAATTGCCGTGGTTCATGGACAGTACTTAGTCATTATTTTATAGCTCTGATTTACATACCAACTAAGTATGAATTATTCTTGGAATGCCAAGTGGTTCAATCGTGCCAATTTCAAAAATGAAGTAATAAGCAGAGGTGCCCCGAATAGTGAATTTGGCCGAATACCGAATATTCGGCCTTTCTCTCGGCCGAATACCGAATATTCGGCGACCGAATATTTGGCATGACATGCGAACATTTTGAGTCACAGTTATTACGAAAACTGTTCGCCAACAAAGCACAACGTTTGCTATAAGATATATTTTTATGTTGAACAGAATTAATGAATGTGGTTACAGTCAATCAAATCAGACCCATGATAAAAATAAAATATTGTGTAATCAACAAATGGTCTAAAACGTGCCTTCGTATTTAACTACTTTCCAAGAATACATTTTAAATATTAAATATACCTAGTTTTTGGTTATTTTTTTGTGTAATTTTTCTTTTTAGGTAGGTGCAACAAATATTCGGTATTCGGCCGAATAGTAGGCAACATTCGGCCGAATACCGAATATTCGGCAAAGTGGCCGAATAGGCCGAATACCTAATAGTTGCCGAATATTCGTGGCATCTCTAGTAATAAACACTCAAGTATTACTTGATATTTGTTGTAGACGAAAAAGGTCACGAGAAGATTGAAGTTATCTAAACATGGTACCTACAGTTTCTCCTCTAAGCTGAAAGATTCGATACCAGTCATCTTCGGAAACTCAAAAACGTGTAACCTAAGCAGTTATTTCATTTCAGTAGGTATCTAAGAGAAGATAGTAATGCGTCTTTAATTTCATTTGCTTAATCGAAACTCATTTTTTATTATCAACCGTTAGTTGTTAGTTGTTACTAGTTGTTGGTAAGTAATTGCCTCAAGATTTTCTAATCAAAAGGAAACCGTCACTTCAGGCATTAATAAATCTCTAAATTTATTGCCAACTCTATTAGACAACGGGAATTTCTGTTCTGTGTTCAAATTGTTGAACGCAGATACACTGTACAATTTCAATCAACTGTTAAATTTTAATAAAACTAAGGGTTAAATTACAGATAAATAATAAATTCCAACAAAAGTAAAGGGACTTCGAAAATTAGAGAAGACAACAATCAGATCGCCATTTCGAAATTAGAATCGCATACTTGAAATTCGAACCTCGTAATTCTAAAGATAGGAAAAAATGAAGGGCATTGTCAGAAAGTTCAGCATGCTGGTACGAGTAACATTAGTTAATTAAAAGTTGAGAGTGGCGATAAACGCGTTTCTAAGTGTGAAGGGACCGGCTTAATGACGGTCTTTCCTCTAGGCAGTCATCAACTTGGGATTGTATTGTGGTGATGAGTTCATCAGAACTTGTTTGAACGTCGGTTAACCGGCGTGCGATAACAAACATTATTCTGATGCGGTCTCGATCGAATAGGATTGGGAATTACAATGTGAAACCACTATCCTTTAATCCTGCTCTCACTCTCTACATATTGCTACAATTTATATTAAGGCGAATAAAATTCGGTCTTTGTTAATAAGTTCGGCTACGCAAGCCACACGCGGGCACACGAACGTTGCAGTTGAACGTCAGCAGCGGAGTTGAAACAGTCGCCGTGGTCGAAATCGGCCGGGAGAGTATATATATACAGTATATTTCTCTATACGAGTAGTTAACCATTGGATAGATATTTCAACATATCTATACCTATTTTTTTACTCCCTCTTTTCTACCACTATGTACGGGGTTTTACTTCTAAATACTTACCTCCTCATTCATAAAACTTAGCAACCTCTTACACACCGCTGTTAAATTTAGTTACTCTTTCTAACAAACAGAAATGTCAAAATGACATATAGGGACTAACGATTACCTATCAACGGTTTGTCAAATTTGACAGACGTTAATGAATAACGCCGTTAATATACTTGGTCACGCAAACTATGTCAGTAGAAAAAGGCGGCAAATTTGATAAATCGCGGGTTAGCAACACTACGTTTGAATTGTTCGAAAATCGCGTGTCATATATCTTATCTGTGGAACTGTTTTGTTTACATTTCATCGTTGTTCGATACATTGCTGCTTTTTTTTCGTTTCCTAGGGATACCATACTTTAGTTCATTTTACATTGCTACTGACATATCCAGCTTGACAGACTATACTTATCAATTAGCAACAAAAAACCTTTTTACTTCTTCGGCAATTCTTAAAATCACCCTGCACTTAATGCCAAAAGATTTTATCTAATATACATTGTATCCTTTCAGGGTTCATTGTGTCCGTGGTCAAGAAGGCTAATTTTCTGAGCATTAGTCTCCCCCGGATGGCCGGAACACTCCTATCTCACAGATAAATGCTTCCACACAATGGGGAAGCGCTCCAAGATAGGGAGGTTTTTAAATATAAATTGGTCGCTTCGAAGCTAAAATTGCGGTAGGTATTATTCTTATATATAATCTTTTGAAGCTAAGTGATTTTATCTTATTATAATGGCATTTGTTTTCAGAAGTAGGCAAAGGTTGATAACAAGGGTACTAGAATTTCGTTTTTGTTTTGTTTCCTATGTTCGTTAGATATGTGTGATGTGCTATAACAAAAGGTACTTGTATAATTATTAGGTTGTGTTTGTTATGAAAATATTAAGTTTATTAAGATATTTTAAGAAGGGGAGACCGAGCCAAACCAGATTAAGTTTTCTGTAACTCTAAATAAGTAAGCATAATACCTAAATAGAGATATCAGATAACGTAGAAAAGTACAAAAGTCAGAAAATCTTATTTGTAATTTTGTACCTACTTACATAATTTTACCGAAAAACCCCTTTTGAGTGAAAACGCGTTTTCACTACCCAGTTAGGTAGGTACCTAGGTACCTACATCTAGTTGTCCCGAAGTGTCTTGGTGAAAACTAGTTTTAACACTTTTATCTACCTACTTAATTCTTAAAAAAAAATTTCAGCGACAAATAGTTTTGACTAATACACAATTACACATAACACAAAAAAAAAGCTTTATTTTTAGGGGTCCATACCCAAAGGGTAAAACGGGACCCTATTACTAAGACTCCGCTGTCCGTCCGTCCGTCCGTCCGTCCGTCCGTCTGTCACCAGGCTGTATCTCACGAACCGTGATAGCTAGACAGTTGAAATTTTCACAAATGATGTATTTCTGTTGCCGCTATAACAACAAATACTAAAAAAGTACGGAACCCTCGGTGGGCGAGTCCGACTCGCACTTGTCCGGTTTTTTATAAATTAACATTCTAAAATATATAAAATCGGTTCTGCTGTTTGGTCACAGTCAACCTAGCACGCTCCCTGCAAAGCAGCATCGTCGCACCTATCTTTTGACTCTGGCAAAATACCGCGAAAACCAGTTTTTGTTCGTTATTTTTACACCTTCAACTTTGACTTGCAAAACTTGTTTTTAATTTAAAAAAGTTGGTAGTTTAATATCAAACTGCTAGGCTCAAATGGGACTGGGCCGGTCACGTCTGCCGCATGCATCCAGACAGATGGGCTAGTGTAGTTACCAAGTGGATGCCAGAAGGAGAGCGCGGACGCGGCAGGCCCAGACGGAGATGGCGGGACGACCTAGATACCTTTCTCAGTAACTGGACAGAGCAGGCGCTATGTCGGGAGTCGTGAAAGACAAGGGGAGAGGCCTTTGCCCAGCAGTGGGACACCTCAATAGGCTAGTATAAATAAAGTTTAATATGCCATCTTGATAGCATATTTCAGTACCTACTTTAACGGCTCGATTCGGAAAATGAATTCGATTTCTACTAGACTTAAACAAGTTACGATACGGATAATTTAAAGATATTTGTAAGATAGATATGTCAAATTTGACGTTTCCGCGATTCTGGAGGTCCTCTTGAACGATTTCGACAAGTTATGACTTAGATATCCAAGTCACATCTAGTCGATATCTAATGTAGATCTAGTTGATCTCTAAATCGTCTCAAGATCTTGTGATTATCTCGAAATCCGAATAGGCCTGTAAGTCTCAATAACAAAGATGATATATTTTAGAGTTCCATCGTCAAAACGACAACGAAACCGTTATAGTTTCGTCATGGCCGTCTGTCTACTGTGACTGCTAGTCGTAATTCGTAATATAATGAAAAGCAAGATCATAATGAACCCGAAAGAACGATACAATGCGTAGTTTTGACGAGACCAACACACAAAGTCTCAGCCAATGTTACTCACTGCCAATACAAGGCAGGTGATTAACAGAGCTAGAATCTTAGAATTATTAGTTAGTTAGCCCTATAGCTGCAATCTCTGCAATCTTAAAAATATGTCCGAAATGCTCTTTTTGATACAATTCCTCTAGTGATATTATAAGACAGTGCAAAAGGTTTAAACTCAAGAACAACAATAAAACACAGTTTTGTTGAATCGTTTGATGTACTCGAACATTTAAAAACAATTAAAAAGTAAAAGCATCATAAAATATGTACCCGGTACCGGAACACAATTTTCACCAAAATTATTTTCTGAAAAACATTTCCTACTATAAGGATGAATTATTAATTGAGATATAAGAATAAACAATATAAACATGCCATGCATACGGCTTAATTAATGGATTGCGCAACTGCAATAAAGTTTATAAGCAGACCCCGTTATCAGTGATGTAATTTTAATGAAACGCAAGGGTTGTCACTCACTCCCCCACCGTGCTGGTAAAATTCCACAAGCTATTGGGTGAAAGTACGCATGTGGGGTAATTGTTCGCATCAAGAAAATTTCAATGGAATTGTCAATAAAATAAAGTTTAACGAATATTTATGAAATTGTCTGATCAGTATCCACGTACTAATTTAAGAATATTAAATAACTATTAATACTTTACTTAACATATTGAATAGTGCTTGATTATTGCATCAAAACATGACTTAAATGAACTAATTATACACCAATAATGCGACGTGTGTCGAACTGCTTTCACTTTGCGTCCGCAGCAGCTCACGTGGTTCCAAATTATCGACACAAATGACATCAAATCCTGCTAATACGCACAACGCTCCCATCACCTTTGCCGGTGAACGGCACACCGCGATCTCTTACCCACAGCGTACTCTTAAGGGGCCCACTGCTTAACAGTCCGCCGGACGGTATCGGCCTGTCAGTTGTTCGGAGCTGTCAAATTTTTGTTCTAACTGACAGGCCGATATCGTCCGGCGGCCTGTTAGTCAGTGGTCGGCTTTACCCCGAATGACTATACAATCATGGTAAATATGTGCAGTGCCGATCCTTCCATTTTCATTAAAATTTCACCACTGATAACGGGGTTTGTTTATAAGCTGTAGGTACGGAGCTGCAATTTTCTGATCACGGCTGACTCGTTCAAAGCATTATAAGATTAGCAGAATGATAGAATGACTAAGAAAATCACGAAATACGTACTTTCGAATAATTTAGGAGAATGATGAGATATTTCAGAATTATGGGACAAACAAATAATTACATAATCTGCCCCTGAAAATTTGCTCTGCAACGATAAATAAACCAACAACATAGGGAAAAAACGCGCACGAAGTCAGTGTTCCGTATCATAGCGCAAAAAACGGCAATAAAATCACGTTTGTTGTATGGAAGCCCCACTTAAATATTTATTTTATTTTGTTTTAGTATTTTTTGTTATAGCGGCAACAGAAATACATCATCTATGAAAATTTCAAGTGTCTAGCTATCACGGATCATGAGTTACAGCCTGGTAACAGACAGACAGACGGACGGACAGCTGAGTCTTAGTAATAGGGTCCCGTTTTTACCCTTTGGGTACGGAACCCTAAAAACAAAGCCTGTGACTAAAAATTATATATGATCAGATCTTCTAATTGGAAAACAAAAGGTGCACTCCACACAATAGTAGGTAGGTACCTACATGATGAACTTCATAATAACCAATGCGGGGCGGGGCCGCGGAATTCATCCTACCGAATTTCCGTTGGCTCGAGTGTTACTGAATCGAATATTCGATTGAAATACTCGTACTTATAGTCGAAATATGTACATTGTACAATCGACCTGACATAATACGGAATATCTAGCTTCAATTAGTGGTGTATCAATGTTCCGCGATTCTATCAAACCAGCAGGACTGACTACCGGTATTATTCCAGGTTGTTAGGCTCGTAAGGTTCTCGGGTTTCCAACTTGATAACACGCTTTCATGGAAGCCTCACGTCGAGCTAGTATGTAACAAGTTGGCTACCTCTATATATGCACTGCGTGAGCTTAGCAGACTGGTGTCGCCAGAAACTCTCCTGCAGTGGTGTATTATGCCTATATACATTCCATCATATCCTACGGCGTTATCCTTTGGGGTAACTCATCGGATAGTAAAAGAGTGCTAATTTTACAAAAAAAAGCTTTTCGTATCGTGGCGGGTGTTCCCAGAAATACATCTTGCCGAGATTTATTTAAATCAAAAATAATATTAACTGTATGCTCGATGTATATACACGATACAGTGATGAATGTGAAGCGAAACTTGAAAACATTTAAACGAGCCGATGAAGTCCACACTTATAACACACGAAACGCTCATCGCCTCACGAATATTCGTAAAAGGCTGGCCCTATGTACAAAAGATCCAAGGGTGATGGGACCATCCCTTTATGAAAAGTTACCTAAACGTGTGAAAGACATAGCCAGTGTGTCGGAATTTCAGTCCCAACCAAAGCAAATACTGCTAGAAAATACAATATATTGTATGGACGAATTCATGAGACCTTAAACTATGTATTGTTTGTTAGAATATCCCATATTTGATAATGTACTCTTGACGATCATAATATTAATTATTATATATTGACATAATAATTTATAATGCAATGTAATATTATGAAATAAATAAATATCGTATACTATTTCAATAGGTATTTGAAATAGTTCGTAGAAAATCATCATCATCTTCCTCGCGTTGTCCCGGCATTTTGCCACGGCTCATGGGAGCCTGGAGTCCGCTTGACAACTAATCCCGAGAATTGGCGTAGGCACTAGTTATAGTAGAGAATACAAAGGTCATATTAGTTACCTGAGGACTTACGGTATGTGCGCGGTAGTCTCTTTGTACGAGTATTTGTCGGTACTATAGGTATATACATTTGTAGTAATAGTACGTGGGTATAGTGTGCAATGGCACAATGCCATTTTATTGTAATTGGATTGATAGTACTCGATACTCGTGTTTGCAGCTGATGTCAACGCCAGCGTACGGAGTGAGTGATGCGTGCCGCGTTCGAGAACCGCTCCAATTTGCGCTAAACAAATAACTTGTATTGAACAGTGACGGATTAGATATTATTGTCCATATGGAAAAATAGGTTAGGTACCTATTTTTTTTATTTTTTATTAATTAATATTGTATTAAAAACAGGTAGAATAATTATAAAACGTTAATTAGGTGTAACGGAAATTAGAAAGGAATGAGTAAGAAAAATAAACCTTCGTTAATGGAATTTCTTGATACTGATATATTTTTAAGAGGGTATCAGCCAGTAGATATCCAAATACATTTATAAATAAAATTATATATCTTTGATGCTTATATTTTTTTAAAGTGGTTCCAGCCACTCGTCTCTCAATATATTAAATAGCGCATATATTCAGTGGGGTAGCTTTTCGTAAAGGAAAATGGGGTAACGCAAATGAATAATAAAACCTTCAAATAGACTGAGTATTTCTCTTTCCATCACATAAATATATACGAATATATAGGTTGACCTTAGCCATTGGACAAACCCTGAAATCCCACGTAGGGTTACTTCTCAGAAATGCTCTAACGGTAATATTTTTTTAATTAGAACAAATGATAAAAAAAAAAAATTATCAAACAAAAGTTATTTCCAATAATCGACAACAAAAAGAAAAATACTGTATTAATCATTGGCAGTGCTTTTGATAATTTGTTTGAAAATGTGCGGCAATGATGACATTTGTCAAAAGTCAGAATCTTATTAATGTCATAAATAAAAAAAGATAATCAAAACGGTCGAAAAAGGTTTCGTACTATATATTACCTCAGGAGCTACTAACACATACAGGTTGCTCCAAAGTTACAGAATCGTAATTTGTTAATTTCTTCGTAACCGCTACACCGATTGTTATGATACTTTCTATACTGGTTCTAAATACCCTAATGCATATGTACGTTTCAGCTTTGTCCAATTGCTAAAGACATCCTGTATATTCCTCCAGTTCCTTTGGCCATTGTACTCAAAGTGAAATTACACAATTGTCCGGGCTTAGGAATAATAAAAATATAATTTCCACGTGCAAAAGCGTCGCATTACGGTATTTCTTTTGTGATATATTTAATAGAGGCGAGATGAATGTTTTGTGAAATAATTTTCTGGCTAAATCTGTTTCTGCGACGCTTTTGCATTTGTTGCGTTTTTATTTACGATCAGACGAAAATGTTTTGTGCATATTTAAGTGTTGCGCTGTAGTTTATAAACTGAGTATCTATAGCAAAGTTGTAGAGGGGTCGAAAATGCACTGATGGTTTCAAGAAAACAGGGAACGGCCGCGCTTTTTCACTCGATTTAGCGCGAACACTAGCCCGGCCCCTAATAACTTATAATAAAAGTACTATACTATAACACATACCTACAGATACTTATATAAAAAATACAGTAGTAAAAATTATATTTAATAACTATTTATGCACAATGTGTATAATATTTTTATGTATTTTGACAAGAATACCTAATCTAAGCAAATTTTTACTTACGGATTTAAACTATTTAAAGTCATATTATTGTAATAAATAATCCATTGCGGCTGATAAACCTCTTTCTATTATAGTTTCTTATACAGATGGAGCGCATAGTTGTTTTCCTTCGTATTTTCTCGGGAACTTATTTGTCATGCTACTTCAGTCAACATCACTAGTTTTCGTACTGAGACTACCGGCGCGATTCGGGAAATGAATTAGAGATTCACTAGATATGAAATAGTAAAGATATGTGACGTGCCACGACAAAAGGTACCTTATGGCGGCTGGTGCTTACGCTATTAACGCCGCTCCAATATTCAGCCGGGGCAATGGTACCATACTATTTCATATCTAGTGTACCTATCTCTAATCGATTCCCGAATCGCGCTGTACATCTGTATCTAAGTATAGTGTTAATGCTTAGTCTGTAGTAAATTAGTAATACAAACAAACCGCTAGGAAACCAAGTGGGACCCAATTAGGTAATGAAAAGAACAATCAAGTGGATCGGAAAGTGCTGCCGCGATATTTATCGAGGGTTCTTATCATCACGAACAGTGCCCTGTTTATCAGAAGCTTGTAACTTGTAATACAAGTGGAAGTCCCTTTCTAACAAAAGCTGTCAAAAAGGGACTTCCACTTGGATATCAAGTTACAAGCTTTTGATAAAACGCGCCCCAGAACGAGAGAATGTTTACGAGTTGCGGTATAAAAAGGGAAATACTGATTCCAGTCACGGTTTGGGTCACAATATTGGTGATAAATATGACCTTGCCTTGACTGTGTAATTCATATAATAGGTAGGTACCTAAAATAAATATATAGGTATATATTTACGGTCGCTCGCGCTCCTAATTTCATTGGTTTTCTCAATGCTGGGTTTTGATTATTATCATAGTGGAACTGTAGGATGTTTCTGTGTGTGATCCGTGGTTAGAACTCTTCGAGTAAGTAATTTCACGGAAAAACCTTGTGTATTTATTTCTTGATCTACAAAATAAATAAGTATCCAGGTGTACAGTCAACTGTAAAAATATGGGTGTACAAATCATCTCAAAAATATGTCCCATAACTCTTATGTCAGTGAATTTAAGAACTATGGGACATATTTTTGAGTAAGTTGTCCACACCCATATTTTTACAGTTGACTGACCCAACACTGGAAGGGTAATGTCAGAAGTGATGATGCAACACCTAACATCACCCAGCCAGTGTTGGGTAGACCTAGATGTGTACGGGTAAACGCCAAATACAGCTTAATGTTGCTTAAAATTTCGGTCTTTACCCAAAATGCTAGGGTAATACTAGTTAAACTTGAGTTTAATTAACCTTCTAACACCACCCGTAACATATATATATTTTTTTACTTTGATTGTACCATATCTACTATGGAAATATGTACTTAATTATATAATTCCGAAAGAATGGTTAATGACAGTCGATTTTTTATTTAGCGTGCCTCACCTGAATAGAATTCATTAAATAGGAATCCATATTCATATATCTTAGTTAAAACCCCCACAATCAGTTCAACATTTTTTATTTATTTTCACCTTCAATTTACTGACACTTTATCTTCGCAAGCCAACTCAGAACACTCTTTTGTATCTAACTCTGTTCCGTTTCATGAAGCCACTTGATCCCTAGGGTGCACCTTGCACTTTCCCGTCTTATTTAAAAACCTTGGATATCGCAAGATATTTTGTGAATTATGAAAAATACACGGACAGTGTTCTTACTCCAGTGGCTTATATCTCGTGTGTTTGTTCGATCTATTTAATTAGATTGTACAATTAGATTACTTTTCAGACCCTTTTATTTTTCAAAGCGAAAATTACACATTTTCGCTAACGAAAGTTTTACTTTTTAATTAAAGCAAAATATTATGTGAGAGATTGGATCCTACTGGGATAATTTATTGTGTAAAAAGACAAATGTAGGTAATTGAAAACGCACAAGTAGGACGTAGGTACCTAATATATTTTTGTAATAAAAATCTATATAGAGGTACCTAATATCTGGGAGACCAAGCTTTGCTCGGAAAAATATAAAAACTCAAAAATGCGCGTTTTCCCAGAGATAAGACAGCTAGATAAATTTTTCGCCCCCGAAAACCCCCATATCCATTTCATCGAAATCGTTAGAGCCGTTTCCGAGATCCCCGAAATATATAAATAAATAAATATTTCGTTTGAAGGTATAAGATTCGGTGATATATTTCAGCTTAACCTTCTTTCTCGCAAATAAGAAAAATTTAACAATATCGTTGTTATTGTCATACGCTTAAAATGTTAGCCTAAAAGGCGTGCCGTAAAAATAAGCATGCCTACACAGTTATGGCACGTGCCTGCAAAAAAAAAGTCATTAATGTTAATTGTACAGAACTGTTCCCGCAACTCTTCGGCCCATACCGCATATTATCAAAATTGTATTAGTGTAGACTTCGGGCAACTAATTATGAAAGTTGCGTTGTTGGCGCCGAAAATGTTGGTCGAACTTTTCAATCGCTTACTAATGAACGTGCAGTTAATTAGGTGAAGAGTGTGGAAAAGTAGGACAGATGGAATTACAATTTCGCTTTAAGAGGAAGGGGACGATCGATTCTCCATATAAACGCAGTCCTCATTTCTCTCCCTGGATATTGACATTATGGAAAATATTTTTCACATCACCTATTCGAAAAAGGGCTTTTTCGTCCCCGCTAGGAGGGATCAAAGTGGCACTTTTCTTCCCTGCAAGGGGGATCACAGTTGTACTTTTCTGTTCTAGGACACATTTTTTTTCATTTTTACATAACATTTTTTTTAGATTAAATAGTGTTTTGATACATGATAATTTCCTCATTTTTTTTTTTTATTTTCCTCATAGTTGATGTGAAATGCAATATGTGTCATACGGTATCAAAATTATTTCGTCTTGGGCGTTAACACTTGAATCCCTCATTACGCCCAGGATTCTACTTTAGAATCCATCGCTTCATTCAGTATTCAATGTACGCCCTTGACGGAAATATATAATTTTGATCCCTTGTAACAGAAACTACTATTAACACAATTTGATGTATTTTAATCATAGCTATCGTTTGCTTATTTAGATTATTCAAAATATATAAAAAAAAAGTTATACATATAAAAAATTTAACATTCGAATCTCTACATTTTATCCAAAAATTAATTTTAAACCAACTGTATACATAAACACAATATTTCACTGTCAAATAGCAATTCCGAATCGCTTTTCGCTGTGTACCAACAGACATGAATTCTGATATAAATACAAGTAGGTAATGTCGTTTGAATGTCAGTTTTTTTTTTCAAATAAATAAATTACGTTATTGATGCTGTTTAAAATGAAACCGAAAGAAATATTAATTTTTGTTCTAACAATAAAACATTAATATTACGAGTATTAGGTATAAGATATATAGACTCACCTCAAAACTTCTCCCTTAAGTCTTCAAAATTCAAAAGTTTCTAACTCCAAACTTGATCTTACACCATTACGACACTTTTAAATTTTAATTAACCTAAATAACATTCTTAAAAGAGTTACATCACCAGTCTCAGTACAATATTACACTAAATTTAAACAATTTCGAGTTACGAACTTTTACTCTCTCAGCTTCGTAGACCCTCTACGACCGCCTCGCGTAGACGCCGGCTACGAACTGGCGCTACGTACCGACTACGCCGCGCTCGAGTCTGTCAGCCTGATTCAAATTGAAATAAACGACATAAATTTGAATTGCGAAGAACTTTTTGAATTGATGCTATCGTCTCGTTTTTATATCACTGTACCTCCCGCTTACTGCCGCCTTCTTAGACCCACTTGCACCATCCCACTAACCCGGGGTTAAGCGGTTTAACCGTCAACCCAGTGTCAAATTGTACTGGTAACCATGGTAACTCCAGGTTTAACCGGGTAACTCCGGGTCAGTGGAATGGTGCAAGTGGGACTTAGATACATAGTACAGATGTAGTGCATAATTGTTTTCCATCGTATTTTCTCGGAAACGTTCGTATTTGTCATGCTACTTCAGTACCATGACACTCTTTTTGTACCGAGACTGACTGAAATTAGCGAGACACGTTCGTACGTTTCCGTAAAAATACGATGGAAAATAATTATGCACTACATCTGTTCTGTACACCAAGAATAAGCGGGCATCTCGCTCGTTTCTTCCCAGAACGTGCAGAATGTGGAATGAGTTGCCTCCTGAGGTATTTCCTTTGCGCTACGACATGGGATTCTTTAAGAAGCTGGTATTTAGGTTTCTCAAGGGTCGTCAAAGCTTAAGTGACTCATGTGATGTTGCTATGTCCATGGGCGACTATGACCGCTTCCCATCAGGCGGCTCGTCTGCTCTTTTGCTGACTATCACATAAAAAAATCTCGGTACGATATGGATCGGATCTCACACCCTAAAAAGGTGCGTATCTATAAACAAAAACGTTACTTTTGACACTAACAGATCCGATCCATATCGTAACGAGATCAAATTTTTGACGTTTATTAATATTAGAATCAGGCCGTGTGTAATGACAAATTTTGTTCTGGGGCTCAATTCCACTTGGTTCAATAACAGCAGGTGATATTTCACTTCGACCCTTATTTTTTGCGTTCGCAATATTTTCTTCGACATTACAAGTTTTACACTTATTCTTTCTAATTTTAACTTAGCAGCGGCGTTGAACATTCTTGTGTGATTAATGACGTGAAAATGCCTTAAAATTTACCTTTATGCTTTAAGCTCAATCGAATTTTTATAAATTAAGATTGATATGAAGCAATCTCAATCAATCATTTAAAGCAATCATATCGTTAAGGCTGTCAAGTAATTTACTTTTCTATAAGAATTTAGCTTTTTGGTTTTTAAAAGCCATGGCAAGTTTTTTTTCTCTAAGGCACACTCAAAAAATATTATATCCACTATCCTTAGTATTTCATAGTAACTTAATTTACTTAAAATTAACAGGGTAACTATGGGCCCGATTCGGATTTTGAAATAGACATATTTTAGACATCACCAAGATACCATAACGATATGTTTAAGATCTAACCTGTCAAATTTGACATTTGCGCGATTCTGGAGATACTGTTGAACGATTTCCACAGGATATGACCCACGGCTCGATTCGGAAAATGAATTAGATTTCTACTAGACTTCAATAAGTTACGATACGGATAATTTAAAGATATTTGTAAGATAGATATGTCAAATTTGACGTTTCCGCGATTCTGGAGGTCCTCTTGAACGATTTCGACAAGTTATGACTTAGATATCCAAGTCACATCTAGTCGATATCTAATGTAGATCTAGTTGATCTCTAAATCGTCTCAAGATCTTGTGATTATCTCGAAATCCGAATAGGCCTGTTAGAGATCCAATTCACATCTAATAGATATCTTCTAACGTAAAAGTGACAGTGGTTGCCCGAATTGCGCTGCAAAAGAGAACTAGTTGATATCTAAACTATAACGTAGGTATCTAGAATGGATCTAGTACGTGTCGTCTCTTGTGAATATCTTGAAGTTCGAATACGGCAGTATCAGTCGTAACATTTTTGTACTTTATCTTACTTGTTTTCGTTCATAACCATAAAAATTCGCTTGTAAAACGTAAATAATGTTTTCGAACATCAAGTTTAATATTTTTCCCTACATTTAAATTAGCAGTCGTCACATCATTAAATAACCAAATTGCTACTTTAGAAAAAAAGAGTAACAGCTAAATGCATAATTTTTAGAATGAACTTTAGTGGTTCCATTATAAGATTTAAATTTCTTTGGCCTTTTAAATCGTGTAAACCATTTGTCATGACACAGATTGCATGTTTGTGCGTCAAATAGCCGGGAGCAATTTTCACGGAGTACAAATATTTAGACGAACTTAATTACGTATTTTAACATCCGTGCAAGATTTAAATATGGATCATCCATCGCATTTTTAGTTATGATAAAGTGTCCTATTACGTACGTTGTGTACGGGGATTTGGCAGACTACGTCGGCGATGAGGAGACGAGCTAGACTCCTTTTTAAAAGAATGGCCGAAGACTGCTCAAAACCGGGAAGAATGGAAAAAACGGGGGGAGGCCTTTGCCCAGCAGTGGGACACAACAGGCTCTCAATAATAATAAAGTGGTTCAAAATCACAGAATATTTTTCCCACAATTGTATAAAATGATAATGTACTTTGAAAATTTATCATTATGATGTTTACGACAGTATTTTAGCCTTCTACGGATTTTAATAATATTTTTACTCTAGAGACGTTATTCCTAAAAGCCGTTTCGACCGAATCAAACATTTTAAAATGCTGTTTAATTTTTTTAAACACTGTCATTTAGAGTCTGTGCGGAAAGAGAAGAGTCGTAGAATGTATTGGATCCCATACATTTCACGACTCTTCCCTTTCCGCACAGACTCTATATCAATAGACACACTCTACTAGACTAATTTGATGATTTTATTATATATTTTGATGTAATATGTAATTTTTGATAACAGCTTTTACTTTCGATTGTACTTTTCTGCCCCTCCGCGTATTATATAGTAACCGTAAATATGTTACGTTACAAAGCTGGTTGATAATTTAACGTAATAAACAGTTTGGACGGTGAGTCAGTTTTGTTTTACGAAGTAAATAGTTCCTCCTATTATACTCAACTTTAGGCCAACTTTATTCTACTTAAACTAACTTTCACGTATGTTGACCATCTGGTAGATTTAGATTTAGATAGATTTAGATATTTATTCTCATAATATTAAATTACATTATAAATTATGCTAGACTAATCTACACGAATTTATATTATGATCGTCATTCATATTTACATAATATTATTTAATACATACAAATTAAAAAATGTCTTGCAATTATTAATCTTATGTCAACAATTTATCCATTCATAATGTATTATAATATATAATGTGTTATATAATGTGGTATAAAATAAATAGTTGAAAACTTTGGAAATGTCAACTTGCATAGTACGCATAGTGTGAAATCATTTTTAGCTTGTAAGGTTTTTATAATAATATGTATGCTAGTTTTAAGGTATTTATCTATGGGCCAATAATTGCCTGAAAATAAAACGTTTCATTTCATTTCATTGAAGATAATATTTATTTTGTAAGTATGAAAAATAGGGACTCTAAATACTTCATAATTTTTAAAAGTTGTTGAACAAAAGTGTCACCGTTTGAGGAGTACAATCAATGTTTTAATTATTTGCTCGTGTTACAGGCCACACCCGGTATAACTAAAAACTTACACTCAATAGCTTAAATACATCTATTCTTAGGTCCCTTACTGGAAATTAAATTGTAATAGTTTGTTTCAGAATACGGCCACAAAGTCTCTGTCTCTAATGATTCGGTCCGTACGCGTATTACGGCTACTGTCACGCCAAAGTGATAAACGGACGCATATTTTACAACCCCGCCCTCGTCATATCCAGATCCAACCTCTCGTAACCTCCAGCTACATTCCTACTATTGCTTCGAATTACGACCGTGGGACTGAGGAATAAGGTTTTTATTGTAATAGCTTAGATATAATAGATAAGAGTTTTTGAAAGTGATTAGTGCTAATGTTAATGTAATAAGCACGTTGCATAATGACTTGTCATTAGCAACGGTTTTGGCGCGCTACAGAATATTATGCATTGTTGAAGTATTGGAATGATTTAATTTTGCCGTGAGTGTTACGCATTACCGTAATAATCATAACCTCGTGCCGCCCAAGAAGAAAAACGCAAGATCAGCTAAACGCCCAGTGTGCAATATAATAGCCATAATATTTAGAAGTCGTAACTGCCCACGCACTTCAAACATTTTTGAAGTGAAAACTTCTTTAGCGGCGCTGAGCACTTTTTGAGGTGGGGAAAAAATGATCAACTCGGTTCAGCGTAACGCGTAACGCGTAACGTAACGCTGACGT
Source organism: Cydia splendana (assembly GCF_910591565.1). Classification (NCBI taxonomy): domain Eukaryota; kingdom Metazoa; phylum Arthropoda; class Insecta; order Lepidoptera; family Tortricidae; genus Cydia; species Cydia splendana. Next base: position 16,545,586 of record NC_085969.1, on the reverse strand, counting down.
CATGTGTCACGGACAATGTTATTCACCAAAGAACTTTAGTCATAACGTATCATAATCTGGTCAATTATTTAAAACTGGACTTTTATATTACGCAATAAAGCTCAATGTTCTAATCTTGTACGGGCTGGAATACGAGGATCTCACAGTTACATTCTAATTTTCTATCACTCAAATATAATTCAATAAAGCACATCTTGATGAAATCGCTAATAAAAGTGAACTCTTGTTGGATGAATCTTGGTGACTAAAACTCAAAATATCATGACCAAATATATTTAGATGCGAGGTCTGCAAGGTAACTTTACAATTTCTATTCGAATTTTAAACAATTAACGCTACAAATTTAAGCTCACTGGCCAGCAATTTCGGACCTAAAGTTTTTCAATAGAAAGGAGGATGGGTCAATTATACATAGATAGTGCTGCAGACATTTTGGACTAGTCATTGAGTTTTCACTTCTGTCGGCACTCCCGGAGTGCAACCCGTTGTTTTTTTTTAATGAAAACTCAAGTCATAAGTATAGCTTCCTATGCTGAGTGTCACTTTGTACAATGTATTGCATAGTGGGTAGGCACGAGGATAAAGTAACGTTTTTGATTGAAGAAATGGCTCTTTTGACACTGACAGATCGGTATCGTATCGCTGTGACATCTTATAAGTAAGAATTGTTCGAATTGAGCCGAAAATCGTGACTTATTAATCAACTAAATCCATTGGGCCGGATATATTCGTACTCATGTAATGGGCTTTTTGCGAATAATGGCAATTGCTATTACCCATTACGTTATTAAATTAGTACCCGCGTGTTTGTGTCATAAGAGCGTTTTATGAAACATTGCGAGATGTTAGTACTAGATGAAAGAAAATGAGGACGAACATATTTCTACGGCGAATACCCAACCCACTGCCGTATTCGAACCTCAAGATATTCACAAGAGACGACACGTACTAGATCCATTCTAGATACGTTATAGTTTAGATATCAACTAGTTCTCTTTTGCAGCGCAACTCTGGCAACCAATGTCACTTTTACGTTAGATAGAGTAAGATATCTATTAGATGTGAATTGGATCTCTAAGTCATATCCTGTGGAAATCGTTCAACAGTATCTACAGAATCGCACAAATGTCAAATTTGACAGGTTAGATCTTAAACATATCGTTATCGTATCTTGGTGATGTCTAAAAGATGTCTAATAGATGTCTATTTCAAAATCCAAATCGGGACCCCAGTGACATTGTAAAATATGAATCCAGTGGGATTATGTTTCACCTACCCAGCCAAAACGAATTTCGAGATATACCAGCTGGAAAAAGCTCTTAACTTTTTTGGTTGCTTTTTTCTGTCCTATAGAGCTGAATAATAAGCTACTAAATTTTGAATAATATGTTTTTAATTAGATAATATGTTATATATTATTCTGGATGTATCGCGCTGCCACCAATAAATAAACGCAAAAGATCAATCAAATTATTGACCAATCAAATATCAAATCAAAAACAGATGTTTAAAATCTGAATTCCGCTCCTACGAATACTATTTGCGAAGTGCGCAATTTTTATTTGACAAAGTGATAGAATGGAGACATATGGCGCTACTTTTGTTGAATGCCATCGTCACATATTATACCTAACAAGAATAGCAATATTTAAGGTACTCGTAGCCATATGGCTATTATATGATAATGAATGTAATAAGCTCAACACCGTCTGTCACAGGACCGAATTCTGCTGTTTGTTTTTACAAACAACATAAATAATAATATTATAGAGTTAGACCAAGAAAAGTCTGCAACTATTTTGATAGCATACGCAGTGCAAGTACCTATACGTCATAATTTCATAGAAGTTTGACGTTTAAAATAACACTTGCACTGCGTGTGCTATCAAAATCGTTGCAGACTTGTCTTGGTTTAACTCTAGCTAGTTCATATTCATAATTTCCCAATAAGATTCAAAATGTTATTGAAACTCCAACATTTATTGCCAGTTTTAATTGTTTAGAAATACTCCTAAAGTAAGCAAATAAACCTAAAGGCACTAGTTTACCTCGGAGATACGTGTTACAAGTGTTATTTCGTAACTCCGGTTAGGCGAGGCTACAAGTAGGTACATGGGGCCACACCAGTTTTGGTGTCTAGCAGTAGTAGTTGCCGCGCACCGCTATGGAACGGACGCCTCCTCACGCTTGCGCTTGTATCTCTCGTAATAGGGGGTATTACTGCAATGTTCTGCCGCCAGAGTGCAGCACTAAGTTAGCTAGTAAGCCATAGAGTAACTTATACATACTGTGCCTTAAACTGTTTTTTGACAAGTTTTCACAGACAATAAAATATGACTTTGATGCATCAAGGCGGTTTGTTAACAAGTTAACAAGGGCCCACCGGGAAACGCGAAAATCGTAATTTAGTTATCTGCCTCTTTGTCGCTCTAATATGCAAGAGTGATAGAGAGGTTAGATAACGAAATTTTGATTTTCTTGTTTCGCGGTAGACCCCCAGATTGTGATGGATAGTGGTAATGGCGCCCCATACGCAGAGTTTCGCGTAATATTCCGGGGATCTATATCTGAATCCCTAAAGTATTTTCTCCTATCTTTGCATTCCCTAATATTGTTTGTCATAATGATCAGTTGTCCTAACACTCGTATACTCTAATTTTGGTTTCCCTATTATCGAATGGCCGATTTTTTTTGTCCTAATATGTTTTTCCCTAATGGCACTTTCCATATTGAGTATTTATCCTAATGTTATGTAGCATAATTCTTTTTTTGCCTAATTATTGTTAGGCCTAAAAATTATATATCCTAACCATCATGTTACCTAATTTTACTTAGCCTATCGTTGCTTGACCTAACACTCGTATGCCCTAATTTTGATTTCCCTATTTCGTTTAATTTTTACAATGGTCGCAATTCTAACCTAACCTAACCCACTTTTGTGGCAGCAGTTCGTTTTTGCGAAGATCACAGTTCTAACCTAACCTAACCTAACCCACTTTTGTGGCAACAGTTCGTTTTTGCAAGGATCGCAGTTCTAACCTAACCTAACCCACTTTTGTGGCAACAGTTCGTTTTTGCGAGGATCACAGTTCTAACCTAACCTAACCCACTTTTGTGGCAACAGTTCGTTTTTGCAAGGATCGCAGTTCTAACCTAACCTAACCCACTTTTGTGGCAGCAGTTCGTTTTTGCGAGGGTCACAGTTCTAACCTAACCTAACCCATTTTTGTGGCAACAGTTCGTTACCATTCATTATGGAAAGTAATTTTTATGATAATTGATCAATAGGAAAAGTAACTGTTATGACAATTGATCATTAGGGCAATAGCCATTAGGTCAAAACAGTTAGAGCATGTTATTTTATGCCAAACATTGTTAGGGATTTCGAAGAATATGGTAAAAAACATTAGGGATCTTGATAGTTATGGTACAAATGCTTAGGACAAATGAGTCTTAGGTTAACCATTACATTATGGAAAATAATCGTTATGACAATTGATCGTTAGAGCATGTGCCCATTAGGACAAACCAGTTAGGGCAAGTGACTTTAGGACAAACGTTGTTAGGAATTCAGAATGACACCCATATTCCGGATATAGACGCGTTTTGTTAGAGAGTGAACCTGTACCTAGTACTATTATTTATTCTGTGCTTCAGTAAAGCTCCGTTACTACAATTGTGTAGAAATAGCAGTAGACAGTTTTCATTTCCTTCATTTGCATCGAATCCTAATGGCCATTGTGCGATTGAATTGAGGACATGTCTGCTACCAGTGAGGGTTATTTAAGCTGACATCTGGGTCCCATTTCCTATTTGCCTTGTAAAATATACCTACTATTAGAAGTTCCTTTTAACTACCTACCTTTAAAAACGATCTTTAGAATAATATATACAATTGCCATCAGGTATATCGGAGCGGCCAAGGTGCTCACAAATATCTGAACACGCCTCTATTTTCAAGGCGTTAGAGTGCGTGTTCAGATATTGTGAACACTTTAGTCGCTCCGTTATACAAGGTGGCCAAAATATAAGTGCATTCCCGTTGCCAGGGAGGCTTAAGGATTATGCGGAGCAGCTCCAACGGCATCCTAAGGGTGTTTGTAGAGAAGCCTGATTCTCCCATGCTCGTACACATTAATAAGTTAATGATCATGGATAATAGTTAACTGTGTAAATTTTATTTTAATATTTGATTTTATTTTTGTGAATTTTAATTTAATTGATTTTATCTATTGTGAATTTTAATTTAATTGATTTTATGTATTGTGCATTTACATTTTAATTTTATTTATTTAGTTTTTTAAATATTAACAATAGATTTTAAGTCACTATGTACCTAACCCATGATGGATCCTAGTTATCTAAATAAATAAATAAATTATTATTATTATTATTATTATTATACTGAGCAACTTTTACTGTGGGACCAACCCCGAAATCGCGCCGCGATTCGCGCACGAGTGTGGAGCGGGCTTAATGTCTGATGGGACACAACTTGTCCACAGAGAAGCCGCTAAGCGGTAATGTGACCTCATTAATAAAATGTTACCTAAGAGGGTGGGAGACAAACAACGTCAACTGTCAAATAAAATTATGCTAAGAAAATAACATGAGTACTTACACGAGTAGAATATAAAACGAAATTCTGTATTAATAGGGGTGTTGACTGAATTTAAAATAAATTACTTGACACCATGCATGAAATAAGGCAACAGAACATTAATTGAGAAACGTAGACCAAAGTTCTTTTTAGACACAATTTATATTTTATAAATCCAATGGAACTATAAAGAGTAGGCGTAATATTTCTTATAAATGCCATATTGGCCAATCGTTTTGACAGTTCGAAAAAAGATACTGATTTGGCTGGTAGTCAAATGCCCTATTATAGCTGGTTTGTTAGTGCACACCGTTGTATGTGCAAAACAAAAATACGTTTTTTAGTCTTTTCTACTTTATGCTTTTTTTGTTAGAAAGCGCATTGTTTTTGTTCTAAAAATAGATTCCTCATCCTTAATTTATCCAAAAATGATATATCACATGCCCTAATAGGTATAGTTTTAGAGAAATGTTGCTCCAAGTGAAACGCGGCAGCGTCGAACTTCCCTCCCTCCCTCCCACTAAATGAGAGGTGGCTCTCGACGACTCCCGGTCTGTATCTGCTCAAGACCAGCTAAGAATCAACTGTGCCAAGTTTCAGCGCATAGTCACAAAATGCAAGATGTCGTGCACTAACAAACCAGCTATTAACACTGTTTCTTTCGAAAGGAACGGATTCAAACAAACGTCATATTTTCGTTAATAATAACAAATGATGGTGCGACTACACAATTTATTATAATATATATATGTATAGTCTAACACATAAAGCAAATCGATCCATCTTGTCAATACAGCCTGCTCTGATAAAGTTTTAAGCCTCTGAATCCTAATTTGTAAACCGTACAATCGATCAGTCGAACGTTTCCGTTGGCAAGCATCAAAATAAAATTATATGCCATTAGGGCTGTTATTCTTCCATTATTCAAATGTAGGCCGGCCAAAGTCCTTATTTCGTGCTACACATCGAACTGACTGATTTTACGTCTCTATCTTACACATTGTAAATATTGCGTAAGATGAGAAGGAACCGCAAACGATTCCACTTCCATATTAATTTGCGCATGACGAATAGAACCCTTCACGTGTACTAGTGAGGTGAAACCGGATACTGTACGCAAATTTAATGTCTCTTGACTTCAGGAAATTATTACCGAGAGAATCGGTAATGACAAAATCAGTCGGAAATTATGGTGTAGCAAAAATAATGTCCTGGAATTAATGAAAGAAAGAAACCGATACACTAAAATAAAGTCACCGGTTTCTGATCTGATTAAGTAAGAATGGTATGTATTTATTTATACATACAAATTACCTTGGAGGATATAACCAAACGGAGTAGCCATTAACAGACGTTCCCCTCTGTCGAAACTCTATGTCCAATGGTCATACTCATTGTATGGACTGACGTTTATCTGACATGGCTATTTTTACGTTACGTATACATTTGACGTGTCCCTCTCCCGCAAAAATCGGTAGATTGTTTTGTACAGAAAATTACACACAAAGCTTCTCCTTCATTCTTCTTTTGGTTATATTCTCCAAGCAAATTATAGAAAAAAACAACGGGTTGCACTCCGAGAGTGCCGGCAGAAGTGAAATCTCAATGACATTGTAACAGTTTTTCGATCAGGTCACGTGTCCGTCTTACGAAGCGTCTTACGTCAAAACATTAATAACAGCGCCATCTAGTGCAAAATGTCTGCAGCACTATGTATAATTGAGGTTAACGCCATCTAGCGTTATTTCGTCACATTACTTGAAACCCCTAAGCACATCACTGTTAGTAGGTACTCGAGTTATATTAGTACCAGTTATATATATCTCTGGTACCAGTTATAGGGAAACTCACTAGATGGCATTTAAATCAATAAAGAAAAACTCAATGACATTGTAACAGCTTTTCGATCAGGTCACGTGTCCGTCTTACGTCTTACGAATCTTACGGTCACGTGACACCTGTTGCGAGTTTAACATTTTTTCCCCAACACAAAAAGTGCACAGCGCCGCTAAAGAAGTTTTCACTTCAAAAAAATCTAGCTCATTAAAAAGAGTTGAATAGCACCGGAAAAATTGTTTAAAAATGTGATACAGCCACCTGCAATAATATGTTACTCTTTGAAGGCCGCAAAAATATGTGACACGCTCTTATAACTCTACAAATAAGATCGTGTTAGATATTTTTGCGGCCTTCATTGTGTAACATATTTTTGCAGGTGACTGTACCTGCATCTAGCATTGGAAATCTCAAAGTTGCGAGTTCACTTAAACACCACTATAAGGTAAAGCCTGACCAGGGATATGTGATCACGCGCCATGTTGCGGAATTTCACTGGAACTAATTTTTTCATACTATACTGAACTGTCACTCTTTACATGATAATAACAGCGCCCTCTTAACAATGATCATATATACTGGTCAGGCTTTAATTAGCATTCATTTCTCTGATAAGCGTAGCAACATGTTCACTTCTATTACCAACCTCATTCTTTTTGCAAAGAAACTTCAAAGTTCAGCTCGACTAACTTACAAATTGCCCATTGAAATGTCAAATAGAAAAACCGAGAAGCTTTGAGTAGCATTCACTTTGGCGGAGAGATGGGTGCTCAAAAGTAAGTCGCTCGAAAGGATGGGCTCGAATTCACAGTTCACTTGAGTTTTGTGCAGTTGACGGGATTTACGCATTTGCAGACAATCCTAGGAGGCTATTTATTTGAAGAATGAACGAAATTAAAATAACGTAGCTAGTTATTATTTTTCCCTGACGCAACGGAGAAGCGATGTTGCATGTAGGTTGAGAGGCCACTTATTTGTTTTTGTATTTGTATGTTCTCGTGTATATTTTTCCATTGTTATAAATAATTGTTACCGATATAGGTGAAGTTTTCTAATGTATCACAAAGATACAACAACATATTCCGCTTTTAAATGAAAAGCTATTAATTGAAATTTATTTAAATAAGAATACGATTTACTTAAATGGTACTCGTGTTGTTTCGGGATTCGTTGCATTCTCAGCTATTGCTTCAGAGCCTACTAACTAGAGTCTGGTTACTCATATTATGTAAGCATAATATCCTCAGGGGTGGGGGGGGGGGGGGGGGGGCTCTCAACTTGATCTTGATATCTATGTCATTTAAGCTACTAGGCCAAGTTTGGTATCGTATTCGTATAAATCGGGGATGCCGAATTCATTTATGATATCATAATGACACCATTCCGAAGTAAAAACACATAAAATATGAAAAAAATAGTTAATAGTTTTTTTTAATTCCCCTTCACGCCTAAACCGCTAAACCAATTTAGTTCAAATTTGGTACAGCGATAGTTTGAGTCCCAGGGAATAACAAAGCATACTTTTTATCTCAGTAATCATCCCTTAAGGGTGTGAAACGGGAGGTGGAAATTTGTATGGGGATCCAATAACCGCTGAACCGATTTCGATAAAATTTGGTATAGAGATATTTTGAGTCCCGGGAAAGAACATAGCATAGTTTTTACTCAAAAATAATCTCTCAAAAGTGAAAAGCAAGGTGTAAGATTGTATGGGGAATCAATAACGGCTGAACCGATTTAGATGAAATTTATGTCTACATCTTTGATTTAGTTGAAAATGATCCTAAACTTGACATAGAACCTATACTTTAAAAAAATATTAACCTCAGACGTCATCCCCCACCTGCATCAAAAATCTGGGTGGCTCCACTTCTTAAATAAATTCTAGGAACACAAAGATTGATTCTGCCTAAGGAAATGTCTTATTCAGTGAACGCCGTAGTTGACCTTCTTATGGTCTGAGCACACTCCACTATATATGAAATATACATGGTAAAAAAGATTTTATAAACACATTAGGTCTATGATTTCGTCTATTTACGCTTTTTCTTTGGGCAATATTTACTATCTAAATAATGAAATGTTTCCTTCTTATAATGTATTACTTAGTACAACGTATGCTCGTAGATTTTTTATATCGTGGTAAGTCGGCGAGCTTTTATATATACGAGTATACTTTGTATATAATCTCTTCTTTGATTTGTTTTCAGCTTAAGCTTCTTTAAGGCAACATTTTGGATAATCTATACTTAAAACATCATGTTAGTTGACTTTACATAGACGTTAATTCATTCGGGAAAATCACATCGGCTTTTATTTCCATAAAAAAACCTATGTATAGACATTCAGACGCGCACATGCAAAACAAGTAGGTCCTTACTAATAAAGTTATTGGTCATTTCAAAATTTTACATATACCTTAGGGTGTTGCTTATTTCGTCGAAATTTAAATTTTCTATGTCTCACCCCCTTAAATTGTTCTCTTTCACTAAAAAACAAATGTGGAATTATTTCAGAATTTTTAAATTCGTTTTAGGGGTCGCTACCGAATTTAGAAAATTTGGATCCTTCATACATGATGATTTTTTTTTTATTTTTTTTTTATTTTTTTTTTATTTTTTTTAGTGAGATAGTTTGTCAAAGTATATTGAAGCTATTTATATGTAATTCAATACTAGGTATAGTTAAAATATATTTTTAAATAATTTTTATTCCTGTTTTAGGAGTGCGCACTGCAGAATCAATATTAAGAAAGCCTAAAACACGCATAATAAGCTTTAAAAAAATAGTGATATTATTTTATGTTAAACTGCACATCCATCTCCCCACCCTGACCCCTTGTCTCATAAAAAAATAATGAGAAAAAAAAAACAAAAAAAAAAATCTTGTATGGAGGGCCCAAATTTTCAAAATTCGATAGCAACCCCTAAAACGTAATTGAAAATTCTGAAAAAAATCCACATTTGTTTTTTAGTCAAATAGAACAATTTAAGGGGGTGAGACATAGAAAATTTCAATTTCGACGAAATAAGCAACACCCTAATATACCTACAATACATACGGTATGTATTTTAGAGTAGATACCTTAACATTTTAGTTTTTAAAGGAAAAAACTTAAATTACACAAAATATTCATAAGAAGAGTACGTATATAATCGCATACTTGAGAATCAAAAGTAATGTTTGAAAGTTCGTAAACTAAAGAAAACTACACAGTATGCAAGAAACTTTGTTAACGAGTTCCTTAAGGATGGATCTAGAAACTTGGAGCACATATTTCAAGTAGGTAGGTAAGTTTTGTATTTGTAACAACACTTCGGGTTTCACACTAAACTTGCGCTTTTTACTTTGTTTATGTAGCAATACCCCAGAAACTTCAAGTAGTCTGAGTTTTGAGATTGATAGTTACATGTCACAACAAAATTCAAATATAGATTTTCATTTATTTTCATAGTCATAAATTTAATTACTTGCGTTCTCTAATTATTTCACGTCCTACGTTAGATCCTTGCGGTCACATTAGTACTACAAATGAACCTCTATACAACGTTAGGATTGTGACTGTGGTTTACCTTAACCGGCCTATCTGCAAAATAAGCATGTTTACATAAAGTGTTTGTTATTTATTATATAGCTTTGATACCTAATATTATTTGTGTTTCAACGTGGAGTTACAAAATATATTTTGTCTTCAGATGTAGGTATACACAAAGATTATTAAATTTATTGTTAATTTGATTTTGTTTAGATTTCTCTTTCGCCTTTTTATGCCACGAGATGCCTGAAATGGTTTTAAATTAGGACAGAGCGTATGTGGTATGTATAAAACGCCCGGCACGGTTTTGCACGATTGCGTAGCCAACATGAATTGTTTTATTTTACACTTACTTAGAATGCATTGAGTTCCTAAAAGTCCGTAAAAATATAATATGTTGATTTATTATTAGATATTCTAATATATAACCCTCTTTCCAATTTAAATTTAATTTACAATGCCAATTCTTATAAAAGCGTTAAAAATCGGAAATATAAATTTAAAATTCCGCTTCCTGTTTATTGGAAGCGGCCATTTTGTAACAACCTTTGATTACTTCTCTCTGAGGCGCGCGAGTCATTTCCGTTGTCCGGGAAAAATTAATTAATCGCTTTTTTAAAATACGATTCTGTTAAAATTTTCAATGCATCATCAAATATTATTAGGTATATAGCTATAAATAGGTATCCATCTTGTTCAATGGTAATAAATTTGAAATACATATATTCTAACTCTTATATATCCTATTCCATAACCTAAATCATATTAAAGATTTCTACTAGTACCAGGAATTAAAATTTTAGGTTATAAGAAATGGGATTAAATAGATGTACAGTTTCCCCATATTCAAAGTGAAAATAAAATTATTTGAGGTACTAACCAGTGCCTGGCTGGGTGTCAAAGAAATCAGATAGAGTCAGTCCATGAAAAGTCTGCAGCGGATTTGATAGCCCACGCAGTACACGTGTTATTTTAAACGTCAAACTTCTATGAAATTATAACGCATGACACTTTCACTGCGTGGGCTATCAAATCCGCTGCAGACTTTTATTGGTCCGACTCTAGATTATTACTTTCAAGTAGTGCTCAGTAGTCTCAAATAGGTTATGCTGATGAAAATAATGTTCTGTGGACGGATTATGTGGTGTTCATGTTTTGTGTGATTTACACACTGTTTCATGCTTACCTATTTATTTACAGTTTGGTATTCGCTATTAGGTACTTTAAGTTAAAACAAATATGCTGCAAGTAACAAAAGAGCCTGAAAACAACGTTTTATATGCGGTAACTATTATGCATTACGCCAACGATATTACATCATAACCGAGGTATAACATACTTGTTAATATCTTTTAGAGATTAACGTCGCTTCGTGCTTCTTGCTTCTCTCGTTTACGTACTTAGTAACTTAAGCGCAAGAGAGATTTGCGAACAACAACGCGAACAGAGAGGCTCCGATGGAGTAAAGTTTTTAACTGGATACAAGTAACAAGACTTCCGACATCATAATCTAATTTTGAATACCGTCAGTTCAAAGTATAGGTTACTCTATATACATTATATATGACACGAGTATTTACCCGCATTAATTTAATTATTTCTTCCTTCATTTGATAGCATTCGACTAAAACATAACTAATGTAATACGTGCTTTAAAATTGAACGACTTAAATTAAAATAATTTTAAATGATACGCAGTAGTATGACGGTATAATTATATATAATTATCAGAGCTCGGAATTCTCGTAGCATTTTTGAGCTGTCATAGGAAAACTTTTAGGAAATTAAAATAATAAGTAGTATTTTATTGTTTCTTATAAATAATTTGTGGACTGTTTATGTCTTTTAAACATTTTTCGAAAGAAATTGTAACGAGAATTGCATCGAAGTTGGTATCCAAAGGTTATCTCGAAAAGATCGCTCATTCGCGATAAGACTGCATGTTGTTTACTTCTACTCGTAATCATATTTTACATCGATAAATTCAGAATACAATATTATACAATATAATACAATATGATTGTATTCTGAATTTATCGATGTACATATGTATAATCGGAAGTCGATAAACGAGAAGTTCCTATGACAGCTCAAAAATGCTACGAGAATTCCGAGCTGTGATAATTATATGTATCTACCTTACTGGTTAGACTGGTTAAATGTGTCTTTATAAAGTGACATTTCTGGCGTAGTGAATCAAAAATCAGAGGTATGACAAGTTATATTCTTTTACATAGTTTAATTGTTTTCATAATTTTATGACCAACTGCAGTTTTAATCCTTCAATTAGTGAGTGTTAAGCAAACGTGTTAGCGGCAAATGCTGCCTGCAGCCGCCAGCACTTCACAGATTAAGCTTCCCGACAAGCTTCCGGGATCAAAATAGCTTAACGGCGAGGCGCGAACAACGGACGCGCAGACGAGTATTTAAAGCTTTTTCGTGAAACCTTTACTTTCGGAACTTTGAAGTCGGTTAAAAATAAAGGCGAAAATCATCCAAACTCATCCAAAAACCACTTCGCTGGTCCATCAGTTTAGTCTTTGAGCGCTTTATCCGCAGAAAAACAATTCAAACAGCACATTGCCCCAGAAAAATGCAAAATATTCGCAGCATGAGCGAAGGAATCCCGCTGTGAAACAATATAGCTATGACGTGACCCACAAAGGGTTTTTTGACATTGGAAATGTCTTTTCGTTCGCTCCAGTATAGGCTCCGATTTCACGAAAAAGTGCGATCCCCTTATATCTCGGAAAGTTGTGAAGATATGATATTAAAAAATAGGCTCAAAAGACGCATAATCACGAGAGCTGTAAGGTGCAAAAATAATTATTCGAGAAAGTCAAAAACAAAAAAAGTTATGGTCGAAATAGTGAAAATAAAATTAATTTTTTCCGAATTTTTCATTTTGGTGCTCGATAATTTGGAAACGAAGAATGATATCAAAAATTTGAGAAAAACGGCTCTGGACAATTTAGTCAGCTACAATTTGAGCCTAAAACAAAGACGATCGGGTTAAGGGTTTGCCCTGTAGCCTAACCTTTAAATAGTCAAAAAGTCAGAACGACATTTTTCACATGACATTTATGACTTCATGTTTCGCAGAGTTCGTTATCGGTGTTTGTTGTGAATTATCGATAGGAAGAGGGAGAGGGAGAGGGAGAGGGAGAGGGAGAGGGAGAGGGAGAGGGAGAGGGAGAGGGAGAGGGAGAGGGAGAGGGAGAGGGAGAGGGAGAGGGAGAGGGAGAGGGAGAGGGAGAGGGAGAGGGAGAGGGAGAGGGAGAGGGAGAGGGAGAGGGAGAGGGAGAGGGAGAGGGAGAGGGAGAGGGAGAGGGAGAGGGAGAGGGAGAGGGAGAGGGAGAGGGAGAGGGAGAGGGAGAGGGAGAGGGAGAGGGAGAGGGAGAGGGAGAGGGAGAGGGAGAGGGAGAGGGAGAGGGAGAGGGAGAGGGAGAGGGAGAGGGAGAGGAGAGGGAGAGGGAGAGGGAGAGGGAGAGGGAGAGGGAGAGGGAGAGGGAGAGGGAGAGGGAGAGGGAGAGGGAGAGGGAGAGGGAGAGGGAGAGGGAGAGGGAGAGGGAGAGGGAGAGGGAGAGGGAGAGGGAGAGGGAGAGGGAGAGGGAGAGGGAGAGGGAGAGGGAGAGGGAGAGGGAGAGGGAGAGGGAGAGGGAGAGGGAGAGGGAGAGGGAGAGGGAGAGGGAGAGGGAGAGGGAGAGGGAGAGGGAGAGGGAGAGGGAGAGGGAGAGGGAGAGGGAGAGGGAGAGGGAGAGGGAGAGGGAGAGGGAGAGGGAGAGGGAGAGGGAGAGGGAGAGGGAGAGGGAGAGGGAGAGGGAGAGGGAGAGGGAGAGGGAGAGGCTGCTAGCAATACATGAAATGAAATGAAATGAAATGAAATGAAATGAAATGATAGCTGATGCTGAACCCTGGCAGTACCTAGTGGAGCTCGGGTTTAATACAACATAAGTACACGCTGTTTTGGTCATCGGACTCGTCTCGATGAGCACTTAGGAGAGTAGTACCCAAGATAGAGCTGATGCTGAACCCTCGCTGTACCTAAAGGAACTCAGGTTTGTTGCAATATAGACACACGCTGTTTTGGTCATCCGACTCGTCTTGATGAGCACTTAGGAGAGTAGTACCCAAGATAGAGCTGATGCTGAACCCTGGTTGTACCTAGCGGAACTCAGATTTGGTGCAACATAGGCACACGCTGTTTTGGACACCCGATTCGTCATGATGAGCATTACCCAAGATAGCTGATGCTGAACCCTGGTAGTACCTATTGGAACTCAGATTTGGTGCAACATAGACAAACGCTGTTATGGTCATCTCTCGTCGCGTCAAACTGCTGTCAAGAAAAATACATATCTTGCAGCAAATGGGCCGCTGCCGATCAAGACTCGAGTGACGATAACGGCGATGTGGCTACCACTTCTCGAGTTGACTACGGATTTGCCGTGTAATAATTTTCTTGTACTTTGAACATTAATATATCCTGCTTATTAATCGAAAAATGAAATATGTACCTATACTTATGCGCCACGGCGACAATTATTCAAACTTCGATCCGCGTGTGGAAATTTTGCAATTTGTTTGTTCACATGCGTTATGTCCAGGATACTTGTGTTAGTCTAAGAATAAAATAATTATCATTCAACGTTGTAGTTTTATTTTGTAACTTTTTCCTTATCCAGACTTTCTCGTCGCTCAGCGACAATATTTTTGCGAATTCCGTAGAGTCATTTCCAATGTGCTCGATAGTCGTGTGAGGCACGAAATCTGTGAATTTTTTTCATGTCCCCTGTGACGTCACAACTAGGTCGCAAGGTTTTGTGTCGTGAGAACTAAACTGACGTGTAAATGATCTTGTTATGATTTTTAGACGACTCTAAAATTAAATATATTAAGAACGGGTCACTCAATAATAAATATATATTTAATATGTCTGTGTTTCACGGAAGTTTTGTTATTAAGACTCTAAAATTACATTGGAAAAGGCAAATATTTTATTATGTTGTATATTTATGACTCAATGCAATGAAACACGGCAAAATTACCGACTTTTATTTTGTGTGATGTGAGAGTAGATACTGTGGAGGGCCGCGCAGTGTAGGAGTAGCTACATTAAAATATTTTACAGTACCTACATATATGGTACCTACATAAATAACTATTGTACCCGATTACAGGCATAATATATAGCAATATAAGCATAGGTTTAAGAGCGTCAGCAATACAAACCCTTTTAATGCACACAAGAAAAAGTATTTTTTGGCGTTAAAACAACTAAGGAAGATGAGTAGATACATGAAGATATTTATATTGTCGGAAAAACTAGCACTGAATACAGTTTTTAGACTATTAAGATCGGAAGCCTAAATGAGTGTGTGAGCAGGAACAAAAGCTATTCATAATAGGTACCTATTCAAACGTTCAGACCTTTCGTTTCACGTGTTTACGCGAATACTCTTACGTTTACATAATGTTACGTTTGCATATTATGTCGGCGGCCGATCGTAAAATCAGACAAATGATGTATCAAAATAATATCTAAATGATGTCATTTAGTTATCATTTGCGTGTGCATTTCACTCGTACTTGTCATTACGTGTATGGGCACGAGTGAGATGCAAGGGCGAATGAGAACGAAAGGACAAAGGGCGAACGAGGATACTATCAAAAAAATAAAGTAACAATGCACTTTATTACACTTGTAACACGGTTTATTGTCCAATAATTTCAATGGTGTTAGTTAGTGACTTTTGCTTGTCACCCGACGATTTATTTATTTCATTTATTTATTTATTTATTTAAAGATACATTAAACTTTTTAGATAGCATTACTGAGCCAATTATAGGATCTCGCAAATAGAAACTGAATATAATTATGATACGTACTGAATATATGATACGTTTAAGAAATGTATGTTTGAATTGCACTCCAGTAGTTTCTTAAAAAAACCTTTGGTACATCCAGAGCTTTCACGGAAAGGTTTATGTGTAAAATGAAACAATTTGTGTATGTTCATCCTAGCAAGGCTTAATGCAAACGTACGAGTTCGGGGTTTAATTTTCAATTTCACCGGCTGCACCTAATTGAAGGCACCGCACTGCTCGGTTTACGTAATCTGTTTGGTATTTCATAATTACCTCGGATTTACCTGCCTACGAAACTGCAGATATTTGTATACATCGTAGGTATGTTGTTGATGGGTGCCACTGCGGTCAAGCTTTGGTAGGTAAATAGGTATTTCCTACTATAGAAGCTCCTATAAAATATGAAGCTGTTTGAAATGGTTATCTATTTTTACTTCGTTCCTTCGTGCATGTTTTTTGGCAAACCTATTTAACACATTCAGGGCCAAGAACCCTTTTAAACATAACATTATCAATTTAATTTTACAAACAAATGTTTACATTATTATTTATACTTACTCTTTTCGAGTAAAATGTACGTAATGGTCGTAATGGACTAATTACTCGTATTGGAAGATCCTTATTAATTGTTATACGATAAAGTACGTATATAATGGATGTTCTATAGATAATCGAAATGAAAATGTTA
Source organism: Cydia splendana (assembly GCF_910591565.1). Classification (NCBI taxonomy): domain Eukaryota; kingdom Metazoa; phylum Arthropoda; class Insecta; order Lepidoptera; family Tortricidae; genus Cydia; species Cydia splendana. Next base: position 16,529,059 of record NC_085969.1, on the reverse strand, counting down.
CATCTACTAGTAGATTTATTACCTCGCAAATTTACTTACCGGATACTATTTTTTAGAAATTGTGTTCATACTCTCCCGCCTTTTGCTTCATGTTTGAATAAAAAAAAAATATATTAAGTTATACAAAAACAACAAAAATTTAAATAAAATTGGGCACAGCGTACTTCGGTTCTCTGTTACCAGTTAGATAAAAGTTTGTTTGAAATAAAAATGTCTAGGATAATTCCAAATGAGATCTACAAAAAAGGCGTCGGTACAATTATCTGGCTGTAATTTAAGATTCATTTATTCCCTGATTGTTAGAGACATGAGCTTTATCGAATATAAAATACAATAAAACTGGGTCAGAAGACATCATTAAAAATATAATTATATTTCTACAAAGGGTCTCTATTGTTTCCCAAATAGTTTTAAGTCATAATGTATTGTTTGTCCGAATTTTCGTTAGTCATAATTGTTTTTTCTCAGAAACGCGTAACTTTTCAGGATCTACAGAATAACCATGCGAAAATCCTGAAAAGTTAACGGTTTCAGTTTTATGACTAACGATAATATGACAAACAATACATTATGACTTAAAACTTTATGGGAAACAAAGGGATCCCTTCTACAAAGCTTAAATTATTTACTCGTTTGATATTAGATACTTATATTATAGAAATATATTTTGATGACCATTTAGAATGAGTCTACGTTATTTTTGCACTGACTTTAGCAGTGAGCCCAAATCGAACGTACATTTTTACATAAAAATCGATCCTTTTAAGTAGTTATCAATCGCACGTGCATTTCGCTCGTACTTGTTCGTACATAATATCGGCACAAGTGAGACACACGGGCGAATGATAACAAAATAACATCAGTTAGATATCACCAATGTATGGGAGCACCATTTTATTTGTATCTGTAACATAGCTGGGAGGCTAGTCAAGTGGAATTCGTTTATAGAAAACGCCAAAGGAAACTTAAATACCTAATCCCATGTATTGATCACGTCACTTTCAGTAATGTTCTATGTGTTATCTCGATACATTATTTGTTATTTTCTACTTGGCATTGCGATCCGATTGTGATGACGGCCCTTGTTCAGAATACCATATGATACTAGTTACTACGTTACTACCAAAGAGAATTTCTCCACTCTATTCTCTTTGCTACTCCGAGTTAAATAACCATTTTTCAAAAGCTAATTAGCCAGACATTGTGTGGCTTAAGGTCAAGGAGTGCTGTTCGGTAATGACCGAAGTTCCGGAACGTATCGGCTTGTAAAATCTGCAACTAAGTAATCACCCCTATATCGGTTACCGACAAATCGATTTGGAAGATCGCGTAACAACGCCCATAATGATTAACAATAAACATTTTGGACAATAGACTGCTTGATATAGATTCCGCATTAAACCTTTGGTATGCTAAAGCACATACCAATGCGTCCCACCCAATAGGTATTCAATTTTAGGTGCAATGAGTTCAGAGGGCCTATAGCGTAAGACGTTCGACGTGTTGCCTTTCTGTCGCACTTGTAAATTCGTACATAAATGTGACAGAGAGGCAATACGTCGAACGTGGTTCGCGGTAGGCCCCCAGATCCTTATCCGAACTCAGCTCACTGAGCGGCTGTGCATTATCTGGTCGCGGATATCATTGTTATTACATTATTATTTAATCAGGCTTGGCATTGATGAAGTTACAAGAGAAAGGCTTTAAATTGCTATTCATAATTCTAAGCAACCGTATTATATTCTAAAGACTAAAGAAGACTGTTAGTTAATGGTATAAGTAAGTATAGCCTTAAGATATAAGATACTACAAATTGTTTGTTTTTTACTAATGGTTCGTGCCAATAGAAAATATCTATTAATAATTGTAAACTGAATTTAACAGATTTTTAGTTCTCGGTGAGAACTGCTGGGGAGGAAAATGCATGTTTTAGTATGTAAGTTAGTTTTTAATAGGATCTTGTACATTTTACTCTGTTGTTCTCCTAATAAATAAAATAAAAAAGCGCTTTGATTTTTCGGAAACTCTGCTGGCTGAACGCACTGCACCTTAATCATGTTGACGATAAGTTAATGTTATGAACAGCCAACATTCTACAGTAGCAAACGAAAAGTCGAGATTTCGTTCGTTCGAGCTTTCATACTATATTATTAAAATTTAAAGCAAATTTTTACTGTGACAAGGTACAAAATTCGGTCACATCACACATCATAGCTTTTATACTGCAATGGCCTAGCTATTTTTATTCCTGGTTATTTTTCATTTTAGTGTACTATTCATTTTTACGCATGAACAGGTTGTACACGAACACAACTGAACTGGAAGCACTTTTATATTCTTTTTCTACGAGATCGAGTAAACTGCACGAGTCATTTATTTATATTCTATAGAGTTTGCCGGGTAATTGAACTGATACGTCTCTTGTGCTTACATAATGTAAATTCGATGATCGTTTAGCTTGTAAGCGTATCCGTAAGACTCTTTTATGCCTCTATTTCATAAAATTACATTTAGAACACTGCTGCCATTAAGGTAAATGGAGCTATTACCGTTTATTCGTCCTTCGTATTTATTTATGTAGGTACCGCGTGGCATGGCAATGGCATGTCGGTAAATCACTTTGCCTTTATATTAATCTGATTTATGCTATGCGTAAAGCAAAATTAAAAGAAAAAATATTGCTAAAATCGTAACCTTTCATTTCAGAGTCAAAAGGAAGCCTGTAGTTGGATAAAAGACAATATTCAAGCATTGCTGCATAAAATTGGTTAGGTGTAATTTAAGGGTAGATCTACCAGTTAACTAAGGCGGTTGATAGGGTTATGATTTACTACGAAATGGGCTTGATGCTTTTATTTTTTGCATCCATTTATTATGCCCACATTCTCACCGCGAAATACGGAAATAAATATAACAAACCACCACCAAATCGTATGTAAAAATTAAATACTGAAAGTAAATTTCCAAGCTAGCACTCTAGGTACTTAGAAAACCATCGCACAACTACTTTACTAACTACTTGAGTTAAGTGGTAGTGATAGATTTACAGGTACAATTGTCATTTGGGGCATTATCTATGAAAAGGGACCTATTGTCGATGGCGCTTACGCCGCACAGCATCGCGCGGCATTGTATTTATATCGGAGCATCGTTAATAATGGCGTAAGTGCCATCGACAATAAGGTCCCTTTTCATAGATAAGTTCACATTTAATTTGAGTGCTTACACGTCTCAAATTGAGATTGATTTTCTTTTATTTAGCAATCTAAATATAAAAGTAGGTAAGTAGTACTAGGTATATAAAAGTGGTTCCAGTATTTCTGAACAATGTCTGCAGATTGTTTATTCTTCAATGAAATAAGAAATGAAGAGATTTCCCACATTTTTTTTATTTCTAAAGGGAGCAAACGTCAGTAAGCAACAATAGGGAGCAACATAAATAGTTCACAGAATTTTCAGGCTTGCTTTTTGTGGCAGTATTTGAGGTGTGGCAGTGTTTACAAAAGGGCATATTGCTTGTGTTACTTATACAGGGGCAGAAAAGTTATTTTGTAGTAACCACCGATAACTTTTGTAGCGATAACGTAGCAGCAATTTATTCAAAACAAAACTAATTGAATTGTATTAGAAATAGCAGTAGCTAATTAGTTAATATTCCCAATAATAAGTTAATTATATTATTTTTTCTTAGATAACAATATTGTATATTACCTATATTTGTTAATTAAGTTCTAAGCCCTAGATATTATGGAAGAGCGGAGTCTTCTGTCACAAGTATTTTATACTTACTAGAAGACTTCAACCTTTACACCTGTACCCTCTGTGTTAACAAATAAACATTTTTTCATTTTTTCATTTTTTTTTCAATCTCTTCATGTTCGCAGGGAATCTTTAGATGTAGATCAATCGAATCGAAGATCCTTATGTGTAGGTACATTAGGTTAGGTTAAATATTATAAGCTGTAGGGGAGCAATTAATAATACTCTAGTTAATAATAGAGTCGCACACAACACATCTTTTTCGCTATCCGGATATATATGGCACTCTAGTTAATAATGTTGATAATGTAAAACATGGAAGATATTTCGATTAGTTTAAATTACCCCGCAGTCTAAATTGCCCCCTGCATCTTATGTCGTTTAGCTAAAATTATAATATAGCCTGTACGAAGCTGAATATTTTTGTATTCAATAGATCGTCATCCAGATTGTTCATTAATTAACATTGGTAGTCATAAAGCAGAAAAAATGTAATTTTTATTGTATCCCGGAACATTGACGGTTTCTTAAAGAAAGTAACAAATCAGAGATTGCTTGAAGCTTGATAAATGAAACATTTATTTACGCCATATTATTTCATCTTCAAATAAGAGAGCGACAGAAAACGATTTATTTTAATACGAAAACGTTATACCGAGGTTTCTACGAGTATTTTCGTAGGTCTTATATCGACTGGGATATGGACTGTGATTACCTTTTGTATTGTTTTCGAGCTCCCGGTTTTTCGACGCAGTTATATGCATCTTGTTCACGGGTAACTCCCACCACCCCCATATCCCGGTCGATATAAATCTAGTGAAACTAATCGACTAATCGTGAATAATTCAAAAGTGTCATTTTCGTAAGTACCACTAAAATATTTAAGGGTCAATTTTCAAATAGGTAGGCATTTTTTGCTGTCCCACGGCTAAAACTCGAAGTCCATAGGACTAATAGACTGGGTATGTATATATTTTCATTCAATGTATTATAAGCTTTAAAAATCATACACAAATGTTCCTAAAATATTATTAGTTCCTGACAAAATCGCATTTGAAGTTTCAAAAACGGCGAAATTTGCCGTTTTTCGCGTGTCCCAGTCGCGGCATAGCGCAATAAAAAAAATCAAAACTTTGGATGTAGGCAACGTATTATAAACAACTTTGTATTTTTATAAAGAGCGTTTTCTAGAGAATTGATTTAATCATATTGATAAATTAATGCGTTATTTAATAAAACAAGGGAAGCTTTTTTATCGCTGTCCCGCGCGGCACCTGTTTTGTTATGACTTAAATATACCCCCTATAATCTTCTTTGTCTATTGAATAACGGTTAGATTAAATTTACGACGCAATAGTGCGGTTAGTTGGTTATTGATTGACATCGAATTTAGACGCGGAAACAGTTTAATTTATTTAAAAACAGGTAAGAATCTCTTTCGATGTATTTTGGTACGACTACAATTACATTTGTATGGACGCTTAATACCAGCTTAATACGTTGGTACATAGTTGAAATAAAAATGTTTATTTTATAATAATAGTTGTAAATATAGTGTTAAACTATATAGTAAGATAAATAAGTGAATCGGTTGTATTGTGTAGGAAATATCGCTAAAAATATTATTGGCGACATGTCGCGACATTTGTATGGCGACATTTATACGGCTATTTTGACCGTAAAAATGTCGATTGTGGCATACAAATGTCGACATAGTGTCATACAGATGTTGAGAAGGTGCCATACAAACGTCGTCAGGGTCTTATAAATGCAACAAAAATAATAAATAGTGGCATATACATGTTGATACTGCCATATAATGTCGAAAAAATGCATTATACATGTCAAAAGCGCCTTACAAATGGCTAAATAGTGGCATACGAATGTCGATCTTTAAACATCCATATCTAGCTAATTATAAAAAGTACAGAGGTGCCTCGTACAGTATATTTTTTGTTGTTAAGAACCCTTCCTAAAACGATGATTATACATCAGATTATTCAAAAATAAAAAATTGCCAAACAAATGTCGAAAAAACACCCCCTTCAAAAATTGACCCTTAAATGTTACAGATGTTACAGTAAAATATAACAAATTTAATAGTTTTGCGTTAGCCCCTCTCAATGTACATTTCTATCGTCAAAGCATAATGTTGAATGGTTGCACTGTACTGGACACAAACTCAACCCGTTGCATTGTCTCAAACTTTCTCTTTGATGTAGATGTAGGACTGTTGGTATACTAAAATATTACGGATGTCACTAGCCGGCTTAGCGCCCCAAGATAGGCTACCTGTATTTTTCGAACTATGTTAATTAAAGTAGAGGGGACAAGCAGGTAGTTTATCTCGCGGGCGACAATCGCGGCGCTCCTGTGCTAAGCCTAAGTGAGTGCTAAGGAGGTACCTTTATACATATTATGGCTACGATACGACTCGCAGTGCATTTCGCGCATCAAAAAGCGCAAACGATTATAATTATTATATCCAAACCTTAAAAGATAAATCTAAATACCCCTTGTTTTTCTTGATATATATCCTGATACTTTTTTTTGTCTTATTTTATTGAACAATACTGTAAACATAATATGATAGACGGTTGGTTGTATTTTCTATGGCCATTGTAAAACATACAAAACAGATCTGATACTGCCGTGATATAGCATTTTGTCGATCTAGTTGCAAAGTGAGTTGTGTAACAGTTCTTTGTAAGTAATAGAAGTTTGCAGTTCGGTTTGTTTAACAGAGCCGTTATCTGACGACGTCTTTTGTTGCCATCTGAATAGAAGCGACTTTTTACTTCTATGTAATAAATGTTTACAAATAACTCAGTTAAATAATAAAACAAAAATATACTGCATTTTATAAAAAAAGGAACTAATACATAACAATACCTACATAAATGTTAAACATTTGTTATATTAATTTTAAGGATACGAACATAAATCTATAAGGATATGTTTGACAAATCGACGCTGTACCTATTTCAGATCCCTGCATTTGGCATACATCTTTGAAATTCATACACTTCCCGTAACAGAGAATAAATAACAGCTTGCGATAGATGATATTGCTTTGTTCTTCGATTTAAAATATGTGCATGTGCAGTTTATTCAGAAAGAATTGTTTTCTGAACAATACTATCCTCATACTATTTCACTATATTGGTAAAATATGTTGTGAAATCAGATGAATTTTCTTTTAGTTCAAAAATATTTTTTTTGTTAGCTTGAGCTTGCTGTGTTATGTAACTAGCGGACTAGGTATAGGAATTTTGCTAGTTAAGTAATTAGCTACAATAAATAGTATCGTTTTTAGGCTGTCAGAAAATGTATTTAGTAAAATATAATTAAATAAATCAAATTGACAAAGCCAGCAAAGTTCTTTTTAATATAAGTTATCTATTTTGAAAGATAAAATATATGACATGATAAGACGTTTAATTCAAATGCATTGTCTAAGTTTGTTTTTCTATTATACTTAACAAATATAATATAAGCTGTAACATTCTTTAAAATGTCATAATTTAAGTTTCATGTAAGTGTGTTGGCGTAAACTGCGAACTTATATGTGTATGAAATAAATATGTACTAACAAAAATATCCCCTGAAACTATGATGAAACTGCATTCTTATGTACAATAAAGCTTAAAAAATAATAAAACAAGCCTTAACTAAGATCTGTCGTCAAAGCACGGTTTTCGATCTAGTCTGAAATCGATGCGATGGCTTTATGAATTCGGAATAATAATGAGCATCCATGTTTAGAGGAAATTAAGTGCTCTCCGAGAAATGTAGGGCGGATGCAGTCCAATTCCAGGTCTTATCAATGAACTTTATGATGGTAGGAAGGGACCTTCTCTTTGAAGGGACCTTACGTTGATATTAATAACTAGGACGGGGGTCAAACATATATATGTGCATTAACACTACAGAATAATTTAAATCATTTAATTTGTTTTTATTACGCTACTAAGTAGGAACAAAAACATGTACGTAAATATATGGAGTGTATATAGGTAGGTACCTATAAAAGATTTTTGCTCTTAGTTGCACCTATAAGGCATGTAAGAACATGTATTTTTATGGAGAGTGACGCTTCGATTCGGAAAATGAATTAGATTTCTACTAGACTTCAACAAGTTACGATATGGATAATTTAAAGATATTTGTAAGATAGATATGTCAAATTTGACGTTTCCGCGATTCTGGAGGTCCTCTTGAACGATTTCGACAAGTTATGACTTAGATATTCAAGTCACATCTAGTCGATATCTAATGTAGATCTAGTTGATCTCTAAATCTTCTCTAGCTCTTGTGATTATCTCGAAATCCGAATAGGCCTGTTAGACTATCACTTAATTATTTACTTCGTCTCTGTTATGACCTTCAATTATTGCACCTAAATAACTAAGTTTACATGACGCCGAAATTATGTTTCGTTGAACATTTTTTTTATTCATGTTTGTTTGTCAGAAATTCAATTTCGTTTTCATCACATAGAAAAGTTTTGTGCTAGGTAATTGAAAATAATTAAGTCTCATAATAAATTTACTTTGAGCGGCAGGAAAACATGGACTTAGTTTCGAAGCAGAGGTAATCGGATCGAAATATTCTTCAATTCCTCTCTATAGGTACCTACACTCGCTTCCGTGATTTCCTCTGTTCAATCAATAAATAATAAATCGGCAAAATCATTGATACCTAAATCCGAATTTATTTTTCACTTAGGTATTAAATACGTAAGCTGGGCAAATAGAAAACGGACAAAAACACATTTATAAATTATTTAAACCCAAAATCCGTTATAAAATACGTGTATCCTGTACTAATTGAAACACAGATATTTAAATGCCGAAACACGTAACGTTTGAAAATTGGGCGCGAAAAAACGCCTTTGATTATTTGCTGCGCACATGTCCCGAACCGCGGCGTTCAAACATTGCCGTAATTTGTTTGAACAAGCAAATGGAAGAGCTGTTTGAATATTCTTACAGTAAACGATGTTTGGGTACAACTCAATAGATTGTACTGGCGTGATCGCATTATCTACTTCCAGAATTGCGCGAGTAACGTCCGCCAATAAGCAGTAAGTCGTCTGGGAACGACACTAAAGTACTAGCAATCTGGGCGGGTGGTTATATGCCTCAATTTACTGTTTTACAAAATGAAATACGCTACTGGAAACGTTAAAAGCAAAATGTGATCATTAAAATTGCGTCTTCAAAATGGTCAATAAACGTCCCGTGAGGCCGGCGTATTATGGATGGATATATCCATCTTTATCCATGTGATAAAATAACTGTTAACACCGTGGGATAGAAAGTGACGGACACCGTTTTATCACGCTGTCACGTAAACAAGAACGACCATCATATCCGTACTGGACATATTCTATCCCGGGCGTGGTCTGTAGGAGCAATAAACTAAACTGTAGGCTGTATTTCTCAAACTGACCAAAATTCGTTCAGCGGCATTTAAAAATAACTTGTGTTTTGATTTTAGTCTACACTTTAAAATTTCATAGGAATGTGTTACGAATTATGCGTGTCAAGCAACGTCAATTAGTTATTTTTGATAGCGTACCTACGTTGATATTTAATTTCTAAAATAAAGAGAAATACCTAAATTACTTTATTATTTTTAAAAGTTTTTGAACAAACATTTTATCTTTGAGGAGTTCAATCTATGTTTAAATTATTTGCTCGTGTTACAGAAGAAAACCGGTATATTTTTAGAACTTCATTAATTTTTTTTTAAACTTCAAACTGATATTATTTTTAGAAACAGGTACTAAGAAAAGACTGAGTGATCCAATTAATTAAAACTAAGGACCAGTCTCGTTAAAATGAAACGTGATGCAAAAAAACCGGTCTAATGATACCCCTTTAACGTTTACTCTCAAAGGTAATCAAGCCTTTATGTTTAATTAGTGGTTGGCACCCTTTGAGGGGGTGCAAAGTGGGGTGGGACCCCAATTTTCACACCCTCAAAAGATAATTTTGGTTATAAAAACTATCCTTTGTCCTGTCCCAGGACTATCTATCCAACTATTTCTAATACCTAATTTCAACGAGATTGGTTCAGCGGTTTAAGCGTGAAATTAAAACAAAGTTTATCTTTTAATTATTATTTTCGGAATGGTGGCAATGTGATATCATAATGAATTCAGCACCCCCCGAATACGAAAATACGGCCTAGCAACTTCACTGATGTAGATATTATTATGAAGATAAAATTGAGAGCCCCAAGTAAAATTTCAAGAGCGGATATCTCAAAAACTGTACAAGATATCGAAAAACTTGACGAAATTAAACTTGTATCAAATTTAATCAACTTTATTTTTCTATGAGTGATCATGTCACTAAAGCGTATAATTTCCGAGATATAATCGAAAAACCGAAAAAATGGGACCAGGATGGGATGGGATGGATACCTACATATTTTTTGTAATGTTTTGTAAGTGTTTTTATATTGTACTTTTATACTCACATTGTAAAACCCTAACCTAAGACCCAAGTTAAATAACGGAGATAAATAATGTTTTCGTGATAAGTTGTAAGTCAAATATTTCTTTTTTAATTAAAAACCAATTTTAAGTTTATGTTTGTAAATGATTCGATAAATAAACCGGCCCAGTCTACTAGAATAAGAAAACAGAATAACCGCACAAACGATGGATCCCTTATAAAAGTTCCGAGGCATGTATGTAAATCCGAGATAAAAGCAAAGTTACTACACAAAGATTATAATTCACGGCTGCCACTCAACAGTAAGCTCTCTCACTTTAACTTACATTTTTATCATAATAAAACAAAACATATTTCTGCGGAAAGATGTTATGTCGAATTACCTATTGTTTTATGATGGACGGAATCGGTATGAGTTTGGTGATAGTTTGTATGTAGGTATGTTTACCAATTAATGTTCCCATTTCTCTCATAAGGGTAACATTCTATTTCTGACCGCAGCTGCACTACTAGTACGAAACGCGTCGGTGTTATTGTCAATTTCCATAGTAAAATGAATGGTAGTGCTGCTGTCGTTGGAAATCTGTGAACGATTCACTTTATTTCATTAGTGTTAGTTCTTAGTCACGATAAATGTCATAATGTAATAATTTTTTAATCTATAGGTATCTTCTATACAGTTTTAATTTTTAACTGACTTCCAAATTTAAAAGGAGGAGGTTATCAATTCGGTTGTATGTCTTTTTAATTAAAAGTAGTTCCTACCTGTCCAAAAGTAGTACTTGCCATAACTGTACGTATAAGTTCATGCTACTTACTTCGTTTTCACTATACAATATCTCACCGGGCAAATGAAGTAGTATGTAGGTAAATAGTGTAATTATCTACCTACATATTCGTCAGGCCTACCTGCTAGTTCAATTTTCCATGTTTGTTGATTTCACTATGGCAAACACATAATAATAATTTTGTAACTTGAAATCCTTTAACTAAGAGATAAAATAATGTCAAAATTTTCTTCGCTTGAACACTACTTCTCGCAACCTACATAGGGCCCGATTCGGATTTTGAAATAGACATCTATTAGATATCTTTTAGACATCACCAAGAGACGATAACTCAGCTCAGGTAAGAATGCACATCAAATTGTATGAAAGCATCTCATAACAATCAGTCAGATTCATATAATATGTATTCTCATTTCTTTTATTGATTTTATTTTCTTTTCCTTTTGTAAGAATTTGATATGTTTTCTGAAAGAGCTACGTATTTGTATAAAGTTATGTACTCACTGAGTATAATTGCATGAATTCTAAAGTAATTTAAATTGTATTTTTCTTAATTACTCGTAATGCATGTTAATTATAAGATGTAATAATGTTTTGAAAAGATGTGTCCCGCCGAGTTTGTTGCCGGTCCCATATTGGGATACCCTCCTCCAATTGAGGGGGGATTTAAATCTTCTCGGGGCAGAGGTGTACGGTTGGAGCCGGTAAAGGTTTATTTGACGTTCATAAGCGCATTGTAATATGCCTACTTGAATAAACTATTTTTTATCTTTTTCTTTATCTTAACGATATTTTTAAGATCTAACCTGTCAAATATGACATTTGCGCGATTCTGGAGATACTCTTGAACGATTTCCTCAGGATATGACTCAGAGATCCAATTCACATCTAATAGATATCTTTCGCTATCTAACGTACAAGTGACATTGGTTGCCCGAATTGCGCTGCAAAAGAGAACTAGTTGATATCTAAACTATAACGTATCTAGAATGGATCTAGTACGTGTCGTCTCTTGTGAATATCTTGAAGTTCGAATACGGCAGATACACTAAAGAAACTTCGCACGCCTCGCCAAACACAAGAGACTGTGAGCTTACGTGTACGTATTGTCCGAGGTCCGAACTTTGGGACCTAGTTGCTCAAACTTCTTACCTGGTGAAGACGTGCTTTGAAAATCTTGCCGGTCTAGTCGTTACCAGCTAAGAGTACAGGCGGTACAGCAGATTATGCAACCAGTACCTAGTCATGCTAGTCTTGTGCTAGTCATACCTACTGGTGTAGTAATACTGGTCTAGTTTTAATTAAGTCTAAGTCATGAATAATATTGTTTAATGTTAAGAACAGTCATGATTCATGACTCAGGTTGACATCTGACAAATCTCCAATGTTTAATGTGGCTATACATATATAATTATATACCTACACTGCTATCAACAAGTTCTCCTTATTGGCTATCTCACGGAAACTATTGGTTAGTTCAACGAGCTTTCACCCCCCGTTGGTTCAGAGACTAGAAGATGACACAAAGCGATGGAGATAACCTTAAAAACTCAAGCTTTTTATATTGGATATCTGTACAAATAGGTAGATTCATTTGTGTTTAATAAATGGAATTAAATGATACAATTTGTGACTTACTTATTTGAGAATAATTAAAAAACACCTACCTACAAATATGTATATATACAACACGAATAAATCCGTACAAGGCGGGAAGAAGTTGATAGCTCGAGATATTGAAGAAATTTGAATTTAAAAAGAAAATTATATAAGGTTACAATTTCATCAATTTTTTCCCGCCAGTTATCATCTTCTTCCCCCCGTGTACGGAAATAGTACCAATTTACAAATAACTGCCATTATTACAAAAATAGCGCCACATTCTGAGGCATCGATACGTAAACAAGTTGAGCCCCTTAAACTCGAGGGTTTAATTGGAAAAATGTAATAAACGCCAAAGAATACAAATAACTTTAATGCCTTTGGCACTAGCACCAAGAAATGTATTAATGTGAAGGATTTTCTTCGTAATACGACACAAGACGAGAGCTATCAATAGCGAGGGATTTTGAAGGAACTAGGTGAAAATGTGAAATAAGTAGTTTAACTGTTATTTCTACGTCGTTGAACAGGTTTTTAGAGACGTTGGGTACCTACTGAGGAATGTCAACCTAATCGAATATGGAGTAGTCAAACTAGGGAGGTTCCTCCATTTGTGAGTGCAAATTCGGATATCTTTGAGCACCTTGACCGCTCTGATAGCGACATATACTTACCTATATTAAGGTCGTCAAAGCTACGAGCATGTATAGTATTTAAGTCATCAATTGATTGTGTTCTCCATAGGGTCAAGGCCATTGCTAAAAATGATCGAAATAAGTACACGAACGACATGCGCCACACTATACATCTAAGGCCAGTGAAATTAGATTTTTTCCAGAAATAAATTCCCAGCAAGCTGGAAATCATCTTAATACCTTCATTTGGTTCTAAATTTGCTCCATTCCAGGAGTTGTGGATGTTTTTTACTCTTTTTCAGTTTTTTGCTTGTAGTTCAAAAACGGTACGTCCGACGGAAAATTTGCTCTAATCATGATAAAAATTGCCATCTAAGAATCCGAAAGATACCTTAATATGAATTCGTAGTCAAAAACCGGGCAAGTGCGAGTCGGACTCGCGCACGAAGGGTTCCGTACCATAATGCAAAAAAAAAAACGAAAAAAAAAGCAAAAAAAAAACGGTCACCCATGTACTGTACTGTACTGACCACTCCCGACGTTGCTTAACTTTGGTCAAAAATCACGTTTGTTGTATGGGAGCCCCATTTAAATCTTTATTTTATTCTGTTTTTAGTATTTGTTGTTATAGCGGCAACAGAAATACATCATCTGTGAAAATTTCAACTGTCTAGCTATCACGGTTCGTGAGATACAGCCTGGTGACAGACGGACGGACGGACGGACGGACGGACGGACGGACGGACGGACGGACGGACGGACGGACGGACGGACGGACAGACGGACGGACAGACGGACGGACGGACGGACGGACGGACAGCGAAGTCTTAGTAATAGGGTCCCGTTTTACCCTTTGGGTACGGAACCCTAAAAATTGTAAAAAAAGGCCGCCACTTTGAATTTCTTTTTTTTAATAATCGCGTTAAAATCCGATTTTTTTTCACTACTTTCTGATCCACCACAATCTTGCTGGTAGTGACATTGTAGTTAATGGTGGGTTCCTTCTACATCGAGTGGTTTTGTCAATCCAACGCATTTTGGCTCTACAAATAAGATTGTGGTTAGATAATTTTATGTACATTTACTCAGCCGCGTAGGGAGTGATTCTCAAAATAGTGGCATCTATAGGTTAAAGTTAAGGAAAAAAAATTTTGAGTATTTTTTTCAGTTTTAAGAATGAAAAATATTTTTTAATACTTCAAGTAACCCAAATTTCGAAAAGGGAACGAAATTATGGCGAGTTGAAGTTTTGAGATACAGGTTAAAGTTACACTACACAGGTTAGGAGGGAAATGTAGCAGGTTAAAGTGAGTTTTAATATAAAATGATATATAATCAAATTGATAGAGTCTAAAATCACGTCTTGCATTGCCTGTGTGAACATCCAGACGGCCAGCACGAGCTGACGTTATTATGCAAGTGAAAGCGGACATATATAGACTGAAAGGTCTTGTACATATATGTATCGTGTCAGAAGTCACAATAACCTGTCAAGATTTACATTAACCTGTACATTGATCACAGGTTAAAGTGAAGCAGGTTACAGTGAAAAATACATTCTTGTATATTTTATCTCTTAAACAGATAATAATACGAATGTCTCACTTTTAGCATAGATGAATATACCTTCATACAAAATTAAAATAATATTATTACATTATGCCCCATACCAATTCGTAAAATAATCGAGACAAGTTAAAGTTAACATTTTGTTACAAACTCCAGGTTCCTGCCTTTAATCACTTGTCTCCCCGAAACTACGACACCTGGGTCATGATGGTTCCCTACGGTGGTTAGTTTGATACTTACCTAATATTTTGCCACAGTTATGATCTAAATATAATTTTGTGTGCGTGAGTGAGATGCGATACCGTGGATGTAAAGGTTATAGTGAAAATATCCTTGGACAAACTTCGTGCGTGCATATTGTTGTACAAAAATTATATATAAGACCCTTGCAACGTACATTTTAAAAGATATCTATTGTCTATGTAATTATATAGTATTTTATTAACATTAATTGGTGCTTATAAAATCTAAAGAACTAAAACTGGAAGAGCGATGCATTTGGAAAAGACAGGTTACAGTGAAAAGTGGTACCTACTCTTAATTTTTTTTCGATATAAGTATTAAATAATAATAAAAATAATGACTTGGCCTCGATAAACATTGTTTTTGTTTATCTATAAATATTTTTGTTTCATATGGAAAAGAGCAAATGAGCAGCATACATTCAATTCAAAAACTCGATGACAGGTTAAGATGCCACTATTGCCACTATTTTGAGAATCACTCTAAGGTATTTTTACATGTGACTGTGCTCGAATATATCATAACAGTCCGTTAGCTAGAGAGACATCTAAATATAGACTTTAGGGTAAGTAGTTACCCTACCTATTATGTTTTCAAAGTTAAAATGATCATAAGTGTTTTTCCACAAATTGTTCGTATATTAATTAACAAGTCAATCCTCTCATAAACTAAAATGAAAGCCCGTATGCCAAAGAATTTCGGTCACATAGTTTGAAAGGGAATACTAAATGAAAGTCTGGAGAAATTGCCAGTGATTGGGAATACAGGCGAGCGTATAAGCCAGTCGCCAACCAAATGGACCGATGAATTAAGTGGTCCACTACTTTTTCTAAGTTTTGCTCGGTCCGGTTAATAGGACAGATTAGAAGCCGATGAAGACAAATAATACACTCTAAATGTAGACTATCTCACTCATGAGAGAATGACCAGTGAAAGTGAGTACTTTTTACTATATTGGTTTTAATTTTGTAAAAAAAAATAGATAAGCAAATGTAACCAGGATGGTGTAATCGCGCCTCGCCGCAAGTGGCAACATTATCACGCTTCCAGTGCATTTGGTGATTCTTTTCTCATGCAAAGAGGGCGTTTAGAGCAAACATGCGAGCTGGAAACCAATAAACCGTGCCGAGGCTCGAGCAGGCTTTCAGCTATGCGCCGCTTTCGTTCGCAGTGCAAGGTATAAGAATTTAAGGCACTTAAGTTTTATAGGCTAATAGTGGAAAGCACATTGTAAACATTGGTTAACTAAAGTAAAACGTCATACTTAACTGATGTTTACTACGATCAATCAGAATTGTAGTTTAAAAACCCTTGTTGATATTTACAGAAGTAACGCATCCGCTATAAGTTACAGCATCTTATATTATAAATTTTGTTCCATTTTTATCATCTATTGGTGTTAAATAACACCGATATAGTATAGTACAACCATCATATCATATAGTACAGTAGATACGGTTTAAAAAAATAAGCACAACTTATCTATGTACATAGACTAAGGGCCAGTTGCACCAACCACATTTGACAGACTGATCAAAGTCAGCCGGCGCCACCCGGCGCTTTACTATGAAACTTTCCATACATAAAAATTTTGCGAACTCTTTAACGATACGAACAGTTTGGTGCAACCGACCCTAAGAGAGCCATACAGTACCTACTACATCGGCAAAGTCCAGTTGATAGTGGGTGATGAACTACACGCTCATTTCTGAATTTTTGCGATTGAATTTATTCTCCCGTACAAGAAGCTAAGAAAGGCATGAGACACGGAGTTGTTGTCTAATTTCGGAAATTTCTATTGGAAACACAACTTACTCCGCTTCCTCCACTGATTCGCAGCACGTTCACACTAGAAGAAGCGCAAACTGAGCCAACGACGCCAATGTTTTACTTTTAAATCGGATCTACTTGCTATTACGTACTTATAAGCGTCAAAACAACTTAACGGGAGCGCCTAGGTACTGGTTGTTCGACGGGACAAAAACTACCAATGTAACGGAACTACTTTTGGAAACGGACGGTTTGAAACTAGTAACGTATACAGAGTGGATTTTTAATACGGAACTAAGTGCTTAAATGGCATGAGGAGACCTTTCTTCACTTTTGAATTACATGACGATTATCATGTAATAGATTTTGGTCAAAATGTAGTTAGTGATGAGATCTTCTACAATAATTGAAATATTGCATTATTAATTTAGTTGTACAGGTGTATTAGGTAATGTTATTTAAGGTAACTTTATAATCGTATATTTCGACCGAGCGAGAGTGCGAGAGAGATCGAGAGCACCGTTTCTATAATTACTTTTATGCTCCGCCAATTTTCCCTAATAAGCTATTTCCCTTTTTTCCTTGCGCAAAAAAAGTTACATGACAAGTAAGCAAATCTGTGATAACTCGGGGCACATTCTAGGGATTTGATATTGATAAGAAATATGTCGATAGATATAAGACTTTATGACTTAAGGTCACTTTTTATGTAGGTACTTTTGCATGCAATAAATGAAGATGGAGTAATATTTAAGAAATAACAAATAACGATATAAAATTATTAAAATAAAACATTTAGTGCTAATGTGGAAATACTGACCTGGTTATAAATAAAATATTTAATTCGAAAAAACACCTTTTTAGAATTTAAGAAGCAGTATACAAAGCGATTTTGTATAAATATATTTATTTTATAGAACATTTATGTTGACAGTAATATCGATATATTTAATTGTCTATAAAATATTTTGCTACGTCAATGTAGTAAAAGTGCCCCGAGTTATCCCAGGTTTGCAAATAAGATTTACTTCTAGGCACGTTTACATAAATAATGAGTTTAAAAAAAATAGTTGTTGAACAATAGGGTTTTCAAATGTATGTGCTTTGCATCTGATATTGGCAGCGTACGAGTAAAGCCAAACAAATTCCATGTTCACTTTTCAATCAATATCAATATGCTCCATACAAGCACAGGCAGCATCATTTTTGTATCAATTTCCGATTCAGTTGTGCACAGAATACCAGGTGAAGGAAAATAGCTACGTACCTACCAAACATAATATTGTATCCGTAAATTCGTTAATAAATGCGAGTCAGACGACGCAACGGAGCCACGCTGTCACGTCGTCGCCCAAATCCAGTGTTCAACTTGTATTTTGTTCTCATGTATTGTTTTAACTTGTATTTTGTTCTCATGTATTGTTTCTTTGTATTGTATTTTATTTTATAGTTTCACAGTGCATTGGTTTTACTGAAATGCTGTGTTACTTAATTGACTAATAAAATAAATAAAATTCTAGGATGGCTCAAGGATAACACCGGTGTGAGGGCTGAGGGTAGAGACTAGACTTTAAACATATAGCCGACTTGCCACTTATGTTTCCACTTCTACCCTGAACGCAGCAGTCGTGACTCCACTCTGGACGGCCGGCCAAGAGTAGAGTATCCTGTCACACCTTCCGGTGACAGAACTCCACAGGAGTACTCGGGTACATGGGGTCCTCCAACAGCTTGCCACTATGCCCTGCGTTGACTGATGCACGGGTAAAACCAGTGGATGATGGGGTCGTCATTTCCCTACGCCTTATTTTATTATTATGGTGTTGTATTGATTTTGAAACCATACCTCATTCCTTACTATTCTGCTGCATATATTGCTGCTGCTGTCTCACTAAGTGCTGATTGAAATCTGCATATGAATCTGAGATTTGTATGAAAAGCTTTAAAGTGTATACTTTATACATTGCCGTGCGTACATATGCCTTTGGTCAGGGCATAAAACTTGGCCATCAACCCGGCTTCTGGGGGGTTAGAGTGACCTTCTCTATCCCTCACTTAAGCAATACTCGGCCGGCGCGTCCTTGTCGCGGGGTTGGGCGCCCCTCGCCTTAGTAGGCCAAGGTGTGCGGGTGGCGAAGTTCGGTCGGGGACCCAGTGCTGCGGGGTATAACGCGGTCCCCTGCCCAGGGTTACGGGTGAAGACCCTAACGGTGATGGCATCGGAGAAGATAGGCTTCGGTACGGTGTTTATCGGCGGATGGGGCAACGGATCTGGAGTACCGTAGGCGACAGTAGGGTCCAACCCGAACAAGTCGGCAACTCCTGCAGCCAAATCAGCTCCGCACGTAATGACCAGCTTCATTCCTGTGGGTTAAGCTGACTAGGCCGAGAGGGGGTCGCGGATGCTGGGCAAGTTCGTGACTCCAAACTGCGTCCCAGGCATGCAGCGCCTGTGGAGAGGACACTCCACCCAAGCCTGAAAAGGTGCGGATTACAACACGGGGAGTCGCAGTCACCGGTGATAAGCTTTGCGCTAATAGGCGTGTGCGCGGGCGCCAGGGGTGACTCCTGACGGTAGGATAGTCCATCGCGGCTAATTGACCAGTTACCGCCTGCCTCAGCTGGGCAGCCCCCGGCCAATAAGGTACTGGTCCGCCTCTCATCCTGCGCTCCTATAGGTGTGTGGAACAGCAGGCATGTCGCAGTGTCTGAAACAGGATGGGTATCTAATGCACCTGACAAAACAACGAGAAGAAAAAAGAATCACACAAACGTTATTAATATTATGCGATTCGCCACATGGAACGTGAGAACTATGCTCGATGGAACCGTCAACGCATCATCGGCCGCCGACGGTGTACCAGAACTCAGGAAGACTACCATCATTGATAGAGAACTTCTTCGCCTCCGTATCGACGTAGCCGCGCTGCAGGAGACCCGGCTTCTTGGCGAGGGCAGCCTCCGTGAAGACAATTACACCTTCTTCTGGAAAGGAAAAAACGACGGCGAAAGACGAGAGCACGGTGTTGGGTTTGCTGTTCGTAACAGCTTACTTAGATGTTTTGAAACACCTGCATGTGTGTCCGAACGCATAATGGCACTAAGACTAATGTCAACAACAGGCCCTATTACTCTTGTTTCGGCCTATGCACCAACCTTAAAAGCTCCTGCCGATGTTAAAGACAATTTCTATGAAGATCTACGTCAATGCCTGGAAAATGTTCGCACGTCTGACAAACTCCTATTACTCGGCGATTTTAATGCGAGAATAGGAAACAAGGCTGACGACTGGCCGGAATGCATCGGTAATCACGGAATTGGCAATGTCAATGAAAACGGACAGCCCTTGCTGGAGCTCTGCGCGTCTCTGTCATTGTGTGTGACGAACACTTACTTTAAGAATGCACCTATTCGCAAGGTATCATGGAAACACCCGCGCTCAGGTCACTGGCATCAGATCGACTTTATCATCACAAGGAGAACGGACTTGCGTGATATACTTAACTCCCGTACATATCATAGTTGTAACTGCAACACGGATCATTCCTTGATTATGGCTAAGTCGCGTCTAGTTCCAAAGAAAATTCACTCTGCTAAGAAAGCGCCTTGTAAAATTGCATTGAACACCGCCGCTATGCTAGACAAGAACTTATGCAAAGACCTAGGAAAATTAATTGAACACAAACTTAGCAAAGAAATTTTGGATGCGTCCGCTAACGCTGAAGAAATGTGGCAATTGATAAAGAGGGAAATATCGCAGGCATCTGAAAAGGTGTTTGGCAAGAAAGGAAAGTTTTCAAGTGTTTGGTTTGGGGAGTATGAACACATTCTGCTGCCATTAATTGAGAGGAAGCGTACAGCTCATCTAAACCTATTGAACAACCATAGAGATCCTGCAAGACAAGCTGCATACAAGGCAGCCAAAGCAAAAGTGCAACGCACCAGTCGCAGTTGCGCTAATGAGTACTGGGTTAAACTTTGCCAGTCTATACAGAAATGTAGGGATGTGGGTGACTTTAGGGGCATGTACCAGGGAATAAAGTCTGCAATCGGCCCGACAAAACGCAAACGTGCCGCGATCAAGGACCTCGATGGAAACCCGATTACCGAGAAAGCTAAGGAACTTGATAGATGGGCACAACACTACTCAAACCTGTTCTCTCAAGAAGTGTCTATGCACCCAGACGCACTGGCTAATTTGAGTTCTCGATCCGTAGTGACTGAGCTTGACGACCCCCCCACAGGCGAAGAATTCCTCGAGGCTCTCCAGAGTCTGAAACTAGGTAAAAGTACAGGTCTTGATAACGTACCTGCTGAGCTAGTGAAAATCGGTTGCGTTTCTTCTCCCCTGTGCACTCTCTTACAGCGCTGTTGGGATGAGGGAACTATTCCTCAGGACATGAGAGACGCCGATGTCATTACCCTATATAAAGGCAAAGGAGATAGAGGAGACTGTAATAACTACAGGGGCATATCCTTGCTAAGCATTGCAGGAAAGGCATTTGCAAAAGTTGTTCTGAGAAGACTGAACACTTTAGCCTTTCAGATATACCCTGAGTCGCAGTGTGGGTTCAGAGCTGGCCGTTCGACCAATGACATGATATTTACTCTTCGGCAACTACAGGAAAAATCTCGCGAACACCGTGTACCGCTGTATATGGCCTTTATAGATCTCAACAAGGCATTCGATACCGTGAGTAGGGAAGGTCTATATGAAGTATTGTGCGGAATTGGATGTCCTCCCAAACTTTTGTCACTTATCAGGTCCTTCCATGATGGCATGAATGCCTCAGTTATATTTGATGGTGAGAAGTCGGCGCCTTTCTGCGTAAACCGTGGAGTCAGACAAGGCTGTGTGCTAGCCCCTACCCTCTTTAATATCTTCTTCTCGGCTCTGCTTCTGACTGCTTTTGAACAGTGCGATGTCGGAGTACACCTGCATACTAGAAAGGATGGAAAACTGTACAATATTAGTCTTCTAAAGTCAAAAAACAAGCGTCTAGACGTAACTGCTAGAGAACTTCTATATGCGGATGATGCTGCACTAGTTGCAAACTCTGAAAACGAACTTCAGGAGTTGGTGACGCGATTTGGTCGCGCCTGTCGACTGTTCTCTATGAGCGTAAACACCAGGAAGACTGTCATCATGGTGCAAGGCGTAAACCAATCTCCGAACATCATGCTCGACGGTGCTGTGCTCGATGTCGTGGACCATTTCTGCTATCTTGGCTCTACCACCACCCAGTCACTATCTAACGACAAGGAGATAAACACTCGGATAGGCAGAGCATCAACTGTTTTTGATAAGCTTTTCGCGCGCGTATGGAGAAACCGTATGCTCACTACATACACCAAAGTCCTTGTATACCAGACCTGCGTCCTAAGTGTATTGCTGTACGCATCAGAAACATGGACTACATACGCGAAACAAGAACGGAAGCTGAACGCTTTGCACATGCGCTGCCTGAGGACTATACTTGGAGTTACTTGGCAAGATAAAATTAGCAACGAGGTAGTACTCTCAAGAACACGTTGCTGCAGCTTAACTGCTATGTTAAAGCAGAGAAGACTTCGTTGGCTCGGTCACATACATCGCATGGACTCTGGGAGACTACCACGCCAAGTAATGCTGGGTCAGATAGCGGACGTAAAAAGACCTGTAGGGCGCCCAACTCTACGGTTTAAGGACTCATGTAAGCGTGACATGGACAGTTTTGGCATTCGGACCGAGGGCTGGGAGAAGCGCGCCGAAATGAGACCGGAGTGGCGTCATGACATTCAAGTCGGAACTTCTAAGCATGACGATGACTGGCTGGAGAACCTTAAGCGGAAAAGTCTTCGTCGTGCTCTACCACCGCCTGCGGACTCGCGTTTTGTGTGCGATCGATGTGGCAAGAAATGCCGCGCTGCTATAGGACTTTATAGCCATCAACGGCGATGCGGGACCCCATAAACACACAAGCGCCGCAACAAACATCTACAACAGATGATGTGGCCAATGATGATGCGTACATATGTATATGCATCATCGAGCTAAACAGTTCTCTATTCTCTTTTCAAACACATCGCTCTAATTTTCGTTGTGCACTGAATCCCCTGCAAAGGAAAATAGCTGTGAATTGTGTTCAAAAAGCCATTTCCGATTAAGTGGCAAGGGGACGACTGCTTCATACGAAGTCCTCATTTTCCTCTCTGAATATTAACGTTACATAAAATATTTTCACGCAATTTGATGTTAACCACCGCTAAGCCCTTTCGTTTAAAGTTTTTTTTTTATATGAGTTACGCACTTATAAAAAATTGAATGGAATTCGTTTTTCCCTTCTAACTCTTAAAATTATTTAAGTAATATAAAAAATTAAAAACCAAACTAAGGGGCATAGCTGTGGTTATTAGTTATACAATAAATTGTGTCAAAACATTTTCCTTAATGTTAATATCCAGGGTTTAAATAGGGGACTACGTTTGTAGGGAGAAGTGGTATTTCACTATCGTCTTAAAAAAGAATGCATATTTTCAGAACTATTCGCGTGACGCGGTGTGTGAAAATTTGAAAACTGCTTTTATTGTCTCCAAAAGAAATGACTTTTGGTATTTGAAATATGCCTTCTATTCCCTTTAACGGATTTCAAACTGAATTATATTTCCAGCAGTTGAGCGTCCGATTAAAATTTTTTGCATTTGCAAATTCATTTTCTGCTTCTGTCATTTAAAAATGTTTGTTACCGGTTGATAAAGTATTTTGATCTTTGGGTACATTTTTGGCTTTTGAATCAATTTTTAGACTACAGTTTTTTCTTATGTTTATATTTATTTAAATTGTATTTAGTGAAAGAGCTTAGCGAAAAGAAACTGCATTTTCGGCAGAAAGCAAGCCGCTTTGCCCAGTGATACTAGGGACCAATCTGAATGATTTCATCCTAGGAAACACAAATTTCATCCACTAGAATTCAAGATGGCGGAGCTTTTCCAAAATGGCGGCTGCAATATTAAAAAAAATTATAGACACAAAACGGCTGCACCGATTTTAGTGATTGATATATCGATCAATTCGTATTGACACCTGTAATCGAATAAAAAATATGGCATTTATGAAATTAAAGATGGCGGCCGAATATAAAGAAAATTGTGTTTTTTATTAGGGCTCCCGATATCCGTGTTCTTAGCCCCGGCGGTGCTAAGCCTCCGAATTACACGAACCCGTCAAGATCCGTGCCCGTGTAGTGCGTTCGGCTCCGGATCTACGCTCGGCTCCGGATCCGCGGACTTCGGCTCCGTTCGGGTATTGAATACACGGCGCCGGCGGACCGACTCCCCCGGCCGGTTCGAACTTAAACAAATATTTAAGAGGTGGTATTCTACTTGTTTAAGATTTGTCCAATATGCATTGCGTCTCACTCTCTCATTAAGCAAAATGTGAGACGCAAATACACATTGGACCGAGATTGGACAGATGGAATACCACCCGGCTGTATCGGAATATATTTGCCAAAATAAGAAGGTTGCAAAACGTCATAAATTTGTTTGTTAAATATGATGGTATAGCTAATTCGTTACTTGGTCGGTTTATATTAGGTACAGGCGTCTTTGATATAATATACGTCAAGATTATATAGGTTGGATAATGTCTTGATTTATTTTGTAAAATATGGAGGTGTTGCTGAAATGTAATTTAGTCGCATTATATTAAATGAGACACCTATTGATGTTACTGCTTGTAAAAATGATTCAATAATGAGCATGTAGGTTTATAATGAATATTAAGATACTAGTTTTTTCTCACATTCCCACTTATTACTTAGATACTTTTTATTTCGTACGAAGTTCATAGAAATGCACGTGTACATTAAGATAATAATGGTTTGCGGGCGGCAATTTTTACTGATAATATTGACACTGACACCCTGATTCCCTTTGACATTGGTATTTTACCAGGTAAACCTTTTGTTTGTAAAGTAAAAGAAGTAGCCGTGCTATTTTACAAACAAGAGTGGTATTTTTTCCAGTTATATCGGAGGGGGCAGTTTTTGAACTCACAAGTACTCATTAGCAGACATAGAAGTTTTGGTGGCACGAATAAAATTTAGCTAGGGAATTCCACACGATATTAAATCCACGATTCGAAACCGGCAGTCCGGCACTCCCTGAAACCTATAAAACGACACCTATGACGACTTTTATGTCAAAGTGCACGGCAGACATTTTCGAATTCTGCACTCTCTGAAACCTATAAAACGACACCCATGACGACTTTTATGTCAAAGTGCACGGCAGACATTTTGGATTCCAAAATGGTCATCATTTTCGAATTCTGCACTCCCTGAAACCTATAAAACGACACCCATAACGACTTTTATGTCAAAGTGCACGGCAGACATTTTGGATTCCAAAATGGTCATCATTTTCGAATTCTGCACTCCCTGAAACATATAAAACGACACCCATGACGACTTTTATGTCAAAGTGCACGGCAGACATTTTATTATTATTTTTTTAATTCATGATATAGCATTTAAACTATCACCTGACAAAGTATCAAGCGGGAGGCGATGACTGACGATATTTGCTCCTGGCCCGCGGTCCATCCCGCCGACTATATTAAATACTAGCTGTGCCCGCGGCTCCGCCCGCGTGGAATTCGGTCTGTGTCAGTAAGCGGCTAATTTCTAATCCTAATTTCTCTCCCTCACGCCTGGAGGCGGAACTTGAAGTAGGTAAAGTTGACAGATGGATATGCTAGAGGACTGTAGTCCAGATAAAATATTTTACAATTAGGTACCACTAAATAAAACTACACTCCAAAGTCAATAGCTTTTTCGCCCTTATTCAAATTTTACACGTGATTTAAACGACAGAGTAGGTAGTAGGTGTATACCGGACGATACAGTAAGCCGTAAGGTAGACGCGCGCGAGCGAAAGCGAAGCGGCCTGCCTGTGGCTAGACCGCCACTCACCGTGGTCTTCTTCAGACTCCTGAGGAAGACACGTGCCCCTTGTAACCTCAATGCGTTGCGAGACTTTCGGGAATGATTCGATTGTTTTCGGGAATGCATGGTAATGCGTATAAAATGCGAGTCCCAAATCATTAGAGTCCGCAAGCGACCAGTGCCGGATTAAGATACTTTGATGCCCTAAGCATTTCTAGACCATGGTGCCCCCTCTCTCTAGGGTCATTAAGATTACATTGAATTTTTTTGGTAAATTGAGTGACGTTCATTGCCGCATTACAGCTGAGAATGGAAATTAACCACATCATTTTATCACGACAATTGACAGTGCCGCAGCAGTAACGTTGCAACAGAGTACCTAATGCTGCTGCAGTCGCCACCCGAATGTCACCTTTATCACATCTTAGAAAGTCATTGAAAACGCGAGCGAAGCGAGCGCGAAAATTTTTCGATATAAAAACGCAATTTGATAGACAGTTGTACATTTTTACTTTTAGTATGGAAATCAGTCACATCATTTTATTACGAAAATTGACAGTGCTGCAGTAGTAACGTTGCAACAGAGTAATGCTGCTACAGTCGCCATATATTAGAAAGTGATTAAAAACGCGAGCGAAGCGAGCGCGAAAATTATTCGATATAAAAACGCAATTTGATAGACTGTTGTACATTTTAATTTTTAGTATGGAAATCAGTCACATCATTTTATCACGAAAATTGACAGTGCTGCAGCAATAACGTTGCAACAGAGTAATGCTGCTGCAGTCGCTATATATTAGAAAGTGATTAAAAACGCGAGCCAAGCGAGCGCGAAAATTTTTCGATATAAAAACGCAATTTGATAGACAGTTGTACATTTATACTTTTAGTATGGAAATCAGTCACATCATTTTATCCGGAAATTGACAGTGCTGCAGCAGTAACGTTGCAACAGAGTAATGCTGCTGCAGTCACCATATCTTAGAAAGTGATCGAAAATGCGAGCGAAGCGAGCGCGAAATTTTTTCAGTATAAATAGGCAATTTGATAGACAGTTGTACATTTTTACTTTTAGTATGGAAATCAGTCACATCATTTTATCACGAAAATTGACAGTGCTGCAGCAGCAACGTTGCAACAGAGTAATGTTGCTGCAGTCGCCATATCTTAGAAAGTTATTGAAACGCGAGCGAAGCGAGCGCGAAAATTTTTCGATATAAAAACGCAATTTGATAGACAGTTGTACATTTATACTTTTAGTATGGAAATCAGTCACATCATTTTATTACGAAAATTGACAGTGCTGCAGCAGTAACGTTGCAACAGAGTAATGCTGCTGCAGTCACCATATCTTAGAAAGTGATCGAAAATGCGAGCGAAGCGAGCGCGAAATTTTTTCAGTATAAATAGGCAATTTGATAGACAGTTGTACATTTTTACTTTTAGTATGGAAATCAGTCACATCATTTTATCACGAAAATTGACAGTGCTGCAGCAGCAACGTTGCAACAGAGTAATGTTGCTGCAGTCGCCATATCTTAGAAAGTTATTGAAACGCGAGCGAAGCGAGCGCGAAAATTTTTCGCTATAAAAACGCAATTTGATAGACAGTTGTACATTTTTACTTTTAGTATGGAAATCAGTCACATCATTTTATCACGAAAATTGACAGTGCTGCAGCAGTAACGTTGCAACAGAGTAATGCTGCTGCAGTCGCTATATATTAGAAAGTGATTAAAAACGCGAGCGAAGCGAGCGCGAAAATTTTTCGATATAAAAACGCAATTTGATAGACAGTTGTACATTTTTACTTTTAGTATGGAAATCAGTCACATCATTTTATCACGAAAATTGACAGTGCTACAGCAATAACGTTGCAACAGAGTAATGCTGCTGCAGTCGCCATATCTTAGAAAGTTATTGAAAAAGCGAGCGAAGCGAGCGCAAAAATTTTTCGATATAAAAACGCAATTTGATAGACAGTTGTACATTTTTACTTTTAGTATGGAAATCAGTCACATCATTTTATCCGGAAATTGACAATGCTGCAGCAGTAACGTTGCAACAGAGTAATGCTGCTGCAGTCGCCATATATTAGAAAGTGATTAAAAACGCGAGCGAAGAGAGCGCGAAAATTTTTCGATTTAAAAACGCAATTTGATAGACAGTTGTACATTTTTACTTTTAGTATGGTAATCAGTCATATCATTTTATCACGAAAATTGACAGTGCTACAGCACTAACGTTGCAACATAGTAATGCTGCTGCAGTCGCCATATCTTAGAAAGTAATAGAAAACACGAGCGAAGCGAGCGCGAATATTTTTCGATATAAAAACCCAATTTGATAGACAGACAGTTGTACATTTTTACTTTTAGCATGGAAGTCAGTCACATAATTTTATCACGAAAATTGACAGTGCTGCAGCAGCAACGTTGCAACAGAGTAATGCTGCTGCAGTCGCCATATCTTAGAAAATTATTGAAAACGCGAGCGAAGCGAGCGCGAACATTTTTCGATATATTATTAATTTATTAAATCAACATAATTATTCAATTATTTTTGTTGATATCCGTGTCTTCTAAACTTAGAGTTAATTTGGCAAAATCTTTTGCTCGGTGGCTTATTCTTGTCACAACGTATTAAATTCAGCTCCATCTGTTAGTTTACCTGGGTACTCAATAGTGGTAGCACATATTTGAAAAAAGTTTGCCCCTCCTTCCTAAGTAGCGCCATAAGATTCAGGGGCAAACTTAAGTCAATCGAGTGTTGTGGCTACCCCCCCCTTTTAGGGGTTGAATTTTTATAGCCTATAACCTGGCCGGGGATTTTCTCGACAGATTAGTCAAGTTTTCATCAAAATCCGTTCAGCCGTTTTCACGTGATGCGCGTTCAAATAAACAGACAAACAGATAAACAGATAAACAGACAAACAGACAAAAATTCTAAAAACTTTTGGAACGTGTTCTGTTATCGATTCTAAGTATCCCCAGCCAACTTTTTTTCAAATATCTTCCATGTACAGACTTTCGACCGTCTTCAGCTTTATTATATGTATAGATTATTTTTTGTTCTTATACTTAAAGAACACGTCTGATCGTCACTATACGTCGAGAACAGGCCGGAACCGTGTGTAATTAATATCCGTGAATCCGGACACACGGGTAACACGGGTACACGGATCTTATTTACACGGATCCTAATTACCCGTTCCAAACGGGCCACAAATCCGGTTACGTGTAGCACGAGAACGGGGCACCGGCAACGGGTACCCGAAACCCGGACCCGACCGCGAGCCCTATTTTTTTTTTTCTTTCTAATGAAAATAACAACTAAATATTCTATAATATGGTCACATATTCTTTAATTTAAATGAAACCTGATAATATTATCTGCAAAATAAAAAAATAAACTTAACAATCCGTTGAGTAGTTTTTGAACTATACGCATTTCAAAAAGCGCGTAACTGCCGTCCGAAACGGAAAAGGAAGGTGAGTAGGTTTCGCGGGGGGAGTTGGGTTGCGAATCCAGAATTTCTTTTTTCAGTAGCAGCTACTTTAATTT
Source organism: Cydia splendana (assembly GCF_910591565.1). Taxonomy (NCBI): domain Eukaryota; kingdom Metazoa; phylum Arthropoda; class Insecta; order Lepidoptera; family Tortricidae; genus Cydia; species Cydia splendana. The sequence continues at coordinate 16,499,735 of NC_085969.1, read as the reverse complement.
TTGGGCTTAGGTTGCTCTCAAAGTAATTTGATTATATTTTTAGACATATAATTTTTTCTTCTTTTCGCAACACTAAGCTGTCAAATCATACAATTTTGAAACACAAATTCACTGTCAAAGTTGATGCTCGAAAGCGGCGGATTTTTAGTTGAATTTAACTTTGTTTTTAAGTGATGTTTGCCAAAGTAAGTGTTTATCCACCTTTCGGATATCGTTTATATACTTACATGGCTTATTGGAAACAGAAAAACATAAGTTATATTTTCTTTATTTATAATGGTTTTAACATAGAAAGCGATTCAACCGCATTTGAGGATTTTTATGGGGAGAGCAGGAATGTACTGAGGGGTGAGTTGGGTCGACAACGGGGACAATTGGGTCATGAATGGGGAGAGTTGGTGTTACGAACGGGGTGTACCGGGTTGATAGAGGGGGGAGTTGGTGTTCGTAGTTCAGGGTTGTCGATTTACATAAGTAGTCAAAAGTGTCTTACATTATGATAAAATAGTAAATATTATTTAAAAAAATATTTAAGTAGCGGAGGAATTAAAGAAATTGCAAATTAAATAAATATGTTATATTAAAATGTGCATTTTATTTATTTCATACAGTAATACAGGCTATAACCTACTGAGTGTTTAATCGACTTTTATTCAACTCGTGAGTTTTTTTATTGTTATTTTATTATTAATATTTGAAAAGCCGGCCATTTAAACACCCCCGCAATCCTTCTCGCACTATAGCCCACCTTCTTCCCTCACCGCACTCGCGATATTTTAGTTCGCTGCTACGCCACGATGTCGCTAGTCGTATTAACGAAGATTTGAACGGGGCATATTTTTTCTAAGTAGTATGTAGTTAACCTTCTTCCTTAAATTCTTTGGTTGACAGTAGGTATCTAGACAATGTTGTTTTTATTTGTTGCGGGTGACAAAATAGGGAGTAGAAGACGAATGTCGAATAATATTTAAAGGAGTTTTTATGCTCCAACAATGTTGTATACGCTACTGTTGGTATTAAATAATAGAAATAGCATAAATTTAATAACTAATACTCGTGCAAGTAATAGTTATGTTTTTTATTTGTCGACTGTAAAATGTTTTTTTGGTTATAGGGGAGATGTGGGTATAGGGAGAAACTTTACTGTGTTCACAGTTGGAGACAAAAACACAAGATTTAGGTCTTTATGAATAGTCCATTTACTTAACTAAGTAACTGCATACTTATTTCTCGTGTTTTTTTATATATTTATATAATTATGTTATGTTTTCTAAAGGTTTAGTAAAGGATCATTTTATACATAGGTATGTATAAAACGATCCCTAGGGTAGAGTTAAAATAATCACAGATGATTCCTTTGTAATATCAAGATTTCTTCGTCTTAATCATTTAAGTCAGTCGATTCCAGCGTTTCTTTATTTTCAGAAGATGAGTGCTATTTTTTTTTATATTGGCCTTATTTTTAACGCCGTCAGGGGCACAGATTTTGCTTGCTATTTTAAAAGGCAATCCATGTACAGGAAATGCTCATTTAAAATGCTTTAAATGAGATGGGATTTTAAGCCTACTGCTACAAAAATAATGTAATCCAATTTAAAATGGAGCAATAGTAATACTCATAATAAAAAAAAATCGATCCAACAATCTTCCAAAATCGCCTTTGTTTGAAAACCCAACTCACCCCAAATACGAGGGACTACGGGGTGAGGTGGGATTTCCTGTTGATCGTCAAAGTTATGAAATGGAACTACCCAAAATAAAATAAAAACTAAAATAAAAAACGTCCGGAATTTTGCATATGTAAAAATAAAATGTTATCGAGGTTTGAATGTCAGTTTTGCACCTACTCACCCCATTTTACGGTACGTATTTTATTTTACAAGTATCCAAGCAGCAACATCGATTTTGATATTGGCGGCAGCAATGTTACGGTGCAATACCTACTGCTGCAGTAATTCTGCCGAATGCCGACTGCATTGCATCGAAACGTCAAAAAGGTAATTTTATCGAGACAGACAGACAGAATTATGTAGTCTGATTGCGAACGATACCTTTACAGTAACACAGCTGCGGTGATTGTAATCCGAATTTCACCTTTAAATTCTTAGTATTGCCAATATCTTGTTTCTACAGCTGACAAAAGGCACGAGTAAGTTCAGAAACTCAGGCAGCTCTGAAAGCAACTCTCAACTATTGAAGTTTGGTTTCCAGGCTTTGTCCTGAATTCGGCGAATGCCACGAGTGCCAGAGCACACCTCTGACGTGATTTTCTGGAAATATTGTGTACCAGTTTATTTCAGCGTATTTTTCGAATCATGTATTTGAAATGTGTGGCGATATAGAAAGTGCTCCGTTTTTCTATTTAATTTGTAACCGATAGGATACATTTTAAAATTATTTATGGATTTCCTTAACTACTTATGTTCTTAGACGAAACAAAAGGAAACCTGTTTAAAAACTCAAATTTGTCTGTTCTGCTCGGACTAAAAGTACCTACCTAAAATTTTCCATCCCGCCTTTTCCACTTTTCCCAATCGTCGCAATAACTCTTTTTGAAACGTATTTTTCAACACCCAGCCATTTTCCTGGTGGAACGTTTAATTAAACTCGACCCAGAGAAAACTGTTACCAACTAATGAAACGAATTAGCCCGAAGGAACAACTGTTCGGGTTGCCAGTGCTAATCGACAAGAGGATTTATTTTTTGCACGCCACCGGTAATGTGCAGATTGATTGCTGAGAACAGCTGCTCATTGTGCAAATAATGAATTTTGAATAATAATTTGGTCGAGTTAGGGATTTTTCTCTCGCTATTCAGAGAGGCTTGGGACAACATTTAATATTATTATAGTTTTGGTACATGCGAAAGAATATTTTGCGATATATATTTTAATAGCTTGACCAACATCTAGATGAACTAACATGGAATAGGAGAAGGTAAAATCAAAATACTCGTACCATATAACAGATAAATACATACTTCTCTGTTAATAAGCGCTAGGGGGCAAAGATACGCTTAAACATTAACTTTACTTGTTGGAGCATTTGGGGCTCATGTAAATAATGTAACTCCTAAATGGCTCAAAAAATGGGCCAGTGACTACTTAAAAGTATGTATGTCGCAAGCTGCTCTTAAGCTGTTGCTGAATTATACCAAGTGACCCATTTATAAGTACATATAGATATCTTCGTACTATGCGGACATTTTTTACCGTTATCCAATTTTGCGTTCAAACATCAGAATAAACAAGCCTATCATTGTAATGATTATGACGACAATAAACAAGTTAAACATGCATTTGTTTATTTTGTTGTTTAACCAAAATAATCGGCTATCGTTATCGTAATTGATTTCAAACTACGTCAGTAGTCTTGCCAAAACAAAATAATAATTGTATTTTAAAAACACTAATATTATTTTGTTTCTGCAAGTGGAATGATGAAAGTATTTCGTTTAACTTTCCAAATAAATAAAAAAACCATTCGAATCCCTTCAATACCATTTATTGAAAAATAAATTGTATAGCTACATAAGTACAAAGGTAATAATGCAATATTCTTGTTTTCAGCGTCGTGATAGTGACGTCACGATCACGTACCATTTAGTGAGGGGCGTTTTATGCGTTGTGTACTTAGGTACGATTGTCAGACTGTTAATGTCGTTTCTGAATTTTCTATTGCTTTAATGCAATGGGTGGGTTTGGGTTGGATAGATATTTGATCCTTAAAACAAACCGGTTGGGCTAACACCATTAAAAATAACTTGTCTTTCAGCTTATAATAAAATGATAAAAACAGGATACCATGCATTTGGATACAGTAATAGTACATTGTGCAACAAGGGGCGTAAGTTGAATATTGCAAACGAGAGTAAGTTAAATCGCGACGGCTTGCCGGAGCGATTTATAGAATCGAGTTTGCAATATTATTACGCCCCGAGTTACACAGAATGTTTTTCAACACACTTGCGATACAAAAATTAAGTATAAAGACAAAAAACTGTTAATTATGGCACTAGAAACTTCATTACTCCCTAGGGAGAACGCTTTTTCTATAACTCCCGCTAAACCTGCGTGCAATTCCACATTTACTGAACAAGTGTGATGAAAAATAATAAAGCCCACTACTCTATTGAAGGTTTTCATTTTCAAAACGTGGTTGGTACTAATTCTACCGTTTATAGGTTAATCTTTTATCTAATACGAAACGAAGTAGCGAGACAGTTAATATAAGTTGACGTAGCATAATTACATACATTATTTTAACGAAAATTCTAAAAGGTTTACCAAAGTTATGCACACTTTTACATAAATGAAGGCTCATTTAAAGTTTTTAACTTAAGAAATACAAAGTTCGTGAAGCTCAATTTTATGCAGGAAAGCATCTGCATTTCTTAAAACTAGCTGTTGCCCGCGACTTCATTCGTTACGTGCGATTTTTTATGTTGGTTGTTGTATATTTTTAACATTGATAAATTAACCTGTACTTATGGTTTTACAGAAATAAACAATTTTCATTTTCATTTTTCGTTTTCATATTCTGCATTAACATTGTGCAATGAAAGATAGCAGTACCTAGGGTTTAACCCCCTTAGGGGTTGTAATTCCGAAGGGAAAAAACACAAAAAACGAGGCGGATAATTCCGAAAAAGAAATACGAGTGATTATTAAATTATTTTCCGGATTACCCAGTTTCGAAAATTACCTTCATACACCTTACACATTATAAATATGTAACCTGATGTAACCTGTTTGTAGTTTCGGCTCCACGACGTTCATTAGTCAATCAGTTAGGACATAACTACGCATTACCTTATAATTATGTATAAGCAAACATTTTTGATCAATATTCCGAGAAAGGCACCTATTTTAGATCGCACAATTTACGGTGACCAAAATGAGTTACGTCGAATCGACATAAATGGGGAAAAAAAGTACGTGCCGGCGACTTATTTATTGACGGTAATTTAGTGATTACAACCAGTAGGTCAACACTAGGTCATGTTTTCGACGTGGATTCGACGTCGTCACGACGTGCCGCGTAGTTGAAATGTACTAATTTGGTAATCTTTACCAACTTTAGACGTGCTGACGACATATTTTTTACCATATAATTACTCGGTGTGGCAATATTTAGATGAGACGTGATGAAGAGAAAAAAGAGACACAAACATTACGCTTATATTTTCTTTTCACTCAGAAACAAAATGTCTAACAAGAAAACAACTTCTAAGTTTTGCAATGATAATGGCGGCCACTAATTTTTATGTAAAATAGTTTAGGTCGTTAGTGCAGACCTATCATGGGGAAATCTAGTGCGATGAATTATTTTTCGTGCAGTATGTTAGGTTTACATACAAAACTATCGATGGGCTTTTGAAATATTTAAGTATTCAACATTTTATAAAATCAAAATTCATATATTTGCTTGTTATTGAGTGTTGTAATTGAATATTTGTGTGTGTGAGTATATTGACACGATCAAAAATATTGTTTTATTTTGAATATTAGCAAAATGAAGTACCGTGCGATGGCACCATTCAAGATATAACAACTTAAATTATGCAATATCATATTTTGCATCTCGTTATAATGAAACAAAATGACGGCACAACCGTATGGTATTGATAGTACTTTACAAGTGTTTTTAATTGTATGGTCGCAATTTGGTATCTGTTTTAAGTATCATTTACCTAAAATTAGTAACAAAATTGACATAAAATCGACGACCTAAAAGTCTTCGTATAAGAAATAATTACGTCGCAAATACACCTAAAATGCCTTATTAGTACATTAGACCTATTGGTCAGGGTTCGAAGTTAATTTTGCCTAATATTTCGCCTTATTTTCAATCCGTAAGTCCCTGACTTCATGGTGTACGTTTTATTGTCCCTATATTTTGACTTGGCAGTAAAAGTGTACAATACGTAAAAATAATTGGTGCCTAGGACGTAATTTTTACTTAAATTGGTAAAATCTTCTTCCAGCCTAGGAAAAAATACTTAAAATGTTTGCTGGGGTAGATATGTCGCAGGCATTTTGTAAGAATCCGCCGTTTACTAACGGCGTCGGCATTTTACAAACGTTTCGCCGTTTGTAAATTGCCGAAGGCAAATTTATAGTGCGCTCAATACCGTCAATGTCAAACGTTGTGAGTTTCGCTAGGGTGACCGTGGTTTCCATAAAAAACTATAAGGTATTCAATCATTTATTCCCAAAAATTAATTTAACTGAAACTTACATTTCAAACTTCTACACATCAAAACTATGAAAAACGCTGGGGTGTCCATCAAATCTGGAGTTCTTGGATGGTCCCATCGCACTGTTTCTTTTCAAAAAACATTTCCTTCACATTTAACTAGACGGAGCTCCTAATTCTGGGCGGTTTGCCCTTCGGGCATCTGAAGCTACCTAACGAACCCAACCTACCTACTTATTGATTTAGTGTGACGTCCGTGAAAACAATACACTAAAAAAAAGCGTAGTTTAGGTTCGTTAGGTAGCTTCAGATGCCCGAAGGGCAAACCGCGTAGAATTAGGAGCCCTGCGAAGCGGGGCTCCGTCTAGTTAAGTAGTGAAGGAAATGTTTTTTGAAAAGAAACAGTGCAGTGGGACCATCCAAGAACTCCAGATTTGATGGACACCCCAGCGTTTTTCATAGTGTTAGCGCCACGCGTGGTAAAATAAAGAACTAATTCGACAAAAATGCCGCGGCAAATTATAAATGGCGCCGTTAATGCCATAAGTATTATACATAATGCCGACATTTTACAAATTTCCTTCGGCAATTTGCAAACGGCGAAACGTTTGTTAGGTGCCGACGCCTTTTGTAAACGGCGGATTCTTACAATTTGCCGACGACAGATAGACTAGGTGTTGCCCACGACTTCGTTCGCGTGGATTTTCATAAGCTTGAGCTGCAAAAAATAGGAGTTGTGTTATGATTTGACAACACGTGCAGAAACGCAGATTTAAATAACATAGATTGGGATACCGCCTTATCACCTTTAACTGATGTGAATGAAATGACGACTATTTTTTACAAAAAACTGCAAGATATCATTGATAAGCATGTACCTGTTTCAAAATCAGTAAGCAATAGCCGATATCCTATTTGGTACACCAAAAATCTCATTAAATTAATTAAAGAGAAAGATAAGTTACGAAATAAATGGAAACGATTTAAAAATCCTATTGACGAATTTGACTTTAAAAATGCGAGAGTGCGGTGTCATAAACAAATAGAAATATGCCATCGGAACTACATGAGTTCTATAGAATCCTCCATATCTACCAACAACATGAAGGTATTTTGGTCCTTCATCAAATCAAAGCGTAAAACTGAAGGGACGGTACCAAGTAAGATGCAGTTTGAAGGGTCAACAATATCATCACCAGCGTTAATATGTGACGCATTTGCCAAATATTTTTCATCAGTGTACGCTGTTAATAACACTAGTAGTCCAATTGCTAACAAGACCCAAACAGCCGCTACATGTACACAAATAATGGTTTAAACTCTATATCGCTCACCCGTGATTGCATTGAATCGTCTCTCAACAAGATAGACAAGAAAAAGGGACCAGGTCCGGACAAAATACCAGCGTTTTTCATAGGAAATTGTGCAAAAGGTCTATCATATCCCTTCTCCATAATTTACAATTATTCTATTTTAAGTGGTGTATTTCCATCAATATGGAAACAGGCCAATGTAATACCTATCCCTAAAAGTGGTGATAAATCAAATATTCTAAATTACAGACCAATCTCTTTATTATCTATTCTCGGTAAGGTTTTCGAATCCTTAGTAAATTCTGTTTTAACCACCCATATAAAGCTTGTCATTGTTCCCGAACAACACGGTTTTCGAAAAAATATGTCCACAGTTACAAATTTAGCAGTGCACGTTTCTACTCTAGCCGAAAACATAGACAAAGGTTTACAAATCGACGCTGTTTACACTGAAATAAGCAAAGCTTTTGATCGAGTAAACCATGGTTTGCTTATAAACAGGCTGTATAATTTTGGAGTACATGGTAAATTGCTGGATTGGTTCTCATCTTATCTTACATCCCGATCTCAGAAAGTTCTAATATGTGGACATGAATCTGTGAGTTTAAAGGCTTCATCCGGTGTACCACAGGGTTCGCACTTAGGTCCTACATTATTTTTAATTTTTCTAAATGATCTTGCTCAAGAAATTCATCATTCTATATTTTCATTTTTTGCAGACGACTTAAAGATAAGTAAAATTATCCACAACTCATCTGACTCACAACAGCTACAGGAGGACTTATCTCGTATATCCAATTGGTCCAATAACAACAAACTACCGCTGAATATAGGAAAATGCAAGCACATAACATTTACGAAAAAGCGGTTGCCTTTAAAAACATCGTATGCCATAGACAATGTACCCTTAAAAGAAGTTTCGCTTATAAGAGATCTCGGGGTGACTCTTGACAAGGATTATCATTTAACTCACACCTTGATAATATAATAAAAAAGGCTAACCAACTGCTCGGCATTATCTGGAGAAATTGCAAGAAATTCAAAAATATCTCGGTTTTAAAGATTGTTTTTTCAGCTCTAGTTCGCAGTCTGTTAGATTACTGCTCTAATATATGGAATTCGTTTTATAAATGTCATGTAGATCGAATCGAACGTATACAAAAGAATGTATGAATGTATAAATGTCATGTAGATCGAATCGAACGTATACAAAAGAGATTCTTATTTTTCCTCACTGTTCATCAGGGGAAACTGCACTCACTAAACTCATACTGTAAACGATTAAAGTTTTTTAAAATGATTTCTCTCGAGGACCGCCGTTGGATTTCTGACCAAACGCTACTACACAAAATTGTCCCGGGAACGCTAGACTGCCCACAGCTTTTGCAGCAAATATATTGGACTGTTCCGCGACAGCATTCTCGACTGGCTAATTTTCGGCCTTTCTTATGTAAAACTTATAGAACAAATGTTGGTTCTCATAGTTTAATACCTAGAATTTGTAGAGAGCATAACCTATTATATAAACAGAATAGACTTGACATTTTGAAGATGACACTAAATCAGTTTAAAACCTATCTATGTACATAGACTCAATACAAAACTGTAAATTCCAAATTGAGTGTAACTTTTCTCATGTAATTATTTAGAATTCATCATTTGCTTCCTAGAGAACCTAACTTAAAAATTGTAAACTTATATTATTATTAATTTAGACTATGGAAAGTGGTATCAATGTCATTACTCAATAGTTACTAAGCTTATTTTCTGTATTCTACTACAACCTTGATTTATATTTAGTAGCTAGGTACTAGTATATTACTTAGGATAAAAAAACATATGTAAGCAATATCTGTTACAACCATGCCGTGTTTGCCTGTAATTGGGTGAATATTATTATTACCCACAGGGGACAAGTAGGACTATTTTACAGTAGGTATGATATGAAAACTAGCACTTTATAATTTTCCGGAATGGAAAGGCTACAAGAAACATAATTACTTGCTCGTTGTCTGAGCGAATTAGCACAATGAATGGCAATTCAGGGAAAAATTATACCGCTTCTTCTGCTACAAAGAGTTAAAGAATAATATTGACAACCGGTCTGGCTTAGTGGCTTAAGGAGGACTCACGCTAGACCGGGCCGCGCCCGCCCCGAAGCGTCCGACACGTAATTTTCTATAACGGCTGATCGGTGATCACGTGGTGCTTTCCATAGAAAACGAAGCGCCGTAAGCTCCGGCCTGGCCCCAGCCCGGTCTGGCGTGAGTCATCCCTTAGTGGGTAATGACCCTGTCTATGAAGCCGATTGTCCCGGGTTCTTCTGGTATTACCCCAACATACTACTAGAAATAAGCATAATTATGTTACTTGAATGTTGATGTAAAATTTCATGTTATTTCAGAAAGTAATTTTAAAATGCGAGTGTAACTACGATTTTATGGCGGCGGGTAGGTTCGTGTGCTTATAACTAGGTAGCAACTACAACTTCAAGTTCTAAGTCTACAACACGCAAATACGTGGTCACAAAAACATGTAAAGCGAGCATGTAAAGTTTGTCATGCATTAATATTTCCGAGTCAGGTAACCTCCAGTTTTAGTTTTACCGTAAAATTACATATAATAATTTAACTCTGTTTTTATTATGGTTGTAGCCCGTCAAGCGTCAAATTAGTGACCACGGTTAAAGGTGACGTTCAGATGGCAACTGCAGCTGCATTACTGTTGCGGCGTCGTTGTTGCCGCCGCTGTATCTGTCAATCTCCTTGATAAAATAAACATCATGATCGCAGCAGCAGTAATGCGGCGGCGAACACGCTGATTTTCTTAAGGAAATTGACAAATACAGCGACCGCGACAGTAATGCAGCTGCAGGTGACATCCGAACCTCAGTTTACAACCATATATGTTGGTAACGTCAGCACAATATGCCGTAAATGTCACAAAAAACACAAATCATAATTTTTACATCATTGTAATTATACCTACCTATTTAGTTAGGATTCAAAGACGGTGTGCAAATTTATGACCAAGAAAGATAGGCGATCATAGGACACCGGAGAAAGTGGTTCAAATCTATATCGTATTTGTCAAATCTGATTGAACCTCACAGTCGTTCAGAATTATCTGTTGCGTTTGTGAGTTGCGGGGTCACGTCTCTTTATTAGATCCTTTCTGTTCAATATCGCCAAATATATCGTAGGCTATAAACAACAATAATAATAGGCTAGAAAATAGAAAAGTAAAAATGATTTGTCGCTGCAATACACGATTTACCGCTGTTATAAATAACCTCGTAAAGAAAGGTTAGCAAAGGAGTAAGAAGATAGAATCATTTTTAAAGGCAATGAAGGTGACGTTTGGAGACCGACCGCAGCTGCACTGCAGCGGCAGTATTGCAGCAGGATAATACTGCCGACTGCATTACTGTCAAAAATGATGTAGCTGCCCGGAATTTTGACATTTGCTACAATCAGGTTCTTAGTTGTATTTTTATGAGTATCTTCTTCTTTCCCCTGCCCTTATCCCACGTTATGTGGGGTCGGCACAACATGTTTTTCTCTTCCATTCTCCTCTGTCTTTCGTCTCCTCAGCACTCACTCCTTTCTTTCTCATATCCTCTTTCACACAATCCATCTATCGTTTTTTGGGTCTACCATACGCTCTCCGTCCATCAACATTCATCCCTAAAATTCTTTTGCCTAATATATGGCATTTATATTGTATCTATATTGTATTTTTATGAGTATATTCATCTGTAAGTCAGGTATATTTTCATAGTTCGGGTTTTTCAATTTTAATTGAGTCGCTATTCTAAGGTCCCACACATTTCTAGTGGGTGCGATAACATTATTTGGATAGGTTCAATAGGTTGGTTTGGTTGTAAATTGTTCTACTGATTGTAAATAAAAAAAATAGGAGTAACCCCTATTGTGCTTGTCCAATGTCCATTAATCTAGTGATTATTATTATATTCGTGCGCCATAATCATGATAAGCGAAATAATGTAGTGGGAAGGTGCGCCAAGGTCGTAACGAACTGGAAAGTCATGGGTAAGCTCTTGAAATATTGTCGGGTAAAATATAAAAAAAAACATAGCACTATTAATACCTAAACAGATGTATAATATTATTTTAGGTATGAAAAATCTCTCCTCTGGTGTTGGGGCGTCCATGGGCGACGGTAATCGCTTACTATCAAGCGATTCGTCTGCTCATTTGCCTAATACTATATGTATACAAAAAATAATGAAAGGTCCCTTGGTGATCCAAAAATATTTACATATTTTACTTTTTTTTAATAGTAATTAAATAACATTCAAAAATTACATAAATGATTAATTAAGTAGGTACATTCTTCTTTTCTTTCTCTCTTGGAAAGTTATTAATCAAGAATGTTTTACTTCGTGATAATACAGTTAAAAAAACACATTCTGTTCTCCTCCAGTCATTGTTCTCTTTGGTTTAATGTATTTTTTTGTATGTGATTACGGCTTTCCTTTGTTTCAAACGACACAACGCACAATTTTATATCCATAACATGACGCTGCACGCTTTTCTTATCGAAAATATCATTCAATTATCAGCGCGAAGCGTCGGTCAAGGGTGTTCGATAATGTCAAGAGCCGACGTGTTCAGTTCTAGGTCAAGTGCGCTAAAGCACGTCGCAAAGGTGTCACTTCCAGCCTACATAAGCCCTCCTAGCTCTTTGGGCTTCGTAAATCTCGGCCAGGGTTATTCCTACCCTTTCCTTTGATAGATTACTTCACTTTGTCTCGCGGAGTTAGGGAAAATGTTTGTTTCTGCTTTTTGATGCGCCAACTATATAAAAATGTTTCTTCATTCATTACTGTTTGTGGGTCAGCTGTCACGAGACTCGTCGGTTCTTGGTTGTTTTGACATTGGAAATGTCTTTTCGTTCGCTCCAGTATACGGTCCGATTTCACGAAAAAGTGCGATCCCCTTATATCTCGGAAAGTTGTGAAGATATGATATTAAAAAATAGGCTCAAAAGACGCATAATCACGAGAGCTGTAAGGTGCAAAAATAATTATTCGAGAAAGTCAAAAACAAATAAAGTTATGGTCGAAATAGTGAAAATAAAATTCAATTTTTTCCGAATTTTTGATTTTGGTGCTCGATAATTTGGAAACGAAGAATGATATCAAAAATTTGAGAAAAACGGCTCTGGACAATTTAGTCAGCTACACTTTGAGCCTAAAACAAAGACGATCGGGTTAAGGGTTTGCCCTGTAGCCTAACCTTAAAATAGTCAAAAAGTCAGAACGACATTTTTCACAGGACATTTATGACTTCATGTTTCGCAGAGTTCGTTATCGATGTTTGTTATGAATTATCGGGATTATGACGGCAGAATAACACTTGCACTGCGTGGGCTTTCAAAATCGCTGCAGATTTTTCTTGGTCTAACTCGAGGGGAAGGGGCGGGGTGAGGGAGAGGGAGAGGGAGAGGGAGAGGGAGAGGGAGAGGGAGAGGGAGAGGGAGAGGGAGAGGGAGAGGGAGAGGGAGAGGGAGAGGGAGAGGGAGAGGGAGAGGGAGAGGGAGAGGGAGAGGGAGAGGGAGAGGGAGAGGGAGAGGGAGAGGGAGAGGGAGAGGGAGAGGGAGAGGGAGAGGGAGAGGGAGAGGGAGAGGGAGAGGGAGAGGGAGAGGGAGAGGGAGAGGGAGAGGGAGAGGGAGAGGGAGAGGGAGAGGGAGAGGGAGAGGGAACCTGCATCTATATATTGCAAGCTGCTCTTTTTGTTCGCGAAAACCCTCATTTATTTGAACCAAAACAGGATAAGCAAACAACTAGAGCACAGTACAGGAACAAATTGCAGTTACCCAAAACGAACTTACAAATGTGTAAAAATGGTCCACATTACAAATGTATCCAAATAACTAATAAAATTCCTGACTCGATTAAGCAAGAACCACAAAATGCGATCTTTAAAAATAAATTAAAAAAATTATTACTAGATAAATGTTATTATTGTGTTAGTGACTTTTTTAATGATAATTTATAATTCTTATTTTATTATTATTTATTGTGACATTGAATTTTAAATTATTGCATGAAATGTTTTTATATTACTTTGACTATTGCTAAAAACTTAATGTATGGAATGTTATTTAATTTATCTTTTGTTGACTTTTACAATGTTACTATAATTAGACTTTTGTTTTTCTTATACACGCTAATTATACGGTAAATATATTATAATGAAATGTTTAATAGGTATTAGCTAGTAAGTTAAATGTTGTGCCCTAACAGGGTGTCATGAATTGGCCAACTTAACTGTAACATCTTATTATGTAATTTATGTTCATGACTATGCAATAAATGAAATATGAAATATAGGGAGAGGGAGAGGGAGAGGGAGAGGGAGAGGGAGAGGGAGAGGGAGAGGGAGAGGGAGAGGGAGAGGGAGAGGGAGAGGGAGAGGGAGAGGGAGAGGGAGAGGGAGAGGGAGAGGGAGAGGGAGAGGGAGAGGGAGAGGGAGAGGGAGAGGGAGAGGGAGAGGGAGAGGGAGAGGAGAGGGAGAGGGAGAGGGAGAGGGAGAGGGAGAGGGAGAGGGAGAGGGAGAGGGAGAGGGAGAGGGAGAGGGAGAGGGAGAGGGAGAGGGAGAGGGAGAGGGGAGAGGGAGAGGGAGAGGGAGAGGGAGAGGGAGAGGGAGAGGGAGAGGGAGAGGGAGAGGGAGAGGGAGAGGGAGAGGGAGAGGGAGAGGGAGAGGGAGAGGGAGAGGGAGAGGGAGAGGGAGAGGGAGAGGGAGAGGAGAGGGAGAGGGAGAGGGAGAGGGAGAGGGAGAGGGAGAGGGAGAGGGAGAGGGAGAGGAGAGGGAGAGGGAGAGGGAGAGGGAGAGGGAGGAGGGAGAGGGAGAGGGAGAGGGAGAGGGAGAGGGGAGAGGGAGAGGGAGAGGGAGAGGGGAGAGGGAGAGGGAGAGGGGAGAGGAGAGGGAGAGGGAGAGGGAGAGGGAGAGGGAGAGGGAGAGGGAGAGGGAGAGGGAGAGGGAGAGGGAGAGGGAGAGGGAGAGGGAGAGGGAGAGGGAGAGGGAGAGGAGAGGGAGAGGGAGAGGGGAGAGGGGAGAGGGAGAGGGAGAGGGAGAGGGAGAGGGAGAGGGAGAGGGAGAGGGAGAGGGAGAGGGAGAGGGAGAGGGAGAGGGAGAGGGAGAGGGAGAGGGAGAGGGAGAGGGAGAGGGAGAGGGAGAGGGAGAGGGAGAGGGAGAGGAGAGGAGAGGGAGAGGGAGAGGGAGAGGGGAGAGGGAGAGGGAGAGGGAGAGGGAGAGGGAGAGGGAGAGGGAGAGGGGAGAGGGAGAGGGAGAGGGAGAGGGAGAGGGAGAGGGAGAGGGAGAGGGAGAGGGAGAGGGAGAGGGAGAGGGAGAGGGAGAGGGAGAGGGAGAGGGAGAGGGAGAGAAACAGAGAAACATAAAAAAGAAAAAGTGCCACGAAATGGTCGCACCTCAGCATGTTGCTGGCGACTGCTAGCAGATAGCTGATGCTGAACCCTGGCAGTACCTAGTGGAGCTCGGGTTTAATACAACATAAACACACGCTGTTTTGGTCATCGGACTCGTCTCGATGAGCACTTAGGAGAGTAGTACCCAAGATAGTAATCTATCAGATTTAATTAACCAGTCTTTTAGAGAGGGTACCTTTCCGGACCTATTAAAGATATCAATAATAAAACCCATACCCAAAATAAAAAATGCAAATCATCCTCAGCAATATCGACCAATATCTTTGTTATCCATTTTTTCGAAAATATTTGAACAGGCAATGGCACAGCGTTTAAATTCGTTTTGTGAGAAATTCAAAATTTATGATAACAATCAAAATGGTTTCAGAAAAAAAAGGTCCACTATAACGGCCCTTTATGACTTTATAAACGAAGTTAATAATCGGAAATATGCAATTGCCATGATGTTGGATATGAGCAAAGCATATGATAAAGTATCACATGAAATTCTTAAACAAAAGCTTTATGGTATAGGCGTTCGTGGAATAGCTCTCAATTGGTTTTCCTCTTATTTGAAAAGTAGAGTACAATACGTAGAAATTTACCACCATGATTATAAAAATAATCGCATGATTAAAATTACGTCTGAGAAACGGAATGTACAAAATTCCATCCCACAGGGCAGTGTTTTGGGCTGTATCCTATTCGTAATTTATATTAATGATTTGTCAAAAATCTTAAGTACCAAGGCCGTGCTATACGCCGACGACATCTCCTTAATATTTGAATGCGACGATAGTGAGGACCTACACAATAAACTGCATTGTACTTTTAAATTAATATTAGATTGGCTAAATGATCATAATCTCCAATTGAATATCGCTAAAACTAAAATCATGCAGATAAAACCTTGTCAGAAGCCAGCAATTGATATGAACTCTTGCTATAATAATGAATCATTGGCGGTTGTTGAGTCATGTTCTTTACTAGGTGTGGAAATAGACTCCTGCGTAAATTGGAAGGCACACGTTGATAAAATCTCGATTAAATTATCTAAATTTACATATGCCCTCTCCATGTTGAAGAAATGTACAGACTTAAAAGCTGCAACTAATGCCTATTATGCCTATGCCCATTCTTGGTTATCATATGGTATTATTTTATGGGGGTATAGCACGAACGTAGAGTCGTTGTTCTTGCTACAAAAAAAGTGTATAAGAATACTAGCAAATATAAATGACATGGAGAGTTGCCTCCCTTATTTCAAAAAAATGAAAATATTAACGTTAACTTCACTGTACATTTTTGAATTGTGTAAATTAGTTAAAAAACAAAAACATTTATTTGAGCGAACAAGAGATAACTTTCCACGGAATCAAAATCTGCGGAAAAGAAATAAATTAGTATGCACTTTCACAAATCTAAAAATAGTAAACTCCGGTCCTTACCATATGGCAGTCACAGTATATAACAACATACCGTTAGAACTAAAACATATAGAGAAAGATTCAACATTCTTCAACAAGCTAAAAAAGTTTCTGGTTGAAAACTCATTTTACAATATAAAGGAGTATCTTAATTACAAGTCTTAATTATGTTAATTGCTAGTGTGTGCTAGTTTTTAAGTACTAGTTTTTAAGTATTAGTTTTTAAGTATTAGTTTTTAAGTCTTTATGTATATTGCTGTGCCCCAACGGGGTTTATGTTTGGAACATGTAAATATTTTAACTCCTTGTAAAACCCATAAAAGCAGTGAATAAATAAATTATGAAATTATAGAGCTGATGCTGAACCCTGGTTGTACCTAGCGGAACTCAGGTTTGGTGCAACATAGGCACACGCTGTTTTGGACACCCGATTCGTCATGATGAGCATTACCCAAGATAGCTGATGCTGAACCCTGGTAGTACCTACTGGAACTCAGGTTTAGTGCAACATAGACAAACGCTGTTATGGTCATCTCTCGTCGCGTCAAACTGCTGTCAAGAAAATTTCATATCTTGCAGCAAATGGGCCGCTGGCGCCGCTGCCGATCACCACTTCTCGAGTTGACTACGGATTTGCCGTGTAATAATTTTCTTGTACTTTGAATTAATATATCCTGCTTATTAATCGAAAAATGAAATATGTACCTATACTTATGCGCCACGGCGACAATTATTCAAACTTGGATACGCGTGTGGAAATTTTGCAATTTGTTTGTTCACATGCGTTATGTCCAGGATACTTGTGTTAGTCTAAGAATACAATAATTATCATTCAACGTTGTAGTTTTATTTTGTAACTTTTTCCTTATCCAGACTTTCTCGTCGCTCAGCGACAATATTTTTTCGAATTCCGTAGATTCATTTCCAATGTGCTCGATAGTCGTGTGAGGCACGAAATCTGTGAATTTTTTCGTAGGTAAACCTATTTAAAATTATACCGGGTGTGGCCTGTAATATGAGCAAAAAATTAAACTGTAGGCTGTACTCCTCATACTGACCAACATTTGTTCAGCAACTTTAAAAAAAATAACTTGTGGTTTGATTTTTAATACACTTTAAAGTTTATTCTAAGACGCAATGTATTGCGAATTTTGTCATGTTTAACTCTTAATTTGGCAGAAAATAAAAAACTTGATTTTAACTTTTATGTGCACATTTATTTATTATTATGCCATTAAATATGTCCTTAAAATGTTTAAAAAATATTTCACTGTAAGATTTCCTGAAAATCGAATGTACAGTATTTTTAACAAAAACGTACGCTCGTCAAACTTAGTGTGTTAAATATACTTAACAAATTCCAAAAAAGGGTATCGAAACAAAGACAAGGAAAACATTTTTTTGGAATTAAATCGAAGCAAAGACCTAAAAGAATTTGCTACGAAACGCAAGTACAATATAGGGTTAAAGATTTTCGAAATGACATTGATATTTCATAGTTTTCATTGTTTGGTTGAGTTTAATACCAGTGTCACAACAACGCTACTTATACATGCAGCATTTAAATATTTTGAACGAAAAAAAAAATTGATACACAATACCACCTACATGAATAAAGTATATTTGAATTGAATTGAAAAAATATATATGTAATAGAACTACCTATTCCATTTAGTTTCCTTGAATGTATAGCCATACGCCAAACTGAACGGGGTTTTATAAAAAAAACGTGTATTGATATTAAGTAGCGTTCGCTTTGTTGCATACTAGCTATAAATGTATAGCGAATCAAACTATAGCATTGAATTTCTTCTATTATGGCAAAATATAAAGGTAGGCAGTGAAATTTGTCAAATTAAAGCGCGGTCAAAATCTCACACCATAAAGATTCGTTAAAAATGCTTAACAGTACGGTTACCATCAGTTTGTCACTGACATAAACGCCGTCGAGAACGTAATTTACTTTCTATACATCCCGTTTGCACTAATATGCGAGTGCGAGCGAGATGTATAGAAAGTAAATTACGTTCTCGACGGCGTTTATGTCAGTGACAAACTGATGGTAACCGTACAGGTTGTTTAATTTCTAATACACTGTACGTATTGTTTTGTCAAAAATACTTAACAGTTGTGTATGCTTGCTTATTATACGTAAATAACTTGACTTGGCGAATAGGTGTGATATGTAAAGTATACGTAATACTATAATCAAATATAATAATAGTATATGCAGTATAATTTCGCGTAATAGAATCGAAAACCATAAACAATTACCTGGATAGAACGCAGTGTCGACCTTCTACTAACTATGTTGATTCACTACTATATGACATTGTTGCCAGTAAGGTTTTTTTTTTTTTTTATTATTTATAATATAAATGATACATAGAAATTAAAAACATGGAATTTACGTAAAAAATAACATGCCTACATTTTTTCAAAGTAAGTGTTAAGTATACTTGACTGTGCCAAATTAAGGGTTAAGGCGTGATAAGCAACGTCAATCACAATGATATGGCGTGGCGATGGCGTCCATTGAAGATAATATTTATTTTGTATGAAAAATAGGGAGTCTAAATATTTCATAATTTTTAAAAGTTGTTGAACAAATGTGTCACCGTTTGAGGAGTGTTTCAATCTATGCTTGAATTATTTTCTCGTGTTACAGGCCACACCCGGTATATTTAGTTTTGTTCAAAATCGTGTTAACTTATATTATTTTGACGACT
Organism: Cydia splendana; assembly: GCF_910591565.1. Classification (NCBI taxonomy): domain Eukaryota; kingdom Metazoa; phylum Arthropoda; class Insecta; order Lepidoptera; family Tortricidae; genus Cydia; species Cydia splendana. The sequence goes on along the minus strand of NC_085969.1, from coordinate 16,480,615 downwards.
GGTCTGGTCTAGTGGGTAGTGACCCTGCCTGTGAAGCCGATGGTCCTGGGTTCGAATCCCTCCTCCTGCATTCCTCTAAAGTCCATGAGTGTCGTCTAAAGTCTACTAGTGGTGTAGTGGTCGTAAGAATGCACGATCGAATCCTTTAAAACATAAAAGAAGAGTTTGTACTGGATGATTATTCTAAACATTTATTAATAATAAAAATAAATAAATATTATAGGACAGTTTTACACAGATCGACCTAGTCCCACAGTAAGCTCAATAAAGCCGAAATAACTTACTTTTTTACGAAATAACGTTTTCTTTGCTTATTCATAATAAATATAGAGGTAATTAACAAAACTCAGCCACAAATGGGACTATTTGAACACTGTCGACTAAGTGGTTGATTGCCAAATTAAAATAGGGCACTTAACAACAAGTTATAGTTAAGTTTACGAGCAACTAGATATAAAATAGGCCACGTCTTACATATCGCGATGCATCATAAGCGTCTATTGACCTCTGGGTTGATAAATATCTACCGAGTAAATTTTTCCAAGGACACCTACATTTGTCGACAAAAGTATTACCTAGTATTTTATTATTGTGCTATCTTTACTTGAATAATGTGTATAATTGCTCTGCTGATAAATAAATCATTAAATTCGTCTTATAACAGCCCAGTTGAATACAGCATTGCTTAGCTATGTGCAGTGCAGTTGCGTGTTTTCGCACGTGTCCCCAGTGTCCCTAGCCTTTTAGGGTTCCGTACCTCAGTCGGCAAAACGGAACCCTTTCCCCAGGATTTCGTGGAGGTACCAAGATGAAATTAATATAAAATTCTCACAACCCTTGGAGCAGTGCAAAAATGAATGTTCTATGTCAGCACCATCTAAAGATGAGTAATGAATGAATGAATGAAAACATTTATTTTCAGGCAACTATTGGCCCATAGATAAATACCTTAAAACTAGCATACATACAAAATATATCTTAAAACTAAAAAACACAATTATGGCTGCGATGCAGTTCGCAACCCCGCAGTGTCAGGGAGCCGGCCGCGGAACCGCCGGAACTTGACACCCTTCGGCCAAAACTCCTCCTTGGTGAAGGTCGCTAGATGTTCAGTCGGAACGCTCAGCACAAAAGAATTAAAATTCACACTGTGTCGAGATTCCAACTTCACGACCCTCAGGATGAATCCGGACTTGGCTCGTACATACTTCACGATCTCCTCGACCTTCGTAAGGTAGTGTAATCGGGACACATACAGCAGCGTCGTCGGTGTTGCAGGACGCAGCAAATGGTTAGGTCGAGTCGGTGCGGTACCGCACTGATTCGGACGAGCTGACTTCTTTCTCCTCTCCACCTTTTTGAAGCCATCTCTGTCGCATCCCGACTCTTTTAGAGTCAGCTGTGACCGATCCTTGTGAACAGGTTCACGAAGGCTCTGCACCCCTTTCTTCGGCCGCTGCTTAGACTTGGACACAGCAGGCGGCTTAGCGGCAGTGGCAGCGTAGGAACGTTGTGGGGTCAACGTACTCTCGCGTGACGTGCGCGTCTCCGGTGACGTAGACGGGCGGGCGGCGGGGCGCGGGTCGGCGGTCGCCTGCTCAGCAATCGCCGACGCATCCAAATTCGCGGACTCGAAACCGCCGATGGACGCATTCCGCGCAACGTGACACACGGCTATGCTAGAGTTATCTGACCTACATTCCGAACTAGCACCTCGTATTAACGCTAATTCAGAACGTAGTTCACTGATGGTATTATTCGATACCTCCAACTTAGCCTGCATTTCAGCCAGACTGTCCTTCAGGAAAATGATATCCTTTAGCAGCCTGGAAACGTCAACATGGTCCAACGAGACGACAGGTAATAGTAGGTAGCAGTAGTTAAGTAGTAGTAAACTCTTTATTGTACAAAAAGACATATTAAAAATAACATAAAAATAGTAAGAAGTACAAAGGCGAACTTATCCCTTTCAGGGATCTCTTCCAGTTAACCTTTGAGTAGATAATAGGAGAGAGTGAAAAGAGGGTGACAAATGCAGCAAAATTTACAACAAGGTACCAGAAAGATAAAGGATATAAATACATACAAAATTTATAGGGTAAACAAAACATACATATATTACACAAATAATTGGCCAAGCACGAAGTCAAGACTACGGTGTTCAGAGCACCGTACGACACATCCCTAGGTGGTTTTAAGTTTGGATACTTATACTAATTTGTCCCATAAGTACATTTTATTCACTATTAGGAAATAAGAAGGTAATGTCTGGGAGCTCTGGGACCTTGGAGTTTGGACTTTTATTAAAGGCCTCTGGGCTAGTATAGGTAATGTAGAAGTTATAAAGCTTCTACCTTAGATATATTTTTTAGAGATTAAAGATTTTATTTACCACCTTGTCGCGTTGATTGTATAGCCATAGCAAATTACAGCTTTCTAACACTAACAATCAACCTCATCTTGGAGGAGAAAAGAGGAAAAATCGTAAGTCCCATTTCGGCCAACCGAAATCAAGAACGTTTATATAATATAGGCCTACCGTTTATCTAAAACGTTTGGTGAAGGCACATTTCTAGTAGAAACAAATTATTATGAATTTCTCTGTAATTTGTACAAACCATTTCGTAAACTGACATTCCGCTAAACTGTTGTTTTTACATCTTACATATTGAAGTATATTCTTCCACTTTTCTGAACATTTTCATTATTATTGATTCTTTTTTTGTGAGAATGGCTTTTTCTGCCAGGGCACTTTGCCAATGATTGATTCTTTCAAACACCAAAATAGTTGACAATTTAATATAGTGTCAGAGTTGACAGGCAACTTTGAGCATGAAAAACGAAATCCGTCAAAAATACTGGGTATACATATAACCTCATGATAATCTTTGATATAGTCGCAATTGTTGTATTTTAAACTTGTAGACTGGGCAGGCACGACTCAAAAAGGAATAATATTACAATTAAGTCTCGGCATTTCTCGGTTTTTGACGTTTAGGCCTGTTTCTGAAGCCCCCTCCAGACTATGCGCGTGAATCGCGGGCGCGGATTTCGCTGTCTACGAAAATCGACGCCACACTCGCGTTCGCGGCTTCGCGCCGCAATTCGCGCACGAGTGTGGAGGGGGCTTTACACAAAATGTAATTAACGTAAAGTATTAATCAATTTGCTCATGTTTCATATAAGTCACAGAATTAAGTATTAATAAATGTCTAAGTTTTAGTACAAGTAGGGTAACTGCGTCAGTTTGCCGTCCAGAACCTGTTTCCGTCCACTTGGCGGAGTTGCTACAAATAATTGCGTATAATTTGAATATAAACCTAACTTACCGCACAATTTTGGACTTATTGTAAGTCAGCTTTTAAAAGAAAAAATATTTTAGTAGAACTGGAATTCATGAGTACCAAATCTTAACTGACATCTTTGTCATTCAAACAAGTTTGATCAAGATCGGCTTACTTTATATTTAGTGAATAGAATCAGGCGTTACTTTGCGGAAATCCATACTAATTAAAACCAAAATATTATTTTGCTAATCCGCGAAAAGATAACGTGCTAGTCAATCAGTGCTAACCCGTTATACTTACTTACGGAAAGATTTCCCGTTGCCGGGCGTCAGACCGTCAACAACTCCTGAGGATGCCTCGTAGAGAGGCGAAACACGTGTCGAGGTTTATTCTTTTGGTGGTGGTTTGTTATATTTATTTGCGTATTTATTTTTGCGGTGGGAGGGTGGGTATATTAATTGCATGTAAAAATACGCAAGTAAGTATAACGGGTTAGCACTGATTGACTAGCACGTTATCTTTTCGCGGATTAGCAAAATAATATTTTGGTTTTAATTACTTTATATTTCGTAAACTCTACGGTCTTTACTTTACGGTCTGACGCCCGGCAACGGAAAGATTTTCCGTTGCCGGGCGTCAGACCGTCAACAACTCCTGAGGATGCCTCGTAGAGAGGCGAAACACGTGTCGAGGTTTATTCTTTTGGTGGTGGTTTGTTATATTTATTTGCGTATTTATTTTTGCGGTGGGAGGGTGGGTATATTAATTGCATGTAAAAATACGCAAGTAAGTATAACGGGTTAGCACTGATTGACTAGCACGTTATCTTTTCGCGGATTAGCAAAATAATATTTTGGTTTTAATTACTTTATATTTCGTAAACTTTACCTTTGTTTCCAAAACCTGTGAATTTTAACTGTCATATACAATACAGGCGGCGTAGCACGGTCGCGTTTTTATCGTTTGTCACCATGCCTGTCACGTTCTAACAAGTATGTTAGTGCAAAAGGGACGCGCATAGTGATAGTCGATAAAAATGGAACCGTGCTGCGCCCGGTCTTCCAAAATTATTTTTCCGTAACAGAACAGTATCTAGATGCTGCTCTAACCGATCTGTTCAAAAATATACATACTGTATACAATTAATACATAAATGTAATGGTACTTAATGAGAAGGAATACTGTTTCGACGAATCAGATACTCTCAGTAAAATCTATAGGTAGATGACGCCATAGCTGTTAATAAATATTAAATGACTTTATTATCTCTATACGCTTTACTAACTCTATGTGCGCTAATGTGAAAAAAAACACAACGACAGTGAAGAACGGAATTCTTAATTTAAATTTGTACTGATAAACTCCAATAATAAATATGATTCTTACTGAGCACACTGCGATAGTCCATTGGTTGGAAAGCCCGTTCGAAATTTAAACTTATTTGCTTTATTACAAGGTTGCATTTTGCAGATCTTTTACTCTCTCATACTTATAGTAGGCTATTCAGAAAAAAAATGTATTACATAAATTTCAATGCCAAAGTTTTAAGTAAGGATCTTTCTCACTAAAACTACTTCCTAATATGAAATGACCAGTGTAAGCATCAGTTAGCTAGCCCTAAGCAACCAAAGATCAGGCTGCAGTTTAAAAACTAATAAAGATAGAGTTAACCTGATAATTTTCCCGCCGTCTCCATACTTGTTTTAGTTGGATATTGACTGGTCAGCTGCCTGTTAGCTATAGTTTTCGCGAAAATCGACAGGACAGAGGTGAAAAATTTTGTATGAAAACTTGCAACTTTAAATGCATTTATATCGAAACTATTGCATTCTAAAATGAAGTCAAAATCAGTCCATCGACTCAATTTTTTTGCAAGCTTTCTAATGGTACCTCACACGATTATTACAATTGAAAATAAAATTCAGCCTAACCCTCTAACCCCCTAAATTTCCCCCTAAAATCAGAAATAAGCAGTTTTGACTTATTCACAGTGTTAGTGATAGTACTTGCCATAACTATTCCAAATTTCAGGTACCTACATCAAATGGTCTTTGAGAAAAACGCATTTAACCGATTTGCAAGACCGAAGTGATCCCATAAGAGCACCGTGAACAAAGTTTTGTACGGTGCTCTAAAAACCGTACCGATGAGACCGTGCGTGCTCCGTTTATGGCTCAAATTTTGTTGCTTGCAAGTGAAACAAAACCTAGTTACTCGTATAGGGGATTCTCGTTGACCTAGAAATACTATAATCACGAAATTTGCCAAGAAACAAAGCCATGTCCTACATGGCAAGTAAAGAAAATGTCTGAAAATCGTAAATTTGCAGTTACATCACAAAAAATTACTTATTTGCGATTAAAAACTTATTTGCTGTTGGTAAACTAACCGCAACCTATGTCTTTATCGACGTATGGGACAATAGTTTTCGAAAGGCAAAGATAAATTTATACCTCAGTACAGTTTATATTTTCGCTTGAGGATCCGGAATTGAACTATTCACTTATAAGTACCTAAGTTTATAAGGAACTCTCGGTGCGCGTGACTCACACTTGACCAGTATTTTTTTCTATCGCTATATAATGGACCTAACCTTACCACCAACTAGTTTAGGCACGTAATTGGCTATTTGCTGACTCACAAAGTACCTACGCTATTTGGTCCGCTTGAAACGTTAGGCACTAAATGAATAAGTTAACTATTTCCACTGAAATATAATTATCAAGGTCTTATTTTTGTCACAAATCATTGGATCTGCGAGATTTAATTCAAAAGTATTCATGAATAAAAAATAGCAGGTATTAACATTAGCTTTTAAAATAAGAATGTCAATTGCAAAAAATTTTACACCTTGAATTTAAATTTCTCTAAAAATGAATACGGTTTTCTGCGCTAAGTGTCCATTTTTAAATCCAACATCCTTACTTTTTCTTGGCTATTTAAAAGATTCTTTGCCTCAGCTTAAGGGTCTCCCCTGATATATCGACGCGCATTCGGCAAAAGCCGATAGGAAAAAGCTTTATGTCCACGCAATAAGAGCGAAAAAGTCGTCGACGCGTCGGCAGGCGCCGGCCGATGCGAGCCGGGCCGAACGACGACTTTTTCGCTCTTATTGCGTGGACATAAAGCTTTTTCCTATCGGCTTTTGCCGAATGAGCGTCGATATATCAGGGGAGACCCTAATTCAACTTCTTATTAACGATAATATAATACCCTTATACTGATATGTATATACCCTTTATAGGGCACACTTATATATTATACGCACTACGGTAGAACGGACTTTCAAATGCAGGGGCGACATTAAAATTCTGCCCCGCATTTGCTGCATTTGGCCCGGTGGCCGAGTGGCTTAGGCACCTGCCGCGATAGCAGAGGACGCTGGTTCGATTCCAGCCTGGGGCACTAGAGGCCTTGGTCACTTTTTCTTAGTATATGACATTTATTTCAGTTTATAATTAAAATTCTAGTTTTTAAGCCATAATATATATTTATGCGAGATTTTTTACAGTAGGTGAATATGAATATATAGTAATCTAACTAGTTACAGGAACATTTTCAGTAAATAATGAATAATGGTAATTCTATGGCCGTTTTAAATCTATCAAAGTAAACCCAAATTTTCCAAAGTCTACGGTATTGACTATATGCGAAATTGGTAGTAGGGGAAATACAATATTACCTTTCTTATGGATATGTTTTTTAGGACTTTAATGAACCGATATGTTTTTTTACTTTTGACTTTAGAATTAAAGTAATACTACAACTTACTGATCTGATATGGGCTAAAATCTCCGAGCAACACCGGCTTCCGACACATCGGAAGGGAGGGGCCCAAGCGATATCTCACCGTACAAAACTTTGGCTGCTATTTAACTGATCACCAGATTTAGTAAAATTTAATACCAAAAAAATCTATTTTACCACCCTAAAATCATGAATGATCACCAAAATTATAACACCATTTTAATGTGAAATGATTACCAATTTTATTACATTTTACTATCCTTTTAAAGGAAATGACACCAAAATAATCATTATTAACCCAAAAATAGTCAATGATTACCAAATTTCAATCCCCATTTTAATGTGAAATGATAACCAAATTTTTACATCTTGCTATCCTATTAAAGAAAATGACACCAAAATAATCATTGTAAACCCAAAAATAGTAAATGACCACCAAAATTAGAACTCCATTTTAATGTAAAATGATAACCAAATTTTTAAATCTTGCTATCCTATTAAAGCAAATGGCTCCAAAACAATCATTGTAAACGCAAAAATAGTAAATGATTACAAAATTGTAACCACATTTTAATTAAAAATGTGCAATCATTTAATATATCGTTATCCTATTAAATTAATTAATCCACTTCGTCACCTTTTTCTAGTAGCATTTTATTTCTGTAAGTCGCAGCTCTAACCTAACCTAACCCACTTTTCTAGTAGCATTTTGTTTCTGTAAGGGTCGCAGTTCAAACCTAACCTAACCCACTTTTCTAGTAGCATTTCTTTTCTGCAAGGGTCGCAGTTCAAACCTAACCTAACCCACTTTTCTAGTAGCATTTCGTTTCTGTATGGGTCGCAGTTCAAACCTAACCTAACCCACTTTTCTAGTAGCATTTCTTTTCTGTAAGGGTCGCAGTTCAAACCTAACCTAACCCACTTTTCTAGTAGCGTTTCGTATCTGTATGGGTAGCAGTTGAAACTTAACCTAACCTACTTTTCTAGTACCATTTCGTTTCTGTAAGGGTCGCAGTGCTAACCTAACCTAACCCACTTAACTGATAGCAGTTTAACTTACTTTTCTAGTAGCATAACGAAATGCTACTAGAAAAGTAGATTAGGTTAGGTAGGTATGCGGTGCGGGCTACGGGGGGTTGAGCGGGAGGGGCTAGTAATTTTGGCATCAGTTTACTTTATTTGGTAATATGTATAAATTTTTTGGTAATCATAGTGGTTTATTTAGGTGAAAATATCGCATTAATTTGGTCTTCAAGATTTGGTGATCATTAATGATTTTTGGTGATCATTCAATATATTTGGTATTTGAATACAATTTGAAGTGCAGTCGTAATTAAAGTGGTGGTACTTTTGTATTTTTAGGCCTTATTTTTTTGGTGTTCAGTAATTTTTTTTGGTAAGCATGATTTTTTTATTTAGGGTACCAAAGTATTTTTTGGTGGTCATTATATTTGTAGCCCAAAACTTTCTGCCATTTTTCGCGGGGGGAAAGGTGCACACAGTCGCACTTCTCACACACTTACATACAAAATCCAATCTGTAATGACGACACAAATACATTGAAAATGACACACGTCAAAGACAAATCTTGCAAACCTCGATCTCTTTTTGTGTGCGGACGAGTGACAAGTGTCACAACACGCACACTAACACATTTTCGTTGAAGTATGTTATTGTATTCTGAGAGATGAGAAGTCGGATTTGTCGCTCGACCGATCCGCAATTTGTACTGAGCGAGCAAAATCGATAAATCCAACAATTACATAAGACTAAAATATAATAATTGTGTTTGAATGTAATTAAACGTATGATTGAAAAAAAAAATATTACATGTGAAATGTAACACTTTCTTTTTGTAAATTTGATGTCCCCGACCTCTTTTTATAACAAAAAACCGAGCAAACAGGCATTTTAGTGCAGCAGTGTTCACGCGTGCGTCTGGACTCGGTCTAGTGAAAAATCCAAGTGCAACTAGTTTTATTACCCGCGCTAGATTAGATTGACGCGCTAATCTTGTACCTCGGCAGAGGGGAAATAGTGCGAATGCCGCCTCCCTTCCGTGTTGCTCGAAGGCTAAAATGGAATTTCTACCGGCAATGATCATTAATCTTCAATCTACACACACACTACAGAAGAGATGGTTCGACCACTAGATAGTTTTTGTACTCGTCGACTGTAATTCTTGAATACACACACGATACAGTTTAGTCAACTATAATGAAATTGACCAATCACAGCTCGCCGCGATCAAGAGGACGAAACAAAACCATAGCTCAAATTAATTATTTATTTTAGGTTGTATAGTAGAAACAATTGGTTCATAAGTCAGAAATGCGCATGTGACACCCTTAATATAGCAACACCCATAGACTACGAAAACCACTTAGTGTTGCTTGTTAGTCTCCATAGGCTACGGTGGCCAAAATCGAGAAAACAAGTGTCTAAAAATTTAATTTAGCGCGGTACAAGTACCAGGGCCTCATGAGTTACGATAAGGTGTCGTTGACCAGCCCGCCGTACCTTACTTACGCAACTCAGCAAGCTTCGTTGCCTAAACACGGTACTCGACTGAAAAACTCTCTATTATATCACTATTGTATAAAATACTATTCTCATTAATCGTATAGTATCCAAACCAACAGACTGATAATTTATTTCGTAATCAAGTGCTTATTTACATTCAATATTGACGAGGAATAAATCCCTGAATGTACCGGTACCAATTGCTCTCGATTAGGATTAATTATTTGATTTTCAATAAATATAATAGTAAATGTCTCTGCTCTCAATATATAAAATTAGGGAATATTGAAATAGATTAGGATAGGTAATTTTCATTAATTTTTTACCGGTTTGTAATTTCTATGTCAAATCGACTCAGAACTTTTGGCACTAGTATGGAGCTTAAGGTACAAACACAATTGGTATACCTACTCGTCTCGTACTACTGGCTGCTAAAACCATCACCCTTCCATTTGGCTCCTTACTAAATCTGTTCACTTCGTACTAGCTTATATCTTTACTTCGAAATACTTAGTAGGTATAATTACGAATAATACGAAGTCCTAACGGGTATTCCAGACTATAAAGTTAATGTGTATCTCAATAAGCCTAACTTTAACACGGTAAATGAAAATTTAGGGAAGCCGATAGGTTCCACTAAGGTTTAATCTCCACATAAGCCTTTTATCAACACTCTCCACCGCCAGTTTTATTTGTTCAGCATAATCAAAAATATGTTTACGCTATGCTACCCTATTCCATTGTAACAAGGGCGAATTTGTTTACATATCTCTGACGTCGACTGCAACCACAAAACATTAAAGTCAAGTTTCTGTTTAAAACACCACATAAGACTTAGCCCCTTTCATCTTTGTATTAGAAAAGTGAATTATTTTTTAATTAAGTAGGCTCGTGTATTCGATAAGTTTTGTGCAAGGTCATTATTTTATTTAAATAAATATGAAAAAGAATATTATGAGAATGAGAATATTAATCAAAGTACCTATACAATACAAATCTTCTTTATTGCACAACCTCAATAAAACAATGTTAATATTTTTATATAATTTACACTGATTTTATTACGTAGGTAAATTGATTCAGTCACTCAAACTAAAGTTGTAAAACTACCATGGCTATGATATGAAGTTCAGTAGGTAAGTACTTGTTCAGTTCTTTTGTGTTCAGCACTTGGGACCCCAGAGTAATCAAGAAACTTGACACCAGTAAAAATTTAACTTACTTCGGTACCTACTATAATACTACCTATTCATTTCCTTAAAACCTTTGGGATTCAAACTAAAAGCTTTTGTACTCTTGAAACTAAAATATTCTCTAGAACTGAGCTATTAAAGTCACGATTTTAAATTTCCCGCGGGTGTAGTTACAAAAACTCATTAGAAGAATTGTCGCATTTGTTTACGACCCCGAATAAAACAAAAACTTAACTTTTTATTTGGTGGTGTGAAACGAGTACACAAAATAATTTACAGCAAGCAGTAAATTAAGTAATTTAATAACTAGGTACTATTTAGGTTCATAACGGCTGCTTGTAATTTCATTTCACTGTCGCGTTCTTTCTATAATAACGTAAAATTACCAGTTTGAAATTTCATGAAACATTCATGGAACTAGCATAACAGAAGAAATATCTTTTAATATATAATAATAATATATATACATAAGTCTCTTTATTTACTTTTGCCCTTTTTAAGTGTATAACGTTGCAAAATAGGTCAATGATAATATCCAAGATAGCTCGGTTTCATCAAAGTATTATTCATTGTTATCTGCATAATAGGTGATATGCACCAATTAGTGGCATAAAGACGAGTATTCTCATATGACACGGAATGACCGTAACACGTTGCAATCCACGTGTTCTAACAGCAATACTCATAATTAACCATTTGTAGTCCTTATATCGATGTATTAAAGTTCATAAATAATCAGTGAACAATGTCGACGATTTTACATAATGTAACTAGCAACTGTAACTGTATTGTGCGCCTTCTATTAATACAAATAAATTGTTTTATTCAACACAGTTCAAATGCAGTTATAGTAAAGTGGCAGAGTGGTAAATTAAATTACATACGATATGCTTTAAATGTAAAAAGATGTACTGTATGATTGAACTGTAACCTTTCGACCATTTATCATTGCATCAGATAGTATTTATAAATTCAATTGTTTCTTTTCTTTTGTATATTTTTACTGAAGTGTGCCAATAATAGTAGATTGTGCAACGTGGGGGGTAAGTGGAATATTGTACGAGAGTCATATTCACGACAGCCGTAGGCGGAATCTTACCCCCGGAATTACACACAATGTTCTTCATCACACTTGCGAAGAAAAAACTAAATTTGAAGTGAAATCATTCTTAAATACGGTGACATTTCAAATATTCGTCCGCCTATTTACCAGTGTAGGCATCGAAGGCACAGACCCATCGACATTCAGCCACAATTGAAAATTGTGTAAAAATATTTCAAAAGGCTATTAAATTAATGAAATTAAATATTTTTAAGCATAAACAAAAATATTAAATAATAAACGTACATTGACTTTATTGAGTATTTTATTATGTGTTGTTTATGGTTCGTATGAATTAGTGACATAATTTAAAAAAAAAGCTACAACTCCCTGGGACTTTTATAGCTTTTTTTTCACAATCCATAACTCCCGCGGGAACAATACAGGCCAAATCTTCAAATATCAAATGAAGGACAAATCCTTCAGTACACCTGCATGAAATAAGGTATTTTTCGAGCAAGTGTGATGAAAAGACTATTATTATCTATTCTATCTATATTATTAAGAACTTATTATGTCCAGTGAATTATAAAATATCTATGCAATCAATTTGTACCAACGATTACGATTAGGTAGTACCTATTGGTAAACGTTATTATTGCAATGGATGATATATTAGTTTATATTTAGGTACCTACGAGTATATTAAATGTTTATGCATGTATTAAATAATACCTAATTTCAATTTATAATTGCATACCTACCTATATAAATAATAGACAATGGCATTATGTAGGTACTATGTACACTCACCTTACACTAGCTTTTCCCATTGTAATATGTATTTAATAAATTGGTAAATCATAGATACAAATATATATTATTATTTGCGTTGACCACGTGTCATTTTATTACCTACTTAAGAAGGTATTCACCATATATTTTCAAACCAACGCACACATACACGATGTAGCACGGCTAGGCAGCGTGCTATATTTAATTATATGATACTGACTGGCGGAATAGTACGCGGTAATGTTTATTTACATTTATAGGTACCGAACTCAGCTACTTGTTTGTTTTTGTTTATCTATACAAATAGCAGAAACGTGATAATGATAACGGCGCTTCTGTTTTGTTTCGTACAAGAATTTTCACCACGCCAGCTCGTAAAATATTTCTTTATTCTTAAAAAACTGACGAGAATGTTGCATTTTATCCACAAGAGTGGCAGAGTAATCTGCAAATGCAAATTTTGGGAAATAAATAGGTAACTATTTTGAGCCTCCTCCTTGTATTATGAATTGAGAATGATTTAAGTTTTAACACAAAACCCTACATTGCATCTCATATAACACAGCGCAGGTTTAATAATTATATCTTGAAAAATCAAAAAGACCGACACCGTAACCGCTCGTGATTGTATATTTTTTTGTGCAAAATGTAAAAACATTTTATAGAACTGCCAATGACAGTCGATAAGATTCGTGGCGGCCCTAATATTATTGTCAATCATTATTATAGATATATAAGTACCTATAGTATGTAATTATATTACATAACGCAGTCTAATTATGGAGTGAAGTCAAATATGTAATAAAGTCCATTGTGTTAAAGGCATGTTCATATTTATTTTAGGTATAGGTGCAGTCTAATTCTAGAACTTTTACTTCCTCGAATTCGCCGAAAATGATCCTCTTTCATACATTTTAACCACTCACTTGCTCAGTGGCCGACATCACAATTATTAATTAGGCAAAAGTGAGTCAATTAGATCTCAACATTGTCTATAGGAAACTTTCATTCCACCATTTGGGGCGCATTTTATAGTTGGCGTTATTTTTATTTATCATCTGTCAAATCTAACAAACCGTTGATAATTGTTTGACCCTATTCGTCATCGCGACATTCTGTTTGTTAGAATGAAACAAAATTTAAGTAAGGTTTGTAAGGGGGTAACTAGTAAGTCGTTACAGTTACCTCACGGAGTTTCACTAAGGGATTCAAAAAGTAATTAATAAGTAATTATTAAGTAATTTTAATATAATAATATGGAACTCGTCATCGTCGTCGTCGTCGTATCTGTTATTTAATTGTAAACATGTAAATATTTCATAGGTACTAACAAGAGAGCTCCCGAATGCGAACGTAGGGCAAATGCACCTAACTTAGAAACAAGACACTGCGCAGCTCTCAGTTACCATCTCTCTTCTTAATCGCTCCCCCATTGCTGAGGATCGTGACTCCATTTGCGCTTTATGAATTGCCTCCAACTGTTTCGGTCTGTGGCTTGATGGAGGGCGGTGGTAACAGGTAGCTCCAGCTGTTCGGAGATCTCGTCCTACCATCTCTTTGGACTTCGTCCTCTAGGTCTTAGTTACCATAACAAAAAGAAAATTGCGCAGTTGCCATAATACAGTCGACCGTTTAACAAACATGTTTTCATAATTTGCTAGACCGGATTGTGTCACGATATGAACTTGATAAAAACTGCCATAACCAAACGTTGATAACACTTTTATGGTTATTCACATTTGTTTTTACTAGATAAACAACTCGAAGTTCAATGGATATGGTTCAATGGACTTTAGATCTTTCCGGAAGGATGTTTTGTTTTCGTTATTAAATTAAAAGGTAAGATGGGTGGAAGTATGGACGGCCGTAGGTAGATATTGAGCGACAGTTCAGGCGTAAAATTATATGTTAATTAATTCCTGTACACCCGTAGGTGGTATACCTACAATGATAAACCGGATGTCTAAGAAGCTTGCGTGGTAAAGGGGTCTCTAAATTACGGCCGATGGGCCAGATCCAGCCCGCAAGCCCTTTTGGCTCGCGGAAAGGGATTGAAATGCCAAAGACCACAATCAGCCAGTGGGAAGTGGATTTGACTTGACCGTGGCCCTTGAGTCTAAAACTTAGGAAAACCCTGAATGATGAATTAGGTAATATAGATGATGCTACGCTTGCCCGTGTCATGAGACGCACGCAGGCACAGTACCCCCCCCCCCCCCCCCCAGAATCTAAAATGTAGGTATTAGGCTATTGGATAGATTGAGTATAGAATCCCACCATAAAACTGGCCAAATCAAATCCTTTATAATTTCAGGATTTTCTACACAGCACAGAACTTGGCACCCATATACCTAGATCTCAATTCTTTTGTCGGCGAGTCAACAACGACACATATTCTTAATAATTGAACTTGGCTCTCATTTCACATTTATGTTTTTGTTGGGATGGATTATCTTAGGATCTATCACTGTCCATCATGTGGGACTAAGGTAAATCTCGGTGCTCGTAAAATTAATATAAAAATGGCCCTAATAATATTTACCTATTTTATCTCGTTACGAGCAAATAATAAATAAATACACCTGCACTATGGCAGGTTATATTTTATAGTATAATATTCTATGCAACTGCCGAAGCAGGATTATATTTCTCTAGATGACATGCGGATGTCAACTACGAGTACACTACAGGAGCATTACTTTTGCAACGTTATTCCTAGGTATACTATGGAGGCGGACAATATCACTTGATAAAATGAGTGACAGATTGAAAGTTCCATTTGATGTACCTAACAAGACTAACAAGTGGTTCTTATTTGTGGTATATTAACACAAATACGATAAAGATAGGTACCTTAATTAAAAAAAAACTAAGTACTTATTGACTACCTATTATTTCACCATCATTCTATTTAGAATCACAAAGGATCATCCACCACTGCCTTGAATCATAATTATAATTTAAAGTATTTAATTGCCCGTATTGTACTCGTATTCATATAGGTATTACTTTTAAAAGCATCAGATTAGTTTTTATTGACAGTATAAGCCGCACTATGCGGTAAGTGATGTCATTCGTTCACTAGTAGACAAGGAAATAAGAATATATGAAGTTAATTCTAATTCAATTCAGTATCATTGTGTCTCGCTCACCCACATGCAGGTATCGCTTTGTCAATATATCTTGATTTCATTATCAAATTTGTATTATAAATCAAACTTCTAATTGTCTTCTTTACTGCAGTAAATCCCGACACGTGCTATTGACATGGCAAACATACACGGGTAACGTGGTTATTGTACGTGCCATAAAATGAGTACAATCACCTTAGTTAAACATTGTTACTTAATAAACCCTATTTAAAAAAAAATAATTACTAGCTCTTAAAAAAACTAAAATAAATGTTGATTACAATTTTGAAAGACAAAACTTTTCATATTTAAATATGTGGGTTTGTCTGTAGGTTTTTATTTCTTTTTACGGCTATAATTAATAATTATTAAAAACAGAAGTTAGTCAGTCTTATGTATATGTACCTACATTTTTTGCACAACCTGTAGTTTCACTACAAAAAATTTAAAATAAAATTTGTATTCCAATGCAATATTTTGTTGAGATATCACTCATCATAATGATTTAATTTGACATCGTATTAATTTGATGCTGAAAAGAATAAATATGTCGTTGTCACTGTTTATCTTTACGTCTACCATCAGTTTTGACATTGACATATACGCTCACGTCTACGTAATTTACATTCTATGCATCTCGCTCGTACTCGCATATGCGAGCAATAGTGCAAGCGAGATGTACAGAAAGTAAATTACGTAGACGTGAGCGTTATGTCAATGTTAAAACTGATGGTAGAGGCTCTTAAGGTGTCTTAAGTATACTTATTTAACGTTTTAATTAACTCTTATCTAGGCCAGACACATGACAGAGCTAATTTATGAAGAGTAGCTTATTTTTCAACAAACTGTTAAGAGAACATGTCATAAGGTATGACGCGCGATACTCAAGGACACAACAGCTAGGTTTGTTTAATTCGGATTAGTAGGGCCTTAGAGCATTTAGTAACTGGAGACGCCTTGTCTGTAATTTTCAGTACAAAACGTTAAACGTGTGAGAAGCACGTTAAAAGTATGGCTATTTGTTCATAACATACAAATAGCTACGTCAGATAAACGTCAGTCCATACAATAAGTATGACCATTGGGCGAGGTTTTCGACAGAGGGGTAAGCTCTTAAAAGCGACTCCTGTTTTTAAATGCTCTAAGAGTAGGGCTGAAAAGGGATTCCCGAAGATTTAAATGTCAAAGGTTTATTATTAAAATATTATTTATGTTAAAATTTAATTATGAAAATAAGCTACTGTTTACACTGTGTTCATCATTTGTACAAAAATGATAGGTACTATAATGTCAATCGCTGCTCTATGATGAAATGCGAACTTTTATTGCAAATTTTTACAATAATCTTTAAACACGTTATAATACTGCTCCACCACTCATAACAACCGTAAAATACCTAATGAATTGGAGTTAATTGTGAAAAATACGGTAAAAAATGTAATGAGTTTTCCAATTACTGTTACCTACGGCTGTTTTGCATGGTAGGGCAGAATTACTTATAGGTTTGTCCGTATTAGGATACCTAATTTACGCGTAGTGAATAGTATATTGTTTCCATAAATATTGTACTGATATTTTTTTCACTCCCCGACGTAGTAAAATTTCAATGTCTTAAAATTAAGGAAAGGGCAGGTACCTCCAGGGCGATCAGTGGTAGGTATTTCCAATTAAATATATTGTCATCAAGGGATCTTAAAGTGACCTATGTTATCTACGTGTAAGTACTAAATAGAAACGTAATCTTACCTACGAATATAATATATGGATTGCAGGGTTAACAAACAATAATATTATTGTTTACAATATCCAATGGAATATTTAAATTTGTATTTCACACATCGAATTACGCATCCGATTTTTTTTCTAATAAAATGTGTAGATAACTCAATCGTATAATATTTGCTCGTGTCCATAATAATACTTATTGTGATTGCGTAGACTAC
The DNA here is from genome assembly GCF_910591565.1 of Cydia splendana. Classification (NCBI taxonomy): domain Eukaryota; kingdom Metazoa; phylum Arthropoda; class Insecta; order Lepidoptera; family Tortricidae; genus Cydia; species Cydia splendana. Next base: position 16,462,954 of record NC_085969.1, on the reverse strand, counting down.
CTACGTAATAGTACCCTATTTTTAATTTTCGGATGCATTTAGTAGCCTTGGACATTCTATTAGTTAAAAAAAATATATACCTAATAGGGAATTTATATTTCGTGATATAACGCGGAGACAAACTACTTAGGTATTAATTGATTTAACAGCTCAAGGACAATTAACTTTTCAAAGTGCTTTTTTGGTCAGATAAAATAAGACACACATAACCATAGAGAATACTTACGAGACACCAAAATGATAATCTAAACTAAATTACTGTGCTTAGTCAGATAACAACATGTATGGGTAAGATTAGACTTTAAAATTATATCTTGTTATAATATTTCCGTGTTTGATTAGCAAAATTAAGATAAACCAACAAACAAACAACATTTGTACTTATATACTTACTTAACACGGAACTGACAATTGTTAGGAAGACACGATTAGCGAAAACGGTGCGATCAATAACAAACAACATCGTCATCGTATTTGCTGAAGAACGTTCACTGATATTGTACAGTCCAGTCAAAAATATCGACACAAACAAATAGCCAAAACTAAGTGTACACGGCCATATTTGTTTTTCGAAACTACTGGTCGTGCGTGCAAAATCGGGTTAGTTTGTAAAATCCCACCTTATTGGAGACCCGTTTTGCGACTCTTGCCACTTTTTCACTCCTTTGAACGCAAGCGTAGAGAACCAATATAAAAGAAAAAAATACCCAAATGAAAACTAGGGACGACCTAGATAAATACTGCCAAATAACTAGATCTTTTTTGTCGTTATCGTAATAAGTATTTCATTAAAATGTGAATTCATTATTTAGACTAGAAATAAATCCTATTCGATTGTCGAACAATCCTCTCCAATAGCAAATTTATTACTATAGTGACGGAGGTAGTGTGTGTATGGGACGTGCAAATTTTGGTATCGGATGAATTTACTTGGCACAGATGTAGTATACGTAAAGCTAAACCAATCCAGCCCGGTAGCCATCCGCCACCCCCTGGTGGGTAGGCAGGGGGGCATCCAAAGTTACACGCCGCATATCGGCTTCTATTTACCTACCACCTCATGTTTGGTATCATTTCCAGATAAATCGGGCATGAGGAATTCATTTTTGAGACCTTTGATGTACAGTTTAATAGAAAAAAAATAAAATATTGACGAATAAATCAAAATCGGTGTGCTATTTTTTTATTCAACTATTACTATTATCAGCCGAAACTAGAAATGATAGAAAGTTGAAATTTGCACACCAGGTTACATTTATAATGTGTACAAGAGATAAGAAGCGATTTTGAAAAATTCAACCTCTAAGGGGGTTAAAAAGGGGATGAAAGTTTGTATGGGGTTCATGTTTTATTTTAAGCTAGGAATTTCAAACTTCGTTAAAAAATATACTATTAAAATACAAGAAAACTAATTTCAGCGTTTTTGAAAATTCATTCCCTAAGGTGGCGAAATAGGGGTTGGAAATTTGTATGGAGATCAAAAATTTTTTCGAGTGTGGGGCTTGAAACTTTTTATATGTGCATATTATTAGAATACAAGAAAAGTTATTTCAGTGTTTTTAAAAATTCATCATCTAACGTGGTTGAAAGCTTGAATCCATTACAAATTACTTTGACTGCCCCCCCTGCCTACCTGCCAGGGGGTGGCGGATGTCTACTGGGCTCAAATAGCTTAGCTTTACGTATATTACATCTGTGCCAAGTGAATTCATCCGATACCAAAATTTGCACCTTAAGACACTACTTCCCTCAGTACTAACCAGGAAAGATTTTACTACCCATTTCACCTTCACCAAAATCCTGCACCTATTTATTTAAATATTCAGAGCCAAAAAGTGAGGAGCTTGTCCATGATTCTCGTGGCAACCCTTTAACGGTTGACCACATCATTCAACACTGTCCAAGTACGGCACGGGGTCGTGCCCCACTTGTTAAATCTTGTGGTAAATGCAACCTAATCATACCTACATAACGAGGTACTTACCTTTTAGTATTAATTATTGTAAAATTATAAATACTATTGAACGCTAGTGGCGTAACGGTAAAGCGGCTTCCAAATCCAAATACAGAGATCATATCAATGCTCAAATATTTTTGAACAAAATAAAGAAAACTTAATTCACAGGTATATGTGACTTGTTTAATTAGTAATTGGATAAATGTACTTGAACAATTTATTTGTTTCACAAAAGTACTATTAATGTCGCTTCTACTATTATTACATGTACCTATAGGTACAGTCACCTGCTATAATATGTTACACAAAGAGGGCCTCAAAAATATGTGACGCGCTCTAATTGCGCTACAAATAAGATCGTGTCAGATATTTAACCTAACCTAAAGCAAAACCATGTGATCACATTTGCTATTAATTAATTTTAATTCGAGGACGTGTATGTTTGTTTAATCTAAACTATAAGCTTGTTTGCTATTCCTTGACCTGTTACCTATACAATATTCTGCTGACAGAATATTCAAATCAGATGCACTGTGTTTGCATCTTGACTCGGGTTGGCTGGCGTCAAATACACTTAACGAACCGATTTATGTTTGGCTTTTGCACGTCAAGACTGGTTATACCTATGTACAGTAAATATACATAAGGTGGGATGATGCAAATGTTGGATGACACAGCAGACTACTCATTGCATTGTGATGTAGGTAGTACCTAGTAAATAGTAGGTCAAAGATATATTTACATTTTTCGCCTTATTATCGAGAAGTATAGTAAGTGCAGAAGTGTAAACATATCTTCTTACATAAATAGCGAGCAACTTCATTTCACTGTGGAAAAATTCAATTCGGTACCTATAATTATTTTGTCAAATACAATGAAAATTAAATTAGTTAAATAATTACCTAACTACTTTCTCGTAATGTCTTATAGGTACCTACACTTGAATGTGATAAGAATCGAGATTCTATTTATAAATTTAATATTATCCTTCTTCAAAACATTCAAGTGGAGGTACTTGTTGTGGGAATTTTAGAGGGCTCTTTTTTGCGTCAGTCAATAAATTAAACAATTCGCTAATAGCTGGCTGGCTCTAGGGTCATTTGCAGAAGGCGGTAGTCTTGAACACGGCGGTTCCTCCTCTACAGCCCTGACCACCCGGCAGCTTGGGCCTTATCCCGCTGCGGGCGGGATTTAGATTTAATCATCGTGTTAAAAGCATATCTCTATGAGTTCTTTGCTTGCATGAGCAAACATTGTGGCAAATTGGATTACTAAGCATTATGTACTCAAATTATCTCATAAACGTAACATCTATTTGAATAAGTAAATCGTTTTGCAGACAATTTTGTTGACATTAAGATAATATTTTATTTCACAACGCCTTAGAAACAGTTAAGTATAAGTACACGAAAAATATGTTTGCGATGGCACAACATCATTTACCTACGAGAATATATTTCGGTCGTCATTGTCAATATCGTTGAAGTCAACTGACTGATTCCCTAATTGGCTACTTTCCTACTAGTCAAATCAGCTTCTTTTTTAGAACTGTCAAAACGATTTGCTAATATGGAATTTATATGAAAACGTGTGTAGTGACGTCACAGTCAACTCACCTACTTTTTATACTTCCATCCGATTTATTAAATAGAAATTGTGTTTAAAAATAACTGCTATCTATGTTTTTCTAATAATGATCTGGTGCTTTATTTCGAGCACGGTGTGAAATAATTTATTTTAAGTAGAGGAAAGTACCCAATTAGGCTTATTAAATACGAGTTTGGTTCTCATAAACTCACTTGCCCCGTTCTACAAACCCGGGGTTAACCGGTTAAACCTGGCGTTACCATGTTTACCAGTACAATTTGACACTAGGTTAGCGGTTTAACCGCTTAATCCCGGGTGATTGGAATGGTGCAAGTGGGCCTTAGCCATCAATTATGATATTTGTCGTGTTTCTTTCGCTAAATGAAGCAAACAAATAAATAGTCATATTTGGTCTCCATGAAACATAATTCGAAATGGAACTTTCAAATGGAAAACTAGAAAAATATTAATTGTTCCTTTGAAGTGACGTAAAGCCAGGAAATTAGAAAGAAACAAAAGATACGACGGAATTATAGTTCGTTTTTTTTAGCATTAGAAAGAACTTGAAAGAAGGTAAGCCATCTTGACATGTCTTTTAATTGAAAAACGCTTTTTAAAAATCAGTAACTATTACTTATGAAAGCAGAAGAATATAAATGATCGTATTAGATTCATAATTGTTACATATTTGCCGTAACATATTTTTAAAATGTATTTTTCAATTAAAAGACATATCAAGATTGTTTACCTTATTTCTAATGCTAAAAAAACGAACTGTAAGCTTGCGACGGAAGATATAGCCGTCGAGCAGGTTTTTTACCCATTATTTTATTTGTGTTCGCGCAAATTTGTATTTTCCATATTAAATAATTTGTCGATGTGTACGATACCTAATTACCATAATTTCTGTTTAATATATTTGTTAATATGTAGATCTCTCCAAAGCAATGACAAACAAATATTACGAACAACAGCGAGTTTAATTCTGGTAGCTTGTGTTTGGTAAATAGTCGGTCCGATTTCTAAGATTAAGTTCGCCCTATTAGTATTATTATGACGTAGCGTAGGTACCTACTTGAGCTTAGAAAAGCAAACAGGCTAGGTACCTATAGTTGAAATTTAGTCCAAGATTTTTCTATTAAAAATGTGCTGGGAGTGCTGGGACTATATTACTCAATTGAGTATCGTGAATAATTATTATTAATTAATATTCGGTCAGATTTCTAAGATTAAGTTCACCCTAGTATTACTATGGCGTAGGTACTTCAGCTTAGAAAAGCAAACAGGCTACCTATAGTTGAAATTTAGTCCAAGAATTTTCTTTAAAAAAATGTGTCGGGAGTGCTGGGACTATATTACTCAATTGAGTATCGTGAATAATTATTCGCGATAAGTATATTACGATATGTTGTTCATACATACTTAATAATATGTATATGCTACACAAGTATTTACTTGTGTGCTTAATATGAGGATTTCCTCATCTTAGTGATGTCCCACCACCATCCTAAAGGCCCTTATGGTTCACTATGGGAACCTAATCCTTATTTGGCACAGGCAAAGACCAGCTCATTAATATGAAGTATTATTCATTAGAATACTACTTCACATATTAATGTGAAGCGATTTAATAATAGTATTTGCATAGTTATATTAGATATATGATTGCTTATCTAATCATGTCGCAAACAAGAATCGCACTGTTTATTTTTTCCAGTTATCAAATCCGCGGAATAAAACCATAAAACAACAGATTGTTTAATTAAAATATCACGCTGTGGAAACCTGTACTGTGTCGTTATCGCTAAAAGTAATCATAGACTACTTCTCAAAGACTCTGAATTATGAAGCACATACTAGGTCTTGTGGTCACTACACACAGGCGAGCAACGCCAGTGAGCTCTATCCTAAGACCTCCTATTCTATAATACAATAGCCTATGTTTACCACCAGAACCCAAATTGTATTGATATTCGTAATTTCGTGTAGTAGCCCTTATGTGGTGACCGTGTGTCGTTTTTGCTCCATATAGTAGGTAAGTGATCTGTGTTTTCTGAGTGTTTTACTTTGCAAAAAATCTTTTGTTTATTATATTATGGTTTCTAGGAAAAACAAAGCAATATTCATGGTAGAGCACAGGAAAATACCTACGCCTAATTATGATATGAACAACAATAGGAGGCGAGTTGCGCAGGAAAACTATCTTGTAATATAACAAAGCATACATAGTACATAATAATATGTAAATACAAAGGAAGAGTAATGTCACGTAATGCGTAATAGGCAAGTTGTACGCGAGGTCAAAGAAGGAATTCCCTTTAAACACACTGATATTATTAACTAAATAGTGATTAAATAGTGCATAGTTATGCAAATGCGTTCATGGTCCATTCTAGGACACATGATCCAGGTGACCAGAATTGCGTATAATTAATCTGTATCGTCCGGCACGAGCGGGCAAAGTGCATTTGCACACAAATAAACATGTATGACGTCACAAGCCGCGTGTTGTGGGTCCTTTATCAGTCAGACAGTCATACGTTATCGCACGTGCCAGCCGGTATATAAACCGGCGCACCGCTACACAACATCATTCCACTGACACAGCCGTCGACAGCTAAATTTATATCCATATTCGATTCAGAGCCGTGAAATCGCTTCGGATTTCAATTTTCTGTTCGATTCTCGTAATCGGCTGTCTGCGGAAGGTTCGAATATTTGAATTTTAAAATGGATAAGAAACAGCTCATCGGAACCGCGACCCGCTACATCGCTGGCAGGCATGCGGTGCAGACGGTGTATTGGAGGAAGTCCGCCGAGGAGGGGAACAGACTACTGAAGACCACCAAGACCACGTTCTTTGGCAAGAACGAGGGCCCCAACAAAGTGGACACCGCGGAGATGTTCGCGAGAGTGCGGGATCGTTACGCGTAAGCCGATAACCTGTGATAGCTGACAGCTGTGATAATTAGTTTAAGTCTAGATCAGTGTAGTTTGTGCTAAGGTGAGATTGATTTTATATGCGAGTATGTAGAGTGTAGACTACTGTTATAGTTCAAATGACAACCTGTAGCAAATGAATTGTTGGTAGCACTTGTAAGATACTAGTTTGTGTGACTGTAACATTTGCTGATGTTGTGCTATTCATTTATTAAATAATATTTTCTATAAAATATCTTTGATGATTTGTTCAACCGTACCTGCCTACCCTACCATTTTTACTATTTCACATTAACCTACATTCCTGTAATAGAACCTTACAAGATAATACCCACAGTATTTATGTAAATCCCTAAGAGTTGGGTAAACTTAAGTTACTTAACTTTGGTACTAAGGGTAAACCACAATTATTCCTGCCTTCTATTTTTGAGATAGGTTACATGTTTTAATAAATTTGACTTTCTTCTATAGCGGTTTGTACAAGTTTTAGCAAATAATCAAGATTAGTCCCGAACTAATTAAATTGGCCTAATTGTATTTTATTCAGCTGGTATATTTAGGATTTTAGTAAAAAAATATATTATTATGCTTGATAAGCATATTTGGTCATTGTTTTAAAACTAAAATAATCAACAAGAAAAATAAACGAAAAAATTCTAACAGAACTATTTTAGTGAACTAAATTTTCAATTTGCTACAAAGTTCGAACCCCTTTCTCTTGCAGGTGTAGTTCCTTCATAAAAGCTGAATGGCCAAAAATAATAGATTTTTTGTGAGTATGAGTAAATATAGATAGGTAATATAGGTATATCCTAATATTTTATCTTAGGTGGGTATAAGTTTTATTTTTAGTACTTAAATTAATTTAGTTCTTATAAAACTTAAATTTATTTTGAAGTGAAAATAATTTCGAGATATTCTAATTTAGTAAAAACTTTACGTTCAATCTGGTTTGAAAATAAACCATCTAAAAGTGCTACACTCCGAAAAAAAAATTGTCATGAGACGAATGTTTGAAGAAAATGTACTTCTACAATAACCAAACATCCCCTCCAGTTAAATATCTTCAGCATCAAAGCAAATGCCGCACACAAGCCTGCTAAATGTCCAGAAACCCGATTCAGATTTTTTTTTTGATCTGAAACTGTTATGGATTTGATCTATCAGGTGACAAAATTTCGGAACTAGAAAATAAAATCACAATCGAGCTTCGGGACAAGAAAGTTATCCCAAGAAATCCCGTGTAGGTACGGTAGAGTCTACTTAGATATCTCTAGAAACGTTATTTTAAAATATTTAGAACCAAATAGTACCTAAAACAATTTTAGGCATTATTCAATAGATATTCCTAATTGAATTATCAACATTTTGAAACACCATTCTCACCTTTGTGCCGCTTTGTCAGCAAAGCAAAAGCCCGGGCAAAATCTTTATATCAAATGAGATATCAAAAGCAGATGTTAATCGTGTTCTTTATGTCTGGCATTTCAAAAGAGATTCCTGTTACCTGAATTTACAAAGGAAATCGTATTAAATCTAAACAAAAGGTCCTTTGAAAAACAGGTACATTTATGTGGATTTCGTTTAAGAAAAGGATTTCTTATGTACCTACCTACATAATAATAAAAATTGTACCAAGCAGACACGTTTGGTGGTAAATTAAAATTTAAAAATACATCGCTTTGAACAGAATTTCAACCCACACCGACCATCTGGCACCCGGGTCTGATCGCTACCGCTTGACACAAGGATTTTTTGCAACTTTTTTCCCTTTTTTCAAAACCAGTAAAAAGTAAATTACCCGTTAACGAAATGTTACCGATGTTTGTAAATGTGATATTATGTACATATTAAGCCTTATTTTCTTGAGTGGGCTTATGTTATATGTACATAATGAGTCGATGATATTTAATGCTTTTTAGGGTTCCGTACCCAAAGGTTAAAGACGGGACCCTATTACCAGGCGTGGCTCACTCCGCGATTTCGTCGCTTTGCTACAGGTAGCTAAAAGTACATCCGTTCCACACCAATTTTGGTGGCTAACCATAAGGCGCGCGTGGCGCTGTCGCCACCGCCAGACGCGTTTTGTTAGAGAGTGAGTCTTCTGTACCTAGTACTATTATTTATTCTGTGCTATTACTAAGACTCCGCTATCCGTCTGCCCGTCCGTCCGTCTGTCTGTTCGTCTGTCTGTCTGTCTGTCTGCCTGTATGTCTGTCTGTCTGTCTGTCTGTCTGTCTGTCTGTCTGTCTGTCTGTCTGTCACCAGGCTGTAACTCGAGAACCGTGATAGAATTTATAGAATATAAGAATAGAACTCGAGAATAGTGAATTTTCACAGATGATATATTATTTCTGTTGCCGCTATAAATAACAACAAATACTAAAAACAAAATAAAATAACTATTTAAGTGGGGCTCCCACACAACAAACGTGATTTTTTGTCGTTTTTTGCGTAACGGTACGGAACCCTTCGTGCGCGAGTCCGACTCGCACTTAGCCGGTTAAATAGTATGCTGCGCATGGTTGTGTACGCTTTGTATGCCAGTCCAATAATAACGAAACACAAACTAATAGCACAAATTCACTAGGAAATACGGTTAATTTGCAAAATTAGCCGGTCCGCCGTCCAAATCAGGCAGCTTCGTTTAATATTCATTTTGGACTGAAAACAGCTGAATAATAAATGAGTGGCTAGTAATAACACTAATAACCATAATGAGAGGATTAGGTATGCCTGTTTAGTATTTATAATTGTTGAAAACCTACAGCAATTCTATTGAATTATTCATATACCGTAAAATGGGGTGAGTAGGGATTAAATAATAAATAAATAAAATAAATATTAGGGGACATCTTACACAGATCAACCTAGCCCCAAACTAAGCAAAGCTTATACTATGGGTGCTAGGCGACGATATACATACTTATATAGATAAATACATACTTATATACATAGAAAACACCCATGACTCAGGAACAAATATTAGTGTTCATCACACAAATAAATGCCCTTACTGGGATTCGAACCCAGGACCATAGGCTTCGCAGGCAGTATCCACTAGGCCAGACCGGTCGTCATTGCGTGGAGAGTTGGGTTATGAATGGGGAGAGAAGGAATGCCAGGGGGGTGAGATGGTTTTTAAAGGCCACTGCTACCTAAATAATGTATTCGTATTACAAATGGATCTATAGCGATATCATAAGAAAAAAAAATCGATCCAACAATGTTCCAAAATCACCTTTGTATGAAATCCCATCTCACCCCAACTACGAGTTACTACGGGGTGAGGAGGGATTTTGTGTTTATCGGTAAAGTTATGAAATGGAACTACTTACCCAAAATCATAAAAAAAACTAAAATACAAACATTCGGAACATTTATTATATATACCATTCAGTTCACATATGTAAAAATAAAATGTTATCAAGGTTTGAATGTCAGTTTTCTCCCTACTCACCCCATTTTACGGTATATGATTGTGACAATAAATGTCTTTTGATGCCAAAAAAATCTAAGTATGTACATACGTGTGTTTTGGCAGACTAGGAGCCACATTTTTACTATGACGTGTCGTGAGTCTACTATAATGGAAATAAAAAAAATAAGCACATTACTCGTTTACCTATTTGAAACTTGATAATCAGACAATAATGTAATGATACCACAAGTACGTAACATATAAACATACTGGATAAAAATAAATGTTTTGGTATGCTTTGGTCTGTTTTTGACTCACTTAAAAAGTCATTAATAAATAATACGCTTATAAGAAAACAGACAATTTAATCCAGCATTTTTAAATGTGCTGCACCATTCTACTTGTAGATAACTTTGCACCGACTTGAATAGAAAAACGTAAGGGAGTGTCATAATAAACGTCATAATTACATATTTTGACATTGCCATACTTTGTCATTGCAAATGCCACGCAGAGTTAGCTTGGTCCGACGGGTGCCCCTTAATACGCCTAACATTAATTGTCATAATATGAATTCGCATAACAGATTTGGCATAACATAATTGTTCATAACATTGAACAGGTATAATAATTACATACATCGCTGGCTCAGTGACCCAAAGAGGATCTTGGCCTCTGACACAAGAGAGCGCCACTCTGCCCTATTCTGCGCCACTTCACGCCAGTTGGGTATTCCGAGGGCGGACAGGTCTTTTTGGGCTTCGTCACTCCAGCGGTATCTGGGACGCCCCGACGGACGTTTTCCGCCCGGGTGCCCCACATACGCTCTTCTCACAGCACGATCCTCCCCCATCCTCTCCAGGTGACCGAGCCAGCGGAGTCGTGTGGCTTTGATCTCGCCAATTATATTGGGCATCGCAACAAGCTCCTCTAGCTCCCTATTTTTCCTTCGCCTCCAAGTCCCATCTTCCTCTCTGATAGGCCCCAGAATCTTCCGCCAGATTTTCCTCTCCGCCACTAAGAGCTTGCTCTCTTCTTTCTGAGTCAGCGTCCAAGCTTCACACCCATACATCAAAATTGGTCTAATTACAGTCTTGTAGACTCGAATCTTGGTCGGTCTACTGATCAGCTTGGACACTAAGACTCGATGGAGCGCTGCCGAGCATCTTAGGGCGTTTTGGATTCGGATATCTATCTCTTCCTCCCTTCGGTTGGTATCAGTTACTGTGCAACCAAGGTACCTAAAAAGATCCACACCTTTGTAGGTGGTTGCTCCGACTACTAGGTCTTCTCTTTTCACTCTGGTGTTCTTGTACCTTTTCATTTGGAGATATTCAGTTTTCTGGTGGTTGATTCTGAGACCTATCTTCTCCCCTTCCTGCTCCACAATTCTAGCCATGGCTTCCAGATCCCTTTTGTTTTGAGCCAATAACCCCAGGTCATCAGCATAGCCAATGATCTTATGTCTGCCGTTCAACTCTACACCCCCATCATACATAAGCAATTTTCGAACGACGTATTCGAGTGCCAAGTTGAACAGCATTGGCGAAAGGGCGTCTCCCTGCTTCAGGCCAGTGCCAACTGCAAATTCGGCCGTCAGTTCTCCGCAAGCTCTTACCCTCATCTTGCTCACTTTGGTAGCTACAATAACCATGTTCACCAATTTTTCTGGTACTTTGAAGTACCGCAAAATCTTGTACAGTGTATCTCTGTCAACACTGTCGTATGCTTTGGCAAAGTCAACAAAAAGCATGTGGATATTTTGTGCGTACTCCCATTTCTTCTCCATCAGCTGTTTCAACAGAAATATCTGATCCACAGTGCTGCGGTTCTGGCGGAAGCCACACTGGTAGTCACCGAGTATGTTTTCGGCATAATAATTAAAGCATAATATTTACTGTGCATAACAATAAATTCGTATAATTGAAATATGCATAACATTATTAACTATAACTTTAATTGTCACAAAATGAATTAGCATAATTTTATAAAGCAACCTAATTACATGGATCAGGGCAAAACCAACTCGGTTAGGTTAGGTCCAGTTCGATGTTAGGTATTTTTTTCTAACAGGTCAATAAATTTTCACATTCTATGCCTGCAGCGAAACCCGAAAATCGAAATTTCGTTATCTGTCACTCTATCGCTCGAATATGCAAGAGTAAGATAACGAAATTCCGATTAACTCCTCAGATCTATTTCTATTTCTATTTCTTTTTGGGTACGTAACATTTCTTTTCTTCCTTTTATTTTTATACCATTTAATAATTATGCCATTTACCATTATGCTTATTACATTTATCCCAAGTAATTGTTATGTTAATTTACGTTATGCGCATTAACATTATGCGTACTTAGTTATGCGGAATAATGTTATGCGATTTCAAAGTTATGCGTAATATACGTTATGCTAATTTGAATTAGGAGTATTAAGTTATGCGAATTAATATAGACCCTGGTCCGACTAACTGTTAAGAGGATATAGTTATTAGCTGAGCCCCTTCTCAGATTTGAGAATTTGAGGTAAATATCTCCGTCGCGCTGACGGGGACGGCTCCTAAAATTAGTGCGATAGGACAACTGCAGCTTAGGCGAAAAATCCTGCGTAAAAATCTCAGAAATCGAGGTTTTGTTCTAGACATTTTCCTCCTTCAAAACTTAAAAATTACTCATCTAGGGCCAAAATCCAGTGAGAAAAATGACGTGAACATTTATATGGAAAAACAACCACTAATATCCTCTTAAAACACCGTGTTGTACAAAGGAAACTCTGTTCCATATGCAATCGTCGCTCACTAACGTGCAGATCCCTTTGTTCCTCTCCAAGACATCTTGCAAACAGTAAACACGACAGTTTTGCCACAGCTTTGAGTTTTCATTCATGGAGGGAGAGATATAACGTTGGGTGACACGCAAAAGTTACTAAGTACTATCAAAAAATTAAAGTAACAGTGCACTTTATTACACTTGTAACACGGTTTATTGTCCAATAATTTCAATGGTGTTAGTTGGTGACTTTTGCTTGTCACCCGACGATAATATGATGTGAGCTCGTCCCGTTTGCACTTATGTAGTTGTTTAGCTGCGATACACTGATAACGTATTTAAGCGTTTTCCAAAAAAAAATAACATTTCATTCATGTTTTCTTGGGCTCATTTTACTCAGAATCATTTGTACATTCACGCCTCATAATGAAAAAATGTGTCGCAAAATTTTGTTTCAAAAAAATATTTTTCCAGTGCGTCACGTTCATACAAAGAAAAAAAATTGTCATACAAAAATGTGACGATCTGGAAAGGAAATCTTCGGATACATTTTTTTATGTATGAGGCGTGAATATACAAATGATTCTGAGTAAAATGAGCCCAAGAAGTTATTTTGAAGACATGAATGAAATGTACATTTTTTTGGAAAACGCTCATTAATAATAAAAATAGTATATTATAAATGTAGCGATTTAAAAACTAAACTAAAATTAAAATAAACCTACTTAAAAATTTAACTAATACTTATAATATTATATAAAAACTAAAATATACTAATAAAATATATGAAAATAAAAAGAAATTATAAAGAGAATACCCCTTCTAAAACCTCCGCCTGCGGCATTGAGCCCATAACGCTGGCTGCGTTACCTCTCTGTATTGCCAGCGATATGCGCTGGGAGAGGTAAGCGCCAGCTCTATGGTCTCCCGAAGCGTCGACCAGCCGTGTCGACAGGTCCCCCATGAAAGTTTTCATGTCCGCCGACCAAGGACCCATTGTTTCCACTGCAAGCGCCGCAAACTCTAATCTTGCAGTAAAGATGAGTATTTGCGGCGTTTGAGTAGTTGGGCCTGGTCGGCAGCAGCGCCAGCCTGTGCCCGGGTAGCCTGGATGTGGGACTGCGCAAAGGTGTCTACGCATGTAGCGTCCCACACCAAAGGCCTACCCAGTCTCCACGGCACCAGTGTGGCTCCGTCCGGTCGCTTACCATCGTCTCTCGCCATGCCTGAGGGTTCTAAAGTAGCAGGCACAGAAACGGTAGCAAGCGACCGCCGGACCAAATCATTAATGGTGCCGTGGCGATATAAACGGCCGGCGCTTTTGATGAAAGAGAGGCCATGTCGACCTAGCTGGTCCACGTCCTTGCCGCAAGCGCAGGTGTGGGCGGAGCATATTTTGGCCCCAATGCGCAGGCAAACTGATATTCTAAGCGTGTTTTTTTCTAAAACAGTACCAATATTGCGAGACGGTAAGGCGTTCAGCCAGTGACCCGATTCGTAACTAGAGACAGCTAGTAGGCGGGCGCGATCTGAGTCGTCCGGACTATTTTGTATGAGAGACGCGTGAGTAGCTTTAAGGCCGGGGGTATCCCAGGCTCTCTGGACATGTTTTGTGGCCGGGGCGGTCACCCCTGGGCACGTGCCACACCAAGCGGTCTCAGCCTCCGCCAAGCTCGCTATCTCAGGGCCGGAAATCTGAGGGAGATTTAAGATTTTACCGACGAGAGACAGCGAACAGTAAACGAAAGAGACAGCGAACAGTAAACGGAAGAGACAGCGAACAGTAAACGGAAGATTATTAATTAACTAACTATATTGAAGTCAAATAAGTAGCTAGATGTTTTACATTTCTGAAAAGACCTTGTAACCAGCGTATGCATTATGTATGAATCAGTTTTCAGTTTTATCCGAAACAACTACTACTGTTTTTGGGTGCATCAGAGAAATACCCAAACACATACGAGTATTATTATCCTTTTTGCGCCGGAGATTAGTTTTGACATTGGAAATGTCTTTTCGTTCGCTCCAGTATAGGCTCCGATTTCACGAAAAAGTGCGATCCCCTTATATCTCGGAAAGTTGTGAAGATATGATATTAAAAAATAGGCTCAAAAGACGCATAATCACGACAGCTGTAAGGTGCTAAAATAATTATTCGAGAAAGTCAAAAACAAAAAAGTTATGGTCGAAATAGTGAAAATAAAATTAATTTTTTTCCGGTTTTTTGATTTTGGTGCTCGATAATTTGGAAACGAAGAATGATATCAAAAATTTGAGAAAAACGGCTCTGGACAATTTAGTCAGCTACAATTTGAGCCTAAAACAAAGACGATCGGGTTAAGGGTTTGCCCTGTAGCCTAACCTTTAAATAGTCAAAAAGTCAGAACGACATTTTTCACATGACATTTATGACTTCATGTTTCGCAGAGTTCGTTATCGGTGTTTGTTGTGAATTATCGATAGGGAGAGGGAGAGGGAGAGGGAGAGGGAGAGGGAGAGGGAGAGGGAGAGGGAGAGGGAGAGGGAGAGGGAGAGGGAGAGGGAGAGGGAGAGGGAGAGGGAGAGGGAGAGGGAGAGGGAGAGGGAGAGGGAGAGGGAGAGGGAGAGGGAGAGGGAGAGGGAGAGGGAGAGGGAGAGGGAGAGGGAGAGGGAGAGGGAGAGGGAGAGGGAGAGGGAGAGGGAGAGGGAGAGGGAGAGGGAGAGGGAGAGGGAGAGGGAGAGGGAGAGGGAGAGGGAGAGGGAGAGGGAGAGGGAGAGGGAGAGGGAGAGGGAGAGGGAGAGGGAGAGGGAGAGGGAGAGGGAGAGGGAGAGGGAGAGGGAGAGGGAGAGGGAGAGGGAGAGGGAGAGGGAGAGGGAGAGGGAGAGGGAGAGGGAGAGGGAGAGGGAGAGGGAGAGGGAGAGGGAGAGGGAGAGGGAGAGGGAGAGGGAGAGGGAGAGGGAGAGGGAGAGGGAGAGGGAGAGGGAGAGGGAGAGGGAGAGGGAGAGGGAGAGGGAGAGGGAGAGGGAGAGGGAGAGGGAGAGGGAGAGGGAGAGGGAGAGGGAGAGGGAGAGGGAGAGGGAGAGGGAGAGGGAGAGGGAGAGGGAGAGGGAGAGGGAGAGGGAGAGGGAGAGGGAGAGGGAGAGGGAGAGGGAGAGGGAGAGGGAGAGGGAGAGGGAGAGGGAGAGGGAGAGGGAGAGGGAGAGGGAGAGGGAGAGGGAGAGGGAGAGGGAGAGGGAGAGGGAGAGGGAGAGGGAGAGGGAGAGGGAGAGGGAGAGGGAGAGGGAGAGGGAGAGGGAGAGGGAGAGGGAGAGGGAGAGGGAGAGGGAGAGGGAGAGGGAGAGGGAGAGGGAGAGGGAGAGGGGAGAGGGAGAGGGAGAGGGAGAGGGAGAGGGAGAGGGAGAGGGAGAGGGAGAGGGAGAGGGAGAGGGAGAGGGAGAGGGAGAGGGAGAGGGAGAGGGAGAGGGAGAGGGAGAGGGAGAGGGAGAGGGAGAGGGAGAGGGAGAGGGAGAGGGAGAGGGAGAGGGAGAGGGAGAGGGAGAGGGAGAGGGAGAGGGAGAGGGAGAGGGAGAGGGAGAGGGAGAGGGAGAGGGAGAGGGAGAGGGAGAGGGAGAGGGAGAGGGAGAGGGAGAGGGAGAGGGAGAGGGAGAGGGAGAGGGAGAGGGAGAGGGAGAGGGAGAGGGAGAGGGAGAGGGAGAGGGAGAGGGAGAGGGAGAGGGAGAGGGAGAGGGAGAGGGAGGAGGGAGAGGGAGAGGGAGAGGGAGAGGGAGAGGGAGAGGGAGAGGGAGAGGGAGAGGGAGAGGGAGAGGGAGAGGGAGAGGGAGAGGGAGAGGGAGAGGGAGAGGGAGAGGGAGAGGGAGAGGGAGAGGGAGAGGGAGAGGGAGAGGGAGAGGGAGAGGGAGAGGGAGAGGGAGAGGGAGAGGGAGAGGGAGAGGGGCTGCTATCAGATAGCTGATGCTGAACCCTGGCAGTACCTAGTTCTCGGGTTTAATACAACATAAGTACACGCTGTTTTGGTCATCGGACTCGTCTCGATGAGCACTTAGGAGAGTAGTACCCAAGATAGCTGATGCTGAACCCTGGTAGTACCTATTGGAACTCAGGTTTGGTGCAACATAGACAAACGCTGTTATGGTCATCTCTCGTCGCGTCAAACTGCTGTCAAGAAAATTTCATATCTTGCAGCAAATGGGCCGCTGCCGATCAAGACTCGAGTGACGATAACGGCGATGTGGCTACCACTTCTCGAGTTGACTACGGATTTGCCGTGTAATAATTTTCTTGTACTTTGAACATTAATATATCCTGCTTATTAATCGAAAAATGAAATATGTACCTATACTTATGCGCCACGGCGACAATTATTCAAACTTCGATCCGCGTGTGGAAATTTTGCAATTTGTTTGTTCACATGCGTTATGTCCAGGATACTTGTGTTAGTCTAAGAATAAAATAATTATCATTCAACGTTGTAGTTTTATTTTGTAACTTTTTCCTTATCCAGACTTTCTCGTCGCTCAGCGACAATATTTTTTCGAATTCCGTAGATTCATTTCCAATGTGCTCGATAGTCGTGTGAGGCACGAAATCTGTGAATTTTTTGTTACTTCACCTTTGCTTACACACACACGTGTACACTTGATTAAAAGCTTAAATAACTACTCATCGATGTGAATATATTCCGAGTTCTCTCAAATGGCTGAAATTTGCCAACCAATGCAAGATTATGCACATTTCACACGATGCAATTAAGGATAGGAATTGCACGCCAGAGACGAGTAAGCGTGAATCGTTAACATGCATCCGGTTACACTCACAAAGCGTACCTACATGTTAAGGACAGAGTTATTTATTATTCTAGTTCTAGTAGATATTAACATACAGAAGGTCCACTTAGCAAAACTGGTTCTCAATAGATGAAAAAGTCTAAGGAATAACGCTGTTCTTATCACACTCTTCTTGCTGAATGCTCCACCGAAAATGCGCGAGATGAATGTTTAGGTCCCGACCTCATATTTAGAGCACTCAGAAAACTTAGCGCAGTCGATAGTGTCTAATTTATTTTAACCCGCACTGTCTCTACGTAAAATGGTTAAATCTTTAACTACAGAAACAATACATATTATAACAATTTATAACTTTCGTAGGTGCTACCTTCATTCGTTGCTCACTTATACGTGCTTACCTAAGTGAAGAATATGGATATCGTGAACTGCATAATTTAGACAGAAATATGATTTTTTTATTCATACATACACTATCAAACAGGTAAATTTATAGTACATGTACAAGCCAACCTTCTGTAGATGTTTATTCCGTGTTCAGTGTGAAATGTAGTAATTCCGGCACTCAATAGGTCATTATAGTAAATATGATAATGTTCTAGGCAGCTTTGTTTAGCTCTGAACATGTTAGTTTTGTGTTTAATCTGTTTACCTATGTATATTCCAAGTTATGAGGATTTTGAGCAGTTCTAGTCGGTAGTTTGTGAAATTGATTGAAGTTTTCATTGCTTTTAACAACGAATTTAAGTATTTTAGTATTTAAATAAACAAATACAATAATATTTTAAAGACCTCTTACTTAGTTATTTCTTAAACTCTGTCCCAGTCCCACCCAGTCTGAGCAATTAAGCCCGAAAAACTCCTGTCTAAATAAACTTATTCGTCCAACATAGTAAGTAGACACAAACTTTTTTCATCACACGCCGCACCGTGCGCCATCCAACTATCTGATATTATTCACATTCCACGGGTAAACAAGGGCAGATTGAAAAAGTTCCAAAACAACACGAAAAGTCTGCTACCCCTAAAAAATCCATCTAAAATTTTAACCTAGAATGAACAGCCCAATTTCCATTGAAAATTCGACGAACGCTTTCAAACTTAATGTTCTTTGAAGTTTTTTTACTTTCAACATTATAAAGTTTTTTAATCATTTATTTACATACAATATATATACAGTGGTACTACTAAACTAAATTAATAACTAGCTTAAATCTAAAATAGGCCCTTGAGGCATTGTACCAAGGATGCTGGCGGCATTTCCTCGCTGTATCGCAATGCTGATACGTTGTGCGAGGTAGCCGCCAGCTCTTCGGTCACCAGTTACGTCAACCAGACGCTTCGCGATTTCTGCGAACAACTTATGCGCGCTGGGACCCCATGGACCTAGAGTTTCAACTCCAAATGGTACAAAATGGTACTCTCTACCGAGGCTCTTATATTTGTTACGTTTTAGAATTTCGGCGCTTTCCGCCGCTCCGCCCGCTTTTACAGTAGTCCGTTGGAGGTGGGACGGCGCCAGTGTAAAGTACCACTTTAGTCCTAAATGCAAATTAAATACGTACTTATTTGAAAAAAAGTCAATGTCAGCCGCACTTTCTGTTTCATGCAATAATAATAAGTTTAATATTAAGTTATATTATATTAAGTTTGTCACAAATATAAGCAATCTCGTGAGTTAATTTAACCGTTACAAAATTAAGAGTCACTCACGGCCTGAAATAGAAAAAGTCGAAGAGGCACTTGCGTGACATCACGAACTCGATGTGACGCGCGATGCCTATTGACGCGTTACAAATTATGCAAATAGGCCAAAACGAAATTATTGAGAAATGAAGAATTCAATGAGGCTCGACAGCAGCAGTTAAAATACTTAACATTTTTCGTAAAATACAAGAATTAAAAGTCGTTAAGTAGAAAATTATTTCCCAATGTGATAAATTATGCAAAAGCTATAAATTCTCGGCAGGTGAATTGAATTTTTTCGTAATCAATATTTATCCGATCCGATCGTTTTGCGCGTGCCTTATGGCGTGCCAGTATGGGTGCCACCGTAATAAATTCAAAAGTATTGATTAAAATATTTACAAGATGTTTGGTACCTAGGTGTAAAGCTTTGAGCCACACGAACCTAACCGTCGCAATACAATCGAAGTTACGTTCTCATTTTAAAACGACATTATGAAATAACATGAAATTTTACATAAACATTCAAGTAACATATATCTATATCTGGTATGATGTACTAGTTTTCGTTTCGTGTAGAGTGAGTAGAAATTGTCTTTGTATAACAATTTATAACAACGTAAACTAGTACCAGACATACATAGATGTACGTTATGTAAATGTGTATGCAAAGCTTCATGTAATTTAAGCATGTCTTTTTAAATGAGAGCAAAACTTCGATTGTATGGGGGCGGCTTTGGCGGCGGGTTCGTGTTCGACTCTTAAGGAGGTGATTGCCAGTGAACATTTTTAGCCAAAGGTATATTATAATGTTTTTTTTAAAGAAATTTGTTTTTTATTTATATATTAAACACTACATTTCTAGAAAAATACCCTGAATTGGATAGTTACGTGTTTATACTTCGTAGATGCAATGTTAACTTCTGACCCAAAATGCGCGATTTCTTTGAAAGTTTTTTTTTGTGCCAAGTTATTTATAATAAATACATCTTACCATACAGCATAGATCTATAAGAGCCATGGCAGTAAACATTTCGTAAACAAACATTCAAAATAATCCTCTTGGAGACAAACAAATGGTTTGAAAACACCGGGAAACAGGTAACATTCAGATAACGCCGACAGTATAATTCAATGAAGGTGCGCTGATTAAATTTGCTTCTCCCTCGTTATACCCTCGTAATTGCGATTCTCGACTGTATAGCAATAAGATATTTACTTATTCTCGTTTAACAAAAACAAAACAATATTATCGCAATCTACGTGGTGACATTAATTTTGTGAAAACTTGGTAATTTCGTTTTCAATTTGAGACTCAGGTTAGAATAATAATAATTTATGGCTCGTACTTTCATTTTGGTAGATATATATTGTCATAATAAAATGAACTAAGAAATAAAAATGAATTTCTAAGGTGCCCATTTTAAGTGCTTTTATAAAAATTGAGGTGATAAAATGACATTTTATTTAAGTAGTCACTGTTGCTTGGGTTTACAACATTTTATTAGGTAATTATTTAAGCCCTACAATAGTAGATTGTTAACCAAGGGTTGAAAGGCACCCATTTCTGTCGAGGTAGTTTGGCGCTCGAACGCAGTGAGAGCGCCAATAGTCCAAGACGGAAATGGTGCCTTTCACCCGAGTTAAACACTCTACTTTTCATATCGAATGCGAGGAAACCAAACAAGACAAGGCAATTTCGCAAAATCAGTAATTGAAGTACCCAATAGACCTACGGCCATGATTTTTTTCCTTAGGACTTACTTGCAATCGGAGACTTTACATGTGTGAAGATTAATAACCCCTAGCGAAAATCATTTAGTTTGCAATATTTAGGAAAACACACATTTTTTAACAAACTGCAGTAATTTTAAAATGATTTGTTCATTATAGTATGAAAATCAGCGGGATGCGGGATTGCCTCTTACTTTTTAATTTTATACTTTTTCGTTCTACAAGCCGCAACACACTACCGGACCGCACCGCGACCTTGGTGCGCCGCACCACGTAATAACATAATAAAAGTATTTTAAATATTAAATAACAATTTAATTAATAATATAAGAACATTTTATGTTATATTTTATTTTATTTTCATGAATATAGTGCTAAATAACTTTAAAAACCAATTTAATATCGTACATACGTTTAACTGTGGCTGTATAAGATTCTGCCTTTGCTCATTTACGCAAGTGTAAGGTGTAAAAAAATATTTTTAGTGTATTCCTTTAGGTTCCCGCCTTATGGAATCGAGTAAATAGAATTCAACGAAAGAAATCAAGAATAATTTGTTTTTTACAATTTACTTACATATTTTTTTTAAAAACCAGGATCTACGTGGGATTAGTAAAATTAAACAATTACCAATTGTTCCAGGCGAGGAAATAAAGACTATTTTTCCATTTTGTTTCCACCCAGTTGTTCGTGGGACGGGGACGCAGAGGAGTACACCACTTTTCTGCGCTAGAGCATAAACGTATCACTTTCTGCGCACCTTTTAGAACAACAACGACCCACTTTCAGAGCATGAGATATGAAAAGGTAAAACGTGTATACCATCGTTGTTATGACAAGAAGTTTTATATTTCTCACTCTATACACACATTCAATAAGGGTTTACATGTAGTTCTATTGAACATAACCCAATATATAAGATAACAACTTCTATACTATACTACACTACGAGACTAGACTACTATACTAGACTAGATGTAGAAATAACAGTCTTTGATTTAGGTACAGTAAAAGTAATGTTAAACGGGAAGAGAAAAACGAGGTAGAAGGCCTATTTAAATTGAAACGCATTGTCTAGTAAAATTTCCTTGGTCAGGTAACAGTGCGGAAAGAAGACAGATGGGTCCCTGTAATGTTTCTAAATAAAATACAATGGGTATTTGACAAGGAAAAATCGCCAGCAGGAGAATCAATGGAAAGCCAACAAAGGGCCCCTTTTCTTAGAAATGCTTATAAATAACTTAGAGCAGCGAAAGAAAATTACATACTGTATACATAACTGCTATAAGTACCTGTACTTGACCTAAATATTTCAAGGTACATAAACATAACACGTAGTAATTAAAACCAATATATTACTTTGCTAATCCGCGAAAACATAACGTGCTAGTCAATCAGTGCTAACCCGTTATACTTGCGTATTTTTTACATGCAATTAATGTTTCCACCCTCCCACCGCAAATATAAATACGCAAATAAATATAACCAACCACCACCAAAAGAACAATACTCGACACGTACTGACTGATTAAGGATGGAAAGACTTTGTAAAGCATTTTATTATATTTTAGAATTAGATTGTAAAACAAACACAATTAACTAGATCCCTTTCAGACTTCAATTAAATTATATTTTTTGTACTAATACTATATTGGATTTGTGCCTTAAATAAATAATTTCAATTTCAATTAAAACAACATTACATTTCAAGACTTATATTCATAGAATCTCAATGGCCTCACTAAAATTCGCTAGGACTTCATTTATATATTTATAAATCGTATTTTTTTTTTCATTAGGCAACACCGTTAAAATCAATACAATTGTACCCAGTGGGTGTAGCTACATATTTACACACATACGAGTATTAACTAACAGTTTATAGGTGATACGCAACTGCGATAATATACATATACCAATATAAAATGTATCCCAATTTATTTGGTTTAATGTCCGAATGCAAGATAACATCAGCACTAAACCATTCCTCTTTTGATAAATTGCTTAATTCATCCTCCTATCGTGACCAGCGTATTAGAAACGGTGACGTTTTCTCGTTCTTGCAGTCATTAATTTAATGTTAACTATATTTGTAGTCTTGTTTGAATAGGATTTTAATTATACAGACAATTAACCTATTTCAACAAAGTTATTTTTCATTTCTCATGCTCTGAAAGAGGGTCGTTGTTGTTCTAAAAGGTGTGCAGAAAATGATAGGTTTCTGCATTGGAGCATTTTAGGTTCCAAGTACGATTTAATATTTTTTTTTACGATAAGCAATTGAATTTTGGGTATAAATGAATTTGTTATACAATTTCCATTCTGATATTTGACTCCCCATTCCATAAATAACAATACTTTTGCCTAAATTATTAATTGAAAGTACCTACTCTCAAAAAATACTATAAAAATGTATACTTAGTCATATTAAAAAAAAAACACATACATTTTACTTTCCTCGTATTCGAAATGAAAAGTAGAGTGTTTAACTCGGGTGGAAGGCATCATTTCAGCCTCAGACTATTGGCGCTCTCACTGCGTTCGAGCGCCATACCTACTACCTCGGCAGAAATGAGTGCCTTTCATCCCATCGTTAACAATCTATTATAATATGAGTACCTACCCGGTGGCAAGAGGGCTGGCTCCTACCTCGCGCAACGCATTGGTTGGTACCCTTTTTCTTTTTTTTTGACGGAGTGGGAATGCGTTTATGCACGGTGTGTGGGACTCGCCGCTCCTTTCCCCTCTCCTGGCAAGAGAGGGGGAGAATTTGGCCCTACCCACTAAACCCACTCCGGCGTTTCACCCTCTCTGCCGTTCGTGAGGGCGCACTGGGATCGACTGGGATTACATTCCACCACGGCGCCCTCCGACAGCCCCGGCTTATCGCCTGGGCCCCCCTCACAATAGGGGGATCAGAAACGCTTGATCCCCCCTCCTCCGACGACGTGTATGGGGCCGTGCAATGCGGGTACGGTACCCGCTGACCCTACTGGGGCTCGAGGCGAGCATAAGCTCTTTGCCTTCGACCCTGCCGTCTACGTCGGAGAGGAAGCGCGTCAGCAGCCGCTTCTCGAACCCTCTCCGCCTCCTCCTTCTGTGACATAGTTTCTTCGCAGAAGGAGGCCACCGCTTCCCATTTCCTCTCGCTACCCAGCATCGCCGCTATTATGCTGCGTAGCGAGAGGTCCGCTACCCCCATGGCCGCCCTGAGGGCAGCTCTTTCCACGGCCCAGCGATTGCACTCTTCTAGAGTGTGCTGGGCTGTGTCGTCCGCCGCTCCACATTCGTGGCACTGGGGCCCCGGCTCCCTCTGTATCTTGTGCAGGTAGTGTCCGAAACAGCCGTGTCCGGACACCACCTGCGTTACCCTGTATGTCAGGGCCCCCTTGCTCCGGTCCACCCACTCGTCCATTACCGGGAGAATAGCCCCTATGGTCCGGGTTCCATAGCGGCTATCCTCCAAGGCATTCCTCCATCGCTCTCGTAGGCGCTCCGCGGCTGCCCGCGACACCCTCTCGGCCTCCTCCGCGTCTGGGGGCTCCCCACGCCCCCTCGCTTCCGTCCTCCACCGGTACCTCTCCGCTAGCACCCCCGCGTCCAGCTCCCAAGGCGGGGTGCCGGCAAGAAGGCATGTCGCTGCGTAAGAAGTGGTGCGGTAGGCCCTCACCATCCACTGGGCCACCACCCTCTATGGCCGACGGAGCAATGCCCTCGTGCATCTCGTCAGTCGTCCGGCCCAAATTGGCGCCCCGTAGAGCGCCATGCTCCGGACGACCCCCGCATACAGCCGCCTACACGGCGCATTCGCGCCCCCCCCCCCCCCCCAAATTTGGCAGTAGGCGGCCCAGAGCCGAGGCAGCACCCACGAGTCGAGGAGACAGTCGTGCAAAGTGCTCCTCGAATACCCTGCCACAAGGCACCGAGCTGGAGCCAGTTTTGTAGTTAGTTGTAGTTTTTAATTTTAGTTTATAATTTTTTGTTTATATTACTTGTTATTGCTGTATGAAATAAACAATAAAAAGCAATTTCAAGCCTGCATGAGGCATACCTCATCTCAATTTCAATATCTTTAATGTCAAAATAACACATGTCAAAAATCCAAAAAATACAAAATATACAACTAACACTATATTATTATTAAAAACACATAACCAGATCAAGGAAAGAAGAAAAAAAACATAATAAATTCATGAGGCCAATTCGAACGTTCATTTTGACGTCAAATTTATATATTTTTGTTATGTTCGTTTAGTCTGTTAATAATCCTGACATCGTGCTGATAAACCGATCGCAGCGCCGATCACCATCCCCCATGATGAGAATTTCGTGAAAGCCGAGGACAAATCCAGCGAGTACCTAGACTTGTCTTGACCAACACCGAGAAAGACTCTCGCTAGGTAGTTGGATCAAGGGTCAGATGCAGAAGGCGGTAATTTTGGACACGGCGCGGATAGTCCGCCAGTTCCTCTCTCTGCAGCCCTGACCAACTGCAGCTTGGGCCTTGTCCCGCTGCTGGCGGCATCCTAGGTTAGGGGTTTTTTATAATGTGTTTATATGTATTTTTATTGGTTTTTTATGTGTTTTTATATTTTATTTTTATATGCATATTGTAATATTGTAAATGTCAATAAAAAAACAATCATAAAAAAACAATCATAAAAACTCATACATTAGAAATGTCAATATTTAAGAAAATCATTTAACGTTTTTACTGTAGATTCCCTAACCGTAAAGAATGCCTTATCAATTAAATAGACTTTCAACTTTTCAACAAACAGGTCATAAAAAGCCGCCTCTTTAATCTCACGGCTCAGGCTGTTAAGATTTTAATTCCAACTGCCCCCAACGAGTTGGATGTTTTCGCAAGCCTGACAAAGACATACAATGCTTAATGTCCCTATCAGTTTTCCTTTGTTCAGGTCAACGCATCACGTATTCACTTTTGTGCTTAATACATGTAGGGGAAGGTCGGGTAAAGCGAACACCCCAGGCAAAGCGAATTCGGGCTCCCAATCCTAAACTATTCGACTTTGTCGCACCACGCGCCTATATGATGTTCAGGATCCTTCGCTCTATGACCGGCAAGCGTCACAGGGAGCGGTCGCTGCGAGCGTAGTCGGTGACGAGTCAAAATGTGTTTTTAGTGCAAAATATTCGATTTTGAAAGGTAAGTACATTGTATGTTATTTTGTCATAGTAATTATCTCGAATTTTAATTCAAGATGCTTCTATTGCTTATTAAAGTATCTTCCTTTTTCAACGCATTTCTTTTAAAATAATCCAACGGTAATTTTTTTTTATTCTTAATTTCATTAACTGACTGAATGGGCAAAGTGGATCGGGCAAAGCGGATAGCGTGTTCACTTTGAATTTATTAGGTAAATTTTTTTATGATAATATTTTGTTACAGATGGTATATAAATATCAAAAAAAGATCGATCATGGCTCCTGGCTAACAGACGTCATGGAAATGGCTATCAAAACTTGGATTTGCTGTGTTAAAATGTCTTCAGAGATGCCGTGAAGACTTATGCTTATGAAATTAGTGAAAATATATCAAAAGTTACTTGTGACAGCTTTTTCTAATTAATATTATTGAAATGATCTTATGTTGATTAATTTTCACTTAGTTATTAAGTTCACTAAGATTTTATGAGTGATATTTGCTTCGCCCGGTGGCCTGTTTCACTTTGGCCGGCACCCAGGGCAAAGCGAATAAAATATCTTTTTTTACGTTTTGTTCAAAATTGCAGCAATTATTAAACATTGGAGGCTAGTGTTGTTTTAAATTAAAAGTGTAATAAATAAAAACTTATTATTGACACTTTTTTCATTTCTTCCTTGTTAAATTTTTCTGTTATTTCATGTCAAACCTTAAGGTGTTTACTATGTCCGGACTTCCCCTACCTACTTCGCCACTTCAAGAATATATAAAGAGGGCACCGTTAGAATTATTCATTTGCGGAAATACTCTTTAGCCGCAGTAAATGGTGGATGGTGGCACCCCAGACAACATTCTAACAGCCCTCTTCTGTAGCAAGAATATTCTGTCCCTATCGGCTGCCAGCCCCCAAAGGTTAACACCGTACGCTAGGATTGAGTTCACATATGCGTAATATGCCATATACGGAGATTCTTACATGACAGTACAAATCCAAGAAACCGCGTATTCTGCACCTGTGGAAGTGTAGTACCTATTATTTATCGTTATGCCAAGGGGGGTCGGATATAGTCCTCTTAGCCAGGAATGATTATGATTCTCTTCAGCTTTCAACAAAGCCAAACTCGTGCATGCTAAGCGTCCTTTCCAATATTGAGATAAATTCTGTCGCAAATGTGTTAGGATTTCGCGGAACGGGATCGGCACGTGTAACGCGTTTCCCCTCGTTGCCCTCATATAGTGGGTCTTTTGATGTCTTTATGTATATTCAAATTACAATCCTACCTACGTATATAAGTAAAATCACAGGTAAAAATCTTTAAGCACGATGGTTCGTAAAAAATCCGATATTGTATGTAAAAAGGATTATTTGACTCTTAGATACCTACCTACTTCTTCAACTATGAACTAGAAAAAAAAGTCTCAAAAAATAGATAGGCACCTATCGCCCACACTGTTAACTGTACATAGGTGGACCTTATGCCTTTTGTAATAAGGTCCACCGATGTACAGCTATTAGGAGGGTTGCTGCTTGTAGGTACAAAACTCGCGACGGCTAACCCTGTTTTCCAGTTCTTTGTGACCCAAATATTCGGGAGTATTGCTTTTGTTTCCAAAGTTTCGGAGTGTCGTCTTACTCGTCTAAATAACGTTTCCGATGGGCTTGTCTAATTACCTTTAGAAATGGGATTATTCCATCATGTACCTTATATTTTTGACTCCATTTCGAATTTCAGTAATCTTGTAGCTCATTTTGTGTAATACGTCTTTCCGGGATTGCGCAAACTCGGATTACACACATTCAGGACCAAATTTAATGAAGGTAATTGGTTTTTAATTATATTATTTTACTAGCTGAGGTACCCGGCTTCGCTCAGGGAGCTGACATGAGAATTGTGTGGTGGTTGGAATAAAAGGATAAACCTGAAAATATATTTAGGTTTCTTTTTTCTAAGTACAATACCTATACCTATTATATATACATTTTTTAGGGTTCCGTACCCAAAGGGTAAAACGGGACCCTATTACTAAGACTCTGCTGTCCGTCCGTCCGTCCGTCTGTCCGTCCGTCCGTCCGTCCGTCTGTCCGTCCGTCCGTCTGTCACCAGGCACCAGGTATGATGTATCTCACGAACCGTGATAGCTAGACAGTTGAAATTTTCACAGATGATGTATTTCTGTTGCCGCTATAACAACAAATAGTAAAAACAGAATAACATTAATAATTAAGTGGGGCTCCCATACAACAAACGTGATTTTTGACCGAAGTTAAGCAACGTCGGGCGCGGTCAGTACTTAGATGGGTGACCGTTTTTTTTTTTGCCGTTTTTTACATTATGGTACGGAACCCTTCGTGCGCGAGTCCGACTCGCACTTGCCCGATTTTTTTTATTTCCACTCGAGAGCAACCTACGCATAGTTGACCGTGAGAAAAGCATAGGGAATATATAATAACTGGAAGTGTTTGTCGAAAATCTCCTGAGAGTATGAAGGCTTCGAATAGTCCACAATGTTCTAGAATATTCCACAACATTTGAGTGTGTTCTGGAACACTCCACAATGATCTGGGATCCTGGATTCTAGGCTATTTCCGAATATTCGACATCATTCCAGAATATTCCAGAATGTTCTTGAACATTCGAACCTCACGACGTTACCACAATAGATAGCTATGATCCTACAAAAAACCTTCGAATGGTCCAGACTCCAGAATATTCCATAACATTCGAAAGTATTCTGGAATATTCCACAATGATCTGGAATGTTCTCGAATATTCGACAACATTCTAGAATGTTCTGAAATGCTGTGGAATACTCTCGAATATTTTCGAATGTTCTGGACTGTTTTAGAAATGTCTAGCCTCCGAGACCCGAGACAGCTTCAAATGTTCCAGAATATTCCACAACATTCGAAAGTGTTCTGGAATGTTCACATTGATGTAGAATTTTCTCGAATATTCGACAACATTCCAGAATGTTCTGATATGCTGTGGAATACTCTCGAATACTCTCGAATGTTCTAGAAATATCTAGCCTCCGAGACCCGAGACACCTCACCAGGTACAAATTTTTGTAGGTATATATTTCAGGATCTATTCTGAACTTTCCTTCATTAAGTTAAGGTTCAAAATTCAAAAACAAAAACAACTGCTTCTGGGTCTCAGAGGGCGAAACTTTCAGCCCTTATATCTTCAAAAGCACACCCTTCAGGTAAAAACGGAACACTTCTTCATGGACGGGAAATAAAGGGCTACCACCCCATATAGCTTCCTTGATCGTATCGGGACTCATTTCTGAGTTTTAGCGGCACGCACATTGTACACTTTCTTTTATTATATATATTGATTATTTTTACTTTTCACTTGTTAACATTTTTCTTCAATATTTTAAATTTAGGGTGGAATCACATCTATCAGCATCGAGCCGCATTTTATATATGAGAAATTGCTCATTAGTATGAAGATGCGTACGCATGCTTTCAGCTTTTCGATGCGTACGCATCTTCATACTAACGAGCGATTTCTCATATATAAAATGCGGCTCGATGCTGATAGATGTGATTCCACCCTTATTAATTCATGTTTATTTAATTTTGGAGACTTCTACTTTAATTTGTTGACTTTTTATTTTTATTTGATGCTGGTATTTTTAATTATAAAATTGGTGGCTATGATGTTTGGTTTTGTAATATATGTTGTATGCGTGCCTAGATTTAAGATTTCAAACACAATGTAATATTGTTATTGAATAAAATGATGATGATGATTAAAACGATTTGCAGCTTGCTGGGAAATAATTCTTCGAATAAACCTAATTTGACTTGCCTACAACAACATGAATATAGAGTTTTATGACCGATAATCTTGTGGGAGCTTAGCTGGGAAAGTAATTAGTATTCCGATTGTTTTGGCTTCACATCTGCATATATATATTCAGTTTACATTAATAATATCATTTTATATAATTTTTGGCTTTGGGAAGCACTGTTGATATTCAAAGAATCGTAATACTGTAGCTACAAACGCTTATCAGGGCTTGCATGAATGCGCTTGTTGAGTTCTGCTCTGCCAGTTGTCCAAAAGGTATTGTTCAACAGTCTCTTTTGTTTTGTCAAAAATATTTTATTGTACCTATTTTTATTTATATACGTTATTTAATTTTTATAATCACTGGGTTACTTCATTACTCACAGACAACAAGGACATCGAAAGGGAACGCAGGGCGCTGGCGGTGATGAGTAACATGTTGATCCGTAGATTTGCTAGGTGTAAAAAAACGTTAAGATTACCCTATTTAGGGCATACTGTCAATCATTGTACACCTGCAGTCTATAGATCAACTGTATTCAAAAAACCTACAGCACCCTGCGCGTCCAATATAATAACGCTTTCAGAATGCTGTTGGGGCTCCCGCGGCATTGCAGTGCGTCAGGCATGTCCGCGGAGGCGCGCACGGATGGCTTTCACGCGATAATACGAAAACGTGTCGCGTCCCTGCTGAGACGTATCGCCGGTAACCCCAACAGTCTCCTGGAACCAGATGCACATGCTGTCCACCTAGTTTTTAAGTGTAGGTTTTTTGCGCTATGTGTATGAAATGTGTAAAAATGTATATAGAGTTTAAGTTTTCTTTAAGTGTACTTTAGTATGAGGGCACCGAAGGCGCCCTGCCTTGGAACGCGTACACGTACAGCGAGCCTCGTACGTCGGGCTACGCCCGACTTTGGAACCCGTACAGCAAGCCTCGTACGCCGACTCTTTATTAAGTATGAGGGCGCCGAAGGCGCCCGGCTTTGGAACGCGTAGCAGTGTACTTACATATATGGAATAATTTAATTCTGAAATAAATGATATATTATTATTATTTAATAACCATGTATTTATACTTTAGGTTATTTTTAAATTATAGTTGGTCTAATCAATTTGTCAGTCAGTAAGGACCAGGAAAACCATACTCAAAAGGATCAGTCTTTTAGGTGCTAGTACTAGTGTAAGACAAAGATAATAATATATGATTCTCTCTGTCAATGATTGAAATGCACAGACCAACCCCTATAGACCGAGCTTATAGGACGACTCGCGGTCACCGCCCGTATGGTGTATAGGTCAAATATAAGATTGTTCGCGCGCCGCTCCGATCAGTTGCGCCCAACGTAACGACCTGTTAGCAGTGTGCACGAGTCTAAGAAAATAAATCGTAAACTATTGAATTCATTAGGAAATCATGGGATATTGCAGCGTAAAATGGTGTGGCAAGTCATCTAAGACATCTACTTACGAAACAGATGGAATAACATCCCACAGGAAAGTCAAATTCATTATTTCATTGAATAATGTTTCTTGTCCGCGGGGTTCATTTTATACTGGTCAGTAAGCAGAGGCGAAGTATGTCCGTCCCTTTTCGTCAACTTGAAAATGCAATGCGCTATCCCTTTCCCTTTCGACTAGTGATGTGACGATGATAGTTTTTCAGTTGCGGAAACTTCGTGCTTCGTCATACCGTATTGTACCATTTTAGACATAATATATAGGTAATATATTGTGTAAGTTTTTTAGAATCCTCTAGGCCAGCGGAGCAGTTAGGCCGCATGTCACGAGATGGACCTGATGATGAACTTCAAAGAAGTGCGAGGGCACTCGGTGTTGGTTTGTGATAGACATATGTTGTATGGGTTTTTTAGAATCCTCTAGGTGAGCAGTTAGGTCTCATATCACGAGATAGACCTGATGATGAACTCCAAAGAAGTGCGAGGGAACTCGGTGTTGGTTTGTGATAGACATATGTTGTATGGGTTTTTTAGAATCCTCTAGGTGAGCAGTTAGGTCTCATGTCACGAGATGGACCTGATGATGAACTTCAAAGAAGTGCGAGGGAACTCGGTGTTGGTTTGTGATAGACATATGTTGTATGGGTTTTTTAGAATCCTGTAGGTGAGCAGTTAAGTCTCATGTCTCGAGATGGACCTGATGATGAACTTCAAATAAGTGCGAGAGAACTCGGAGTTGATTTGTAATAGGCATATGTTATTGGTCCATTTGAATATGTTTTCAATACAACCTTCTATGACCTTAATAAAACGGACAAAAGAAAATAATTGTATGACATTTTGGCGACACTTTTTTCTCGTATCGAAAGAGATAGCGATTCTGAGTGGAAATAATATAAAAATTCTAAACTTTAAAATTCATGTTCTGGGTACTTTAAGCAGAAATGCCCTAATATGTTAAGTAAAAATTTCAGGTACATTGTTAAATTATTTAATGAAATATTAAATTAATCAATATAATTATTAAGTAAGTTTACTCTAAGTATACTAAATTGGTAACAATTTTACCACAATAAATTTCGGTATCACTGGTAGCAGTACCCACTACCTGTAATGAACATGTCCCATCCCTACGCTTGCACGTGTGAGCGCGCCATGTTTAAAACGACCAATCGCAACGCCGTGAGCACCCCTCCCGCACCTCACAGTTTGGTGATTTGCGTCGGGAACAAAATGGCCAATATTAGGTTTCTAGAGGCGGCGTTCTGTGTTGAAATGAGACAGTCCTTTGACAAACTATAATAATAACATAAGGAATTTCGCAATCAGTACGCGATTAATATCCCTTATCAAGATAGTTATTTAATTTGAAAGACGAACGACGTCACATTAATTATGTACTTGTCGGTCCTATCCTATATATAGCAACTAGCAGCGCAAAGGCATGTTTTGCAGCTGTTCGAATATATACATGTCAAAGGCTGCAGCAGTAATGTCGCCACAGTAAGGGTAATATTCCATTTCTGACCGCAGCTGCACTACTAGTACTAACGCGTCGGTGTTATTGTCATTTTCCATAGTAAAGTGAATGGTAGTGCTGCGGTCGTTGGAAATGGACTGTCACCTTAATGCAGCTGCAGTCATTGAGGTATGTAAACTAGAGTCGACATCTCGAACAAAATGTTTCCGCACTTCACAGAAGTGCATGCACTTCTCTGCTTTTAGTACGTCATCGACCACTGACAAGACGCCACACATGTACAGAAAATTAAAAAATGGCTTCGTGCGTCTTGAAAAGTTGCAACAATAGCACAAGAAAATATAATAAAAGCGATGGAATAACATTTCACCGGTAAGCAATTGAATAACTGTTGATTTACGATAAGTTAGTTTATCACGAAACGTCTCTTTCGAACATTCGCGGCTGGAAGCCATTTTCTTCGGCGCAAAGATTAATTTTCTCAGACGTGACACATTGGTACCTACCTACGAAATGGTTGTATACGTTGTTGGTTAATTGCACAAAAGTTACGAAATATATATTTTTCTCGTTATTTATTGAATGTTTTAGTTATAATAACGTATTTTATAATTATAATATATTTATGTTACATTAAGGGTGGTAAGTGCAAAATTGTTACCGAGAATCAAATAGAAAATGTGATGAATCGTTAAAAAATTGAATATAGTCCGTGATACAAGTATGTAGTTAGAATATTGTATAGAAGTAATATTTTAGGAATGAATCCTCGTTTTCACCCGTGCGATATATAATAAAAGTTATAAAAAAGGTAAATTATATCCAAGTTTGCGTTTTAGTAGTTGTTCCCATTAGAAAAGTTGCTCGCGATATCACCTATATATTCACGTCGTATAATATTGCAGGTCATTAAAAAATAACCCTGTACGTAGGCAGAATATGAGCAGTTGTCATAACAGTTTCGCCTCTGGCCTAGATACGCTTATTCTTCACCTTAGTGACAGACGTCAAACGCCGAAAATGGCGGACACAATTTGTTCGAAATGCCGACTCTAGTTATATACCTCAATGGCTGCAGTTACCATCCAAACGTATTACATCGCACGTGTGATCTGCGAATTAACCCTTAATCAAACTTACACGTTTTAACCCTTTACGATATTAAGGTCCACTGTGTTGACAAGTTAAGGGACAAAAAAGAAGGTCCTTCATTTCCAATGCTGCCGCTATGTCGACTTGTGTATCCCATTAAAACATTATTATGGTAGTGTATTATATTACCTATTACTCGCATAATTTAAGAACAATGTTTACTCACATGTTTGAGGAAAATACTTTTATACATCCACAACAAAGCGAGTATAAAATGAATGTTGATACTCTACACGTGGCACGCATATCTACATATACGTTAACAACGCTTTCAAGCATGACTCACGCTAGACCGGCCCGGCCCCGGCCCGGTCTAGCGTGAGTAATCCTTTATTTAGACTAAAGATTTAAGAATCACACATACCCGCCGCCAAACAGCCGTTCCAATACATTCGAAGCTACGCTCTCATATTAAAAAGACATGCTAGAGTTACCATGAAGGCATGAACATTTACGTAACATATGTACGTAACATTATGGCTGCGATGCAGTTCGCAACCCCGCAGTGTCAGGGAGCCGGCCGCGGAACCGCCGGAACTTGACACTCTTCGGCCAAAACTCCTCCTTGGTGAAGGTCGCTAGATGTTCAGTCGGAACGCTCAGCACAAAAGAATTCAAATTCACACTGTGTCGAGATTTGACCTTCAAGATGAATCCGGACTTGACTCGTACATCCTTTACGATCTCATCGACATTCGTAAGGTAGTGTAATCGGGACTAGAGATGGGTCGCGGGTATTTACCCAATTTACCCACCCAGGTAAATACCCGGTAAATACCCATCTACCCGGTATTTACCCGTATCTACCCAAATGGACGGGTAGATTCATTTCTTGTTGCACATGTCAATTTGTATTAAAGTGGAGATATAAACCGAGTTAATGGTTGTAATTATTGTGTGTCATTTAAAATGAAATGGTTTAGTGAAACCTACAATTGTAACTAAGGAATTTTTAGTGCAATTTTGATAAATATAAAAAAAGGCCGTCATAAAAGTATTTTTTTTTAGATTTGAGTAAATTATCGTACTTATACGTTGATAATACACATTCCAACTTCGGTCGGCGGGGGGTGTGGTTGGGGGGAGGGGGATAAAAGTGAACTTTTTCATATTTCTTGTAATCTGTCATTAATATCGAAAAGTGTTGTATGTACAAACTAAAGTAGACATAATTTTCTACAAAAAAGGTTATATACATTTTGGTCCTAAAACTAACTGTATTTGACTTATGAGCTTCCCAATTTGTGATACTGCACATTTTTTTTTATTATCATTCATAAGTAGTCTTTATTTTCCACTTTCTAATGTATATTAAAAGCGTTTTAAAACATTTCCAGAAGCCAGGGAATGATTTTACACGATTTTCATAATTGTACTGATATGTTAAAATCGAACTTCACCTCATAGCAACCTTTTCGTAATTAGTTTGAACATACATTTTATGTAACATTATAAAAAAATACTTAAATTAATCTTATTTATACTCACATACCATTAAACACATCAAATTTAGAAGAAAAACGAAAATACCCGCGTATTTACCCGCGGGTAGGTAAATATCGGGTATTTACCGGGTAAATACCCGCTGTCGGGTATTTGCCCGGGTAGTTACCCATCTCTAATCGGGACACATACAGCAGCATCGTCGGTGTTGCAGGACGCAGCAAACGGTTGGGTCCAGTCGGTGCGGTATACTAGTAGTTTCGTTGGTATAGCGACGAATATTAATAGTATCACAGAGTAACTACGTTACTTTTTTTAATTACTTGCATGTGGTGTTTGCCAGTAATTAGTTATACCTTCAGCATGCTATTCATTTTTGTACAGACCTAAGTTTCACTTAAAAATGCCTTGCTTTTGAAATGTCGCTTTAATAGCAATTTAAATCTATTTATATTTGTTTCCACCTGTATCGATCTTTGAATTTTATTAAATATTTTGACTAACATGGAAAAGGGATCACGTTCATCTTAAGATAATTATTATATGTAGCAATTTATTAGCGCAATTATTCTTTCAAAAACATTTCTAGTAAATATGTTAAATGTGTCATTTAACTTTGATTAATGCCCCATTACCCAGAAACACAAAAATCTAAATTGTAACTAAACAGTTGTTATTACTGTGCAAAATATTAACTTTCAACTAAATAATTCACAACTTACAGTAACTTCAACTTAAGTTGCGCAAACAGGTCCTACTTGCCAACACCACATATGTATTAAGTTCGAACAAACTGAGACGATGCGAGCGTAAGCCAAATTATTAACGAGTTCCACAGCAAACTTGGCATTAACATCGGAGATGAGATGTACCGCCAGCTGTGCGGCCGACTCGTTTCGCAGACTGGAGGTATGACGGTACTTGTATTGCATCCAGTATCTTGAGTAGGTGCCTACAAAAATATGTCCATGAGCCTCGGAGCGGCACATCGCTCGAATCACAGATATTATGTAGAAGAAGGATCCATCTTGAGGCGCGGAGGCAAGAGCTCAAAAAATATATAAAGCAACTAGGTAGGTAGGTAAGCAAAGGCATGGCCAAAGACAGACTACAATGACTTGTACTTAACTTATTCAGGCTTGTCCTGATTTATGAAAATGTTCACAAATCTTAAAAACTGTCATTAAAATAATTAGAAACTATAAACTTAAAGAGAAAGTTACCAAGCCGTTACATTACCTTTAGCAGTTTATAATTTATAATTATTTAGTAGTGTGATTACTTAAAAAACACATATCAAAATATTTAATCACATAATTAGATTTTTCCCTAGTTGTATACCTAGAAACTTTAAAAATAAGTTAATTTTGGCAGACATAATATAATTTACCTAGTACTTATACGGATAGTAACAAAATTGTTGTAGTTAGGTTATACCATACATATAGGGACAGGGTCTAAAAGTTAAGATGTGTCCAGGTGTGTCTGGCAAATGTGAATAAGGAATTAAGGCTCTAGACAAGAAGTATTTACTGCCAGGACTTTTTAATAAGAAGCTTAGACAGCAAAGAAGCATGCTTATATAAGAACTCTGAGATTGTGATGTCTAGGAGAGAAATATTTAAAAAATGGAGATAGTTACTTTTTTAATGAACACATTTTAACTACTTACTGCTTTGCGTAAGTAAAATAAAATTAACGTAATGAAGTATTAGTAACTATTTATGGGCGCGGACATATATTAGTACATTACATAGGGAACCGAAGCGGCCCGGTTCAGAGGCGCTACCGCGAAAACCGAAATTCGCAAATTGCGGGGATCTGTCTTTTTTACTCCAGTGAAGGCGTAATTAGAGTGACAGAGAAAAATACCCGCAATTTGCGAACTTCGATTTTCGCGGTAGCCCCTCAGTATGGCTACCACCAGTTTTGACATTGACATAACGCTCACGTTTACGTAACTTACTTTCTATGCATCTCGCTCGTACTGGCATATTAGTGCAAGCGAGATGTACAGAAAGTAAATTACGTAAACGTGAGCGTTATGTCAATGTCAAAACTGGTGGTAGCCGTACAGGAGCGCCCGCAGCGCATCCTGTACGTGTGTACGTCGCGTCGGGCTTTGAATGACTTTATAGATAACTAGCTGAGCCCGCGGCTCCGCCCGCGTGGAATTCGGTCTGTGTCAGTAAGCGGCTAATTTCTAATCCTAATTTCTCTCCCTCTCCCCTGGAGGCGGAACTTGAAGTAAAGTTGACAGATAGATATGCTGGAGGACTGTAGTCCAGATAAAATATTTTACAATTAGGTACCACTAAATAAAACTACATTCCAAAATCAATAGTTTTTTTCGCCTTTATTCAAATTTTACACGTGATTTAAGACGAAATAGGAGCTGAGTTTTAAATATTTTAGGTAAATATACCCGTCTCGCTAACGAAAGCGGCACCTAAAAGTAGTGCGATAAGGACAAGGCAAAAAATCCTGCGTAAAAATCTCCAAAATCGACGTTTCATACTCCTCTGTTTCCTCCTCCAAAACTTAACCAATCGTAACCAAATTTGGAAATCTAAATGATTATGAAATTATCTGTGTCGGACCGTTTTGCTTTTTTGGCTAATTGATATCAGTTTTGAATGCCACGCCTCTCATTGCGGCATAGTCTATTAGGCCATTTTGGCCATTTTTGAAGGGCTCTAGCGCCTTAAAAAACAAAAATATCAAAAAAAGCAAAACGGTCCGACACAGATATTGACAATATTAATCTGTGTTGAAAAAATCATTGCTCTAGCTTCAAAAACCACGGAGGAAAACGAGGAGTACGTTTGTATGGAGAAATGACCACTCCCGTTGGCTCTTAAACGACAGAGTAGTAGACGTATATCAGACGATACAGTAAGGTATACGCGCGCGAGCGAAAGCGAAGCGGCCTGCCTGGCTAGAGCGCCACCCACTCACCGTGGTCTTCTTCAGACTCCTGAGGAAGACCACGTGCCCCTTGTAACCTCAATGCGTTGCGAGACTTTCGCGAATGATTCGATTTTTTTCGGGAAGGCACGGTAATGCGTATAAAATGCGAGTCCCAAATCGTTTGACTCCGCAAACGACCAGTGCCGGATTAAGATATTTTGATGCCCTAAGCATTTCTAGACCATGGTGCCCCCTCTCCCTAGGGTCATCGAGATTACATTGTTTTTTTTTTTTTGGTAAGTTGAGTGACGTTCATTACCGCATTACAGCTGAGAATGGAGATCAGTCACATAATTTTATCACGAAAATTGACAGTGCTGCAGCAGTAACGTTGCAACAGAGTAATGCTACTGCAGTCGCCATATCTTAGAAAGATATTGAAAACGCGAGCGAAGCGAGCGCGAAAAATTTTCGATATATAAACGCATTTTGATAGACAGTTGTACATTTCTACTTTTAGTATGGAAATCAATCACATAATTTTATCACGAAAATTGACAGTGCTGCAGCAGTAACGTTACAACAGAGTAAAGCTGCTGCAGTCGCCAACCGAATGCCACCTTTATCATATCTTATAACGTGATTGTAAACGCGAGCGAAGCGAGCGCGAACATTTTCGATATAAAAAACGCAATTTGATAGACAGTTGTACATTTTTACTTTTAGTCCCAACCAGGCGCGAATCCAGGATTTCATACAGAGAAGGGATGGGACAGTTTTCTATCAGCCTAGCTACGCATAGGGCTCGATATTTAAGGGTCTCAGCGAGGTTGTTCTCATACAGAAAAGATGCAAGAAAGCAAAGCTTGGAATTGACCAAGTGAATGTGAAGTGTGAGCAAGGCAGAAGGCCCAGCTGCGAAAGAGGAAAGCTTGGATTTGGATCCACGCCCAAGTGTAATTAAGGCAGAAGATCAACTTTGCCATAAGGCAGAAGACCTCGCATAAAACCTTACGCCGAACTGCAAAAGAGTGGCTTGAAGTCGAAATATGTAATATGTAATATGTAATCGAAATAAGTCGAAGTCGAAATATGTAATCACGACTCTTCTACTGCTCGCTCCTTGGCTTCACTCGAAAGCGCTACTTGATGGGATGCTTTTAGTTTTCGGCTTTCACGGGGCCCCTTATAAAAGACAGACCCTTTGACAGTTAGGTCTCAGGATCGCGGCTAAGGAGCAACTCGGCTTGGCCGACAAATCTGGCGTGCAAGAGAGCAAAATTCGCTATAAAATCGGTAACCTATGTCGAAAAAATCGGCTGGCCGCAACCCCGAAAGCAAGATTTTTTTCCATGACTTTAAGGGCCTCCGCGTAAGGTCAAATTGAAAGCCTACGTTGGAGATATTCTTACGTACCCTCACTCTCTTACTTGATCCCTACGACCCTTCGTTATTAGATGGGTACTTGTACACGTATAAAAGTTTCATGTAAGTACCTACTCCACGACGACTGCAATGCTGAAGCAGCCTGCGCGTTTTTTTGCCTACGGTTTTGGTTCCCCCTAGACGTGGTGCCCTAAGCAAGTGCTTATTTTGCTTAAAACTCTAAAAGGGTTAATCCGGCACTGCAAATGACAGAGTTCAATGATTTTTTTTTTTCAAAGTACCCACCTTCGTGGCCATTATTAAGTGCATAAAGGAGGCGATACCTACGTATTAATATGGGTTTGATATGGGTGCGATATAATTACGATTAAGTATAATTCATGGTGGAGAAAATTTATAATTTTAAATAATTATGCAATGATACGCGTGTTGATATGTGTGTTTATTTTACCACTACGTAACTATGTAAACTCATTTTTAGTTTTCTTGATTACTTAATGTTTACTCAGTTCCCCAAAAGATGGCACTGTGCAATGAGGGGCAATTAATTTACTGTCGTTTAATTTTGTTGTATTATTAATTTATTAAATCAACATAATTATTCAATTATTTTTGTTGATATCCGTCTAAACTTAGAGTTAATTTGGCAAAATAATTCCTCGGTGGCTTATTCATGTCACAACGTATTAAATTCAGCGTCATCTGTTAGTTTACCAGGGTACTCAATAGTGGTAGCACATATTTGAAAAAAGTTTGCCCCTCCTTCCTAAGTAGCGCCATAAGATTCAGGGGCAAACTTAAGTCAATCGAGTGTTGTGGCTACCCCCCCTTTTAGGGGTTGAATTTTTATAGCCTATAACCTGGCCGGGAATTTTCTCGACAGATTAGTAAAGTTTTCATCAAAATTCGTTCAGCCGTTTTCACGTGATGCGCGTTCAAATAAACAGACAAACAGATAAACAGACAGACAAACAGACAAACAGACAAACAGACAAAAAATCATAAAACTTTTGGAACGTGTTCTGTTATCGATTCTAAGTTTTTTGTACAGACTTTCGACCGTCTTCAGCTTTATTATATGTATATATAGATGTATAGATAATAAGAGGGATGTAGTCGGCGCCCTAATTAAAAAAATCGCATAAAAGACAACACACTCGACGTAAAAGGCTGGGAGACCTGAAAATCTATTCACACTAAATAAAGTAACCCTACTCTATAGAAGGCATGCTATTTGAAAATTCGGAATTTGGGGTCCGACCTTACTCCATTCACTGCGCGGCGATACAAAAAAGGGAATGGAACTATGTAGAAACTAATCACGCGAGCCAAATAGCTCAAGTACGAGTATAGTGGGAATAAATTCCAGGAACAAATACCCGAAAACCCTCTAACTAATTTCCTCACTTCGAAATTTCACTCTTGAAAAAAGCGCGAACAGTGAGTTAATGGGGTGAAACTTTTGTTTTGTGCTCTGAAGTTGGGGATTTAATTTAAAGCCCTAGAGATGATTAGGACTCGTTTCAAACGACACTTTTTGCCAGCTATCATAATTGAATGCAAATTGAGGGCAGTTCGTACTACTTATAAAACCTAATTATTTACGAGTATGTTTGACAATGCGCACAGCGATAATCTGTGACCTTTAAGTGCAAAGCAAGATGTAGTTAATTAGAACGCATTTAAAATTTCAAACTCTCGACAAAATAGCGTCATCTAGATATGACTGTCTAAGAACCTTCATATAACATTTTTTTAAAGAAAAGTCACCCAATGGGAGCTGACAAATGGTGATAATGCCACGGACAGACACAACAGTCCTGTAACAGAAGGATATTTTAAAAGTAGTTTCTATGTATAAAAGGCAAGCGCTGCAAAGTTGCTCGTCAGTTATAATGAGCGTGCAAACCAAAACAGCAAAACTCAAGCGCAGAAATAGTTATACAAAACGCAAGATAACTGTTATTTACGTAATTTGACTTGATGCGCCGAGAATTGCAGGTGCAAAACTTTAATGATCTCGTTTTAACACCGCAGCAGTGCGCAAATAAAATTGAAGCTAAAGTTTGTCAGGAATGAGCCGAATAAAGTTGTTTCAAAATTTCGTACTTTCGTACGTAGCTTAATTACCTATTTTCTATTAAAGCTTTTAACTAAGTTAATATTTTTCGAGAAACTAAAAAAAGGTAATAAGTAAGTAAATCGCTATCTTGGAAAATACCCAGGTAGTAGTAGGTATTAGTTTATAAAAGCGTAATACAGTTATATTATATTACATAATACTATGAAATTACAAATCAAATTTCAATAAGTATTTACCCGAATTTCAAATAATAATATTAGTACATTAAAAATTAAATTATAAAGCATGTTAATAAATAATTAATGACTAATTAATAATTAATTATAGTATAGTGAATAAAAAATGTAGTAACCCAACTAAAACATTTCCGATAAATAGTCTGTAAATATGCGCACAACGCGAGGAAAATGATGATGTCTGTAAATATACCCGGTATACAAGT
Source organism: Cydia splendana (assembly GCF_910591565.1). NCBI lineage: Eukaryota > Metazoa > Arthropoda > Insecta > Lepidoptera > Tortricidae > Cydia > Cydia splendana. Next base: position 16,420,776 of record NC_085969.1, on the reverse strand, counting down.
AGGTAGCATAACATATTTAAAAATATCTCACAAACAATCTGCGGGAATAAGCCACTCATACGAACATAAAACATAATACCCACCTACTCGTATTGTTCTTTGGTTTTGTCAGGAAACGTAAAGGAATGTTATATTCTTTTGATACTTGAATGAGATGTCTTATGATGTGAAATATTGAACGAGCGTGCGAAGCGAAGTTTAAATTTTAAGTTTAGGTACCTACCGTAAAATCTGGTAGGTAACTGTAGTCCTATAATACAACTATGGTCCAGTTTTTAACGTTGATTATCAAAGAGCCTTTTTGATTTGTATTCTTTATATTTATTTTGTTGCTTAGATATACTAATGCACTTTCTATATTAGATATTCATTATAATTTGAAAAATATTTATATACATTTTACTGGAACTTGAACTTGGACCATAGTTGTAAGTAGTGGACTAAAGTTACTTGATTTTACGGTACATGTTATAACTAAGCTATCTGTAAAGGGGCCCACTGATTACCAGTTCGCCGGACGATATCAGCCTGTCAGTTAAACGCAAAATTTGACAGCTCCGAACAACTGACAGGCTGATATCGTCCGGCGAACTAGTAATCTGTGGGCCCCTTAAGATAAATCCAAATATCTTTAAATATTACTTATGTAGGTATCGTATACGCATATTACGTTCCGTACCTAGCTGCATAACCATAATATGCCCTCTCTCGGTACGCGAGTCACGTATGGTGGGTCCTCCGTTAGGACTTAAAAGACGCCGCAGTGGAATTGAAGCACTTGGAAAAGCCGTTATGCATTATTATGGCGGGATACTTAAAGGCAATACGGGAAAACGTAATTGGACTGCTTTATGCTGTATGGAACTAACTTGACAAGTGCCTATAAACTGTCTGTTATTTAGAAGAAGTACTATATTAAAAGTGCTGGTGGCCTAGCGGTAAGAGAGTGCGACTTGCAAGTCGGAGGTCGCGGGTTCAAACCCCGGCTCGTACCAATGAGTTTTACGGAACTTATATACGAAATTTCCTTTGACATATTGAAGTAAAAAATGTAGCTAGCGCAATTCGATAGTAAATCACAATTTGAATCTCAACGTATAGCATCGACTAAAATAGGTAAATGCTGTTTAGAACAAACTTTATTATGAAGCAAGGGAATAAAATAAATAAAATAGAATGTCTGTTTTCAGAAGGTTAATCAAGCCTTTATAAGTCAAGAGGTATCTAATGTATTTTCCACAACGATCCAGAACTTTATTCCAACGTGATAGGATTAAAATTTGCGTAACTTCTGACACCCTTATATATATCCGTTAAAGGTTAAAGTAGGTATATTTTATTTTAACACATTCAGGGCCAAGAACCCGACTGTTGGGTACACTGTTCGTAGCGACTACGCGCTACATACGGCAAAGACGTGGCTACGCGCTACGAGTGTAACCCGTAGCACTTAATGGCAATGAATGTGTTAAAGAAACATATATAAATTTTGTCTAAACTCATTTATTATAATTATAATAAATGATATAAAATGAATATAAAACTAAAATTAACTACAATTCAGATAACTAAAGCTAAAAAATTTACAATACCTTTCAAAATTTTGCGCCTTTGGTAGGGTGCCCATCACGCAGGCAGCGTTTCCGCGCTGGATTGCTGTGGTATGGCCAATCTTTGTGCGAGAAAGCTGCCTGCGCGAGGGTCACCTGTGGCCTCCCTTAGGCGTTTGCTGAGCGCCTTGTGGAGCCCCCGAGCCCCCCTACCCCACGGACTTAGTGTCTCGACGAATTAAATTGTCAAGTATCAAAAAGTGGTGCACTTGCATAATGCCGTCCACCTTTAAGGCGTCAGGGCAATGTCGGCAAATAACACCGAGGGTAATAATAAAAACGTCGTAAACTGTTGTTCGCTTTGTACGACACGCGACACTGAGCGCTACTTACAGCCGTATTCGAACAATGAGATACGTCAAATACTAGATATTGAAACGATATGGATCGGATATGTCAGTGTCAAACAAGTGTCAAATTGACGTTTCTTCAAACAAAAACGTCACTTTTGACACTTGTTTGACACTGACATATCCAATCGATATCGTTTCACTATCTAGTATTTGACGTATCTCATTGTTCGAATACGGCTGCCAGTTATTGCCAAAGCGTGCACGCTCTCTTTGTGCTAGATCTACTCGTTGCTACTTAGTTGATGAACGAAATAAAAAACCGGTCAAGCGCGAGTCGAATTTGCACTCGGAGAGTTGTGTACGAACTTTTAAGCCCCCGACGCAAAAAAGGGGTGTTAATTGTTATGTTTGAAGCCAACGTCTGTGGCATCGTAGCTCCCTACCGGATGGACTGATTCCGATGCGGTTTTTGTAACATTAATCCCATCAAAAACATTGCATGTAAAAAGGTGCAAGTCTCGCAACACTTCTACTACAAAAAAGTTTTGAGATGTAATGTGAAACGAAGTCGGTTATTTTAATCAGTGCCAGGGGGTATTAAAACAGTATCAATGAGATATCTTTAATTTGTAATAAGTACATATAATGACCTGGCAATCGCACGGCTGCATAATGACATAAGGATCATCGTCACCTATTAATAGTACATTATTGTCGAGGCTCGGAAGTAGCTACTTGCAGGCTGAGGATTCGTTTTAAACGGACGACCTTGGGAGTCCGTTTAATTGAATCCGAAGCCAGCAAGTAGCCTTCCAGCCGAGTCATATATAGTGCTTTTCTCAAAAATGGTGCAAGAAATATAAATATCATAGAAATATTTTACAAAAGCAACTTTCTTACGTATATATTTTCACAGAAAAAAGTAGAAACAATTGAAAAAATTAGTTTTGCCGCCTTTTTATTTTTTTAATAAAAAAATAGAAGTGTATTTTTCTGCCGAAAATACGCCAACCTATTTGAGACAGCTAAATAGTCGCGGTACTAATCTTCCGTTTGGCTGTTTAATGGGCCTGTGCCTTCATTTGATATGGCCATTTCAACTTTTAAAAAGTTTGGAACTCGACAAATAATGGAATTTGTATGCAACATTGCCGTCCCAAAATCGAGACTGCAATGTTTTTAACTTTTTAATTTTTGACTGACCATAAACTACGCGCTTCGCAACCTATTTTTTAAACGGCAAAGTCGACTTTGCCGTCCATTTTTGAGAAAAAATAATTCTAATTGAACATAACGCTAGCGCTAATTGCAGTTTGAGCATTACGATTTACGAGTACGGTACGAGCAAAGCATTATGTGCGATTGCCAAGTCATTATATGTATTACAAATTAAAGATATCTCATTGATACTGTTTTAATACCCCCTGGCACTGATTAAAATAACCGACTTGGTTTCACATTACATCTCAAAACTTTTTTGTAGTAGAAGTGTTGCGAGACTTGCACCTTTTTACATGCAATGTTTTTGATGGGATCTCATCTCTTTTTGTAGGCAGTCCTTGTTTTCGGGTACTCACACCCATACTATGTATACACATATCATAACTAAATACATCTTCATTCATACTCACATCGTACATAACATTTACTTTACCTACTATTTGTAGGAACTGCAAAAGTAACTTTGTAATAGCATATATTTATATGGAATTACAAACTTACTTATGCAGTTCTTAGATCTTTAAAACGTGACTGATATTGCAATATTTTTAGGTTTTCTATGGCTTGATACGCTGAAAACTACCTATGTTTAAAATTTGAAGCTTGTGGGTATGCTAGAAGTACCTTAGAATTATGATGATCGGTGAGTATGTCAGTGTCGAAATTAAGGAACTTTGACGTAAAATAATTCTTAAACTACAAGTTCAAATTGAATGTTTTCGAGATTATATGTAAAGCATGTTAAGCCCTATATGTCACTGAAAATTCAGGGTTCTAGCTTTAGCCAGCACAAAATTACAGGACATCAAAAATGGCCTGAATCGCTTCGAGAAAAGGATGGTACGGCCGTGCCTCTTTGTTTTGCTCGACTTGGCGGGGGCACTGCCGTGCCCCCAGATTTGAGTTTTAAAAACTCAAATTATTACCTAAAGTCAACGTATGACGGAAGTTTGATCGTTTTTCATTAAATTTTAGACGGTATTTTGTAAATGAATTTTGTAAATGTCCAAAACCACTTTATTTCCTATCTCGCTTAGCGGCAGCTTTAATTGGATGGTGGGTAAAGTCATAACTTCCCATCCGCCACGTTAGTTAGATTATTGCTCGTGATTGCCGGGAAAGTGTTCACTTCAAACTCTTCCAAGTAAATTTCGACACCAATTTCCTCATCGTTGTATGAAGCTTCCATACAGTATGTTCTAACTTCTAACTTAGAAACCGAGGTGTGGGTAGGATGATTTGACTAGTTTTCCGTTTTTACGGACACGAGATGGAAAATTGTTTTAACAAGGGAAAACTCTATACATGGTGTGTCTGACCATGGGGCTTTAAATCCAGGGCTTGATTTTACTCGCTAAACTAAGCTACTTTTACTATGGGGCCAACCCTCTAATCGGGGAAAAAATTTTGGCTTTTCCATAGAAAACGTCGACATCTAATCAGCCAAAATGTATGAAAAAGTAAAAAAAAAAACAGGATTTCGGGGTTGGTGCCATAGTAAAAGTAGCTCAGTTTAGCGAGTAGAATCGAGCCCTGGATTTAAAAGTAAAAAGTAAACAAACTTCTGTCATTGTACTACTTAAATATTTATTATAATTATTCTGTTTTCAGTATTTGTTGTTATAGCGGCAACATAAATACATCATTTGTGAAAATTTCAATTGCCTAGCTATCACGGTTCATGAGATACAGGCTGGTGACAGACAGACGGACAGCGGAGTCTTAGTAATAGGGTTTCGTTTTTAACCTTTGGGTACGGAACCCTAAAAAGGAATATTGGACATTTAGCTTTTAATAAAATTTAAAGAAAGATGAAAAATGAAGACTAGACGACTTTATTGAAGTAACAACTACGACGAGTACAAAAGCTTCTTTGCAGTTACTTCAAACTTCATTAGTTCTGAACAATAAAACGCTTACAAGTGATCAAACACAGACAGTAAATAAAAATACTGTTCTCGTCTGGCCACGAAATCATTCGTTATTCCACGCGTCATATATTTGCAGCTCGCATCTTGAACATCATATTTGCCACTAGTGTAATGTTGGATTGTAAACTTTGTTATTATAACACACAGATGCTTTTCAATTATCACAATTAAAATTATGACATTTTAAAAGTAGATTGTGAAATATTGTAGCGCCAAAAATGGGAATAGCCAGCTGTTTTTGTACAGTGGACAAATCATCCCTCTATAACTTGTAGACTTCATTGGGAATTAAGGTGACAATTTTAAGATATGAAGGACATACCTAGATATTGATAACATCTACATATAAATATTAGATACTTAAGTGACTGAAGCAGGTGCCCAGTTGAAGTTTAACGAAGCCTTTAATTGTTTATAAACATACATATTTTTAGGAATACGGTTCATTATATAATAGTTTTGGCTTTTTAAGTGACCCCCGTGCAAATAAATTTATATGCAGGGGGGGTTATTTACCTCTGCAGTTTACTGTAAGTACATACAAGTACAAGGGAAATGCATGATAACTAAATAAGATAAGATAAGATAAGATAAGATAAGACAATCTTTATTGGTACAATTCAGGTACACGTCAGATACAATTTTGTACAATAATCATACAAATTCCGCATTACAGTGTATTTCAACTGAATTATACACAACATAGTAATGTCAACAATTCAAAATAGAATAAAAATAAATAAATTAAAAACATGTTTTACATGGTCATTGGCAGTGCCATGATTTCATTAAAGGTGTAAAAGTTTTTTGTGAGTAACCACGATTCTAATTTTTTTTTTGAATCGTGGTTAGTGAGTGATGATTGGTGAGACTGGACATCTCTTATGCTATCAGGGAGGCGGTTGTATATCGCAGGGCCTGTGACGTAAACCGACTGTTCGGACCGTGTGAACTTATGAATCGGTGCAACTAGGCGGTCTCGGTGTGCATTGCTTCGTAAATTATGTGAAGTCACTATGCCTTTACGTTTAAATTTATTTATGTTTGTGTAGGTAAAGGTCGCGATTTGAAGAATAACTAGGCTAGGTAGGGTTAAAATGCGTAGGTTTTTGAAGTGATCGCGGACTGATTTATCACTGCGGATACCTACGATGCCACGCACTGCGCGCTTCTGCATTCGAAAGGCACGGTCAAAATCCGATGCTCGGCCCCATAGCTCAGTGCCGTACAATAGTATAGAATGGACGGTGGCGAAATAACAGGATCTGACTGTATCTCTGCTAGCCGTCGATGCAAGTCGTCGCAGTGCGTAGCATGCTCGACCTAGACGTGCACATACGCTATCGATATGTTCCCGCCAAGACAACGAGCTGTCCAGCACAAAGCCGAGGAGTTTAGTGGTCGCAACTTGTTCAATTTTAGGGCACCCCGCGTGGATCTCGAGGTCAGCACTCTGGTGGCCGTTTAGACTGACGCGTAGAAAACAGGTCTTTTCCGTAAATAACATTTAAATATCATTCTGATGTTAGTGTACGTTCGAATTGGCCTGGAAATTTGCGCCTAGCCACAGAATAAATAATAGTACTAGGTACAGAAGACTCACTCTCTAACAAAACGCGTCTGTTACGATCAGCACAGATATGGCCGCTAGGTGGCGACAGCGCCTCGCGCGGCTTATGGCTTTCCCCAAAATTGGGGCGGAACGGATGTACTTTTAGCTACATGTAGCAAAGCGACGAAATCGCGGAGTGAGCCACGCCTGGCCTAGCCCGCGATCTGTTACATGTACAATGTGTGGTTGCCGAGCGCAAAATGTGACAAAATAACAATTCCGGGCCTCAAGCGTATTAATTATTTATGAATTATGATACTGTTTAGGTTTCCATTTATAATCCGATTTGAAAAAACGGTCTTCGTTAACGTGTATATTGTTTGACATAACAAAGTAAGTACAAAAACCTTATTCGTCTCGCCCATTTACGGTTCCTCATACATCATTTTATTTTACATTATAATTAATTGTACCTAAATATTAATAAAGTAATATACCTACTTTTAATTTGTAGTGGATGGCACAATATTTAAATTTAAATCAATATTTGAAACCAATAGACGAAGAAGTGGTGGTAGACATAACCAGCAATTTCTCGATTAGCTGACTCTTTTTTGGTAGCCACAATTTGTTGTATATTTCCGAATGGAGGTAAGTTGTAAAACTCACCAACCAAGTTTTGCTGCAATCAAAAAGTTTTATAGATTAATAACAAAGGGTCACGTCAAACACCATCGCTCACACTCTTAACTGTCCACCGGTGGGTCCCTTTGTTTCCCATAAAGTTTTAAGTCATAATGTATTGTTTGTCATATTATCGTTAGTCATAAAACTGAAACGTTAACTTTTCAGGATTTTCGTAAGGTTATTCTGTAGATACATAGGTTAGGTTAGGTTTGTTTAATGGCAATCCTGAAAAGTTACGCGTTTCTGAGAAAAACCAATTATGACTAACGAAAATTCGGACAAACAATACATTATGACTTAAAACTATTTGGGAAACAATAGAGACCCGTCCACCGGTGGACCTTATGCCTTTTGTAATAAGGTCCACCGTTGGACAGTTAGAAGTGTTGCTGTTTGTACTAACTGTAGATAGTTGCCGCAGTTTTCAGTTAGTCATGATCAGTTATATATAAGTTTGCCTCACGTCTGGGCATGTGATCGAGCCAATACCACCCAATTTTATTGACACATTTTATTAATGAATACATCTGCATTTACGGCACAGCTTTACGCTTTCCATTATCGCCATATAAGTCGCCTTTGAGATAGTCTAGTCTGTACTTACATTCCGCCTTAAGCTAGTTAAGCTTGACTCGGATAAATCTCTAACGTCCCAGGCTTTTTTAACTTAAATTGGGTAACTTTGTAATAGTATTTTCTCAGTCACTATACAAAAGCTACTAAAACTTGTGGGCTAATTGTGTTTTAGTCACACTGGAGAAAAGATGTATCTTAAGCCGCGTCTCGATATCGCGCGGCGGCCGCGCGAGCATTGTTCGACCGCGGCAAACCTGTATTTTGGCTCGCGAGCCAATTTTGGTACCATCTTGAACTATAGCGCGACAGCCGCGCGCGGCAGGCGATCCGATGATCGACCAAATTATATCACAAAAGTAAATTATTCGGAACGAAGTATAACCAAGTAGAAAAATGATCTGTTGCGATAATCACTACATTTATTGTTTCATAGAAACTGTTTAGTGCCGTATAATTTAATTAAAGTACGACACTTTTCATTATCCATGTATGCGGCCGCGCGAGCCAACTGAAATATATACACATCCGTCCCAACTGCGCGCGAATATTCCTTTGCCGCACGTTGAAAAACCGACAATGAATGGTTCGTTCGAGCGCGCCAATGATCGAGTTGGCTCGCGCGGCAGCCCAGTATCCATTGCGCGCGGCTGCCGCGCGAGCCTATGTTCGTTAGTTTGCCGCGCGATATGGAGACGGGGCTTTACGTGTTATTTTCAAGGGGCCGCTAGTTTGGGACGCTACTTGAATTGATACTCTGGCACCGTCCCATGTTCCAAGCACAAAGTTGGTGCTGGCGCTGCAGCATCCTCGGCCAAAGCTTCAAATGCCGCAAATATGCTGCCCTAGCAAGGGGCTTCATATTTGCGGCGTTTGGTGTTGAAACTTTACGGCTATGGGGCTATTTATAAGTATAGCCCAATGGAATCTTTATAGATTTTTCGGCGCTCGCCGCACCTACTCGCGCTCGCGACTTCTGGTGAGCAGAAGGCTGGCCACTATTTCGCTCAGTGAATAGTATCGCCATTTAGCGAGGAAATATTTACGGCCAGCGACTAGCCTTCTTGGACGTGGACGGCGATTTGGCCTAAATTGTTTGCATTTAGGTATTTGTAGTTAGTAAGTTTTATAATGTTTGTTTATTTATTTTTTTTATAAATAACTTTTCTTAAATAAATAACTTAATGTAGAATATTTTGCAAATATATAAGGTGTAGAACAGAATTATCTTGAGGACTTCAAAAATATCATCATCATCATCATCATATCAGCCAGAGGACATCCACTGCTGGACATAGGCCTCCCCCAAAGAGTGCCACAATGACCGGTCTTGCGCCACCCGCATCCAGCGGACTCCTGCGACCTTAACCAGGTCGTCAGTCCACCTTGTGGGAGGTCTACCCACGCTGCGCTTTCCGGTACGTGGTCGCCACTCGAGAACCTTTCCGCCCCAACGGCCATCGGTTCTACGGGCAATGTGCCCCGCCCACTGCCACTTAAGTTTAGCGATTCGGAGGGCTACATCAGTTACTTTGGTTCTGCTGCGGATGGCCTCATTTCTGATGCGATCACGCAGAGAGACTCCAAGCATAGCCCTCTCCATTGCCCTTTGGGTGACTTTGAGCCTTCCTATGAGGCACACAGTAAGCGGCCACGTTTCAGTTCCATATGGTCATCACTGGCAACACACACTGGTCGAAGACTTTCGTCTTGAGACACTGCGGAATATTGGACAAAAAGATTGCCGTAGCTTCCCAAACGCTGCCCAACCGAGTCGGATTCGTCGATTAACCTTTCTCGAAGTTGAACCTACCTAACTGGACAGTCTGTCCTAGGTATATATAATCGTCTACAACTTCAAGTGTAAAGTCTCCGATTGTAACAGGAGTTGGTTCTACACGGGCATTTCTGCGTCTTGTCCATGTTCATCCTCAGACCAACTCGCTCGGAAGCTTTACTGAGGTCATCTGAGGTGAGCTTCAAAAATATAATAACAATTATTAATAGCATTATAAATAATAGCCACAATAATACATGCCTCGTCAAAATATATTCGTATTATTAACATAAATAAGATTTAAAGTTAAGATTTAGAGGTTTAGATTTTAAGTTAGGATATATGTAGATTGTTAAGATATAAGTAGATTTTAAGATTGACTTGGAATGTACCTACCAATAATGTTTGACATGAATAAAGATATGATTAAATAATAAGAATGAAAAAACATCTTAGGCTTTTAAAACCAACATTAAAGAGTGTTATTATTTACAGTGCCGATAAAATGAAATAAACTCAATTTTATTTTCTACTTTAAAAGTGTAATTTTACAACGACGAGCATTGGCTCAATTTTAATGATTAGGTACTATCATTAGACACAACAACCTGGCGAAATTAATCATTAATAATAATTAGTCATCTCATCATCTCGTCGTAATGCGCAACGGCGTTTCGTATCGCTCAGACCGTCTTGAGTTTTCATTTTCATTAGCATGATTAATTCCTGCAGACCGCTGAAATTAAACCGGTCGTACCACTGTACGTATATTCAGATACCTATTAATAATTTGATATCGATCTTCTTGCGTGCCTCTCGCTTCAAACTACGAGTGAGCGCTGGATGCACTCAGATTCATATCAGACTAATATCATATTTTTCTATTTGAATAATACTCTTCCAGTACCGCGATTTCGCTGCGTTATCGGAGCGTATAAGAATGCGTACCTATTAGCGTAGCGATTGGAGAAAAACAGTGGCCTTTGAACTCGCTTTTCAATTCCTTTTTATGAAGAGAGGAAATGTGTTGTAATTTGGTACAAATACATAAAATAATGTGATGTTTATGAATAAAACATTTGTTTCCTTAACATTGAGTCTTTATTATATTACTTTAAAAAAAAGTTGTACACATGTGCGATCAAACAATATCTGTATATTATATTCTGTTATTTTATAAAAGTTTGTTGTAAAATAATAATTAATTGCACTCGTTCACTCTTATTTGTGTAGTACATACGATAGCGAAACATAATGAAGAAAATACGTAATGTTAAAAATTATACATACAAATTGGCACAATGTTTTTGTCGCTAGGCAATCTAGGCATGTAGGTATGTAAAATAGCTAAGATGATACCTATTGCTCCGATGAATGGTGTTAGTTAGTTACTAAAGTTACATAATTAGGGGGATTATCTAGTTGTCGCTATAATCTATATATAGTTACGTTAGGTAGCGCGCTAGAACACTTAGATAACTGACACAAAACGTAACTTCGCGTGGGAATAGCGACACAGTTCGAAAGTTATGAAAATAGAACTTAGTAGACATCTGTAGCTCCAAGCTCTAAGTACCGTAAAATGGGGTGAGTAGGGATTGCGTGGAGAGTTGGGTTGTGAATGGGGAGAGAAGGGATGCCAGGGGGGTGAGATGGTTTTTAAAGGCTACTGCTACCTAAATAATGTATTCGTATTACAAATGGAGCTATACTGATATTCATAACAAAAAAAAATCGATCCATCAATGTTCCAAAATCACCTTTGTATGAAATCCCATCTCACCCCAACTACGAGGTACTACAGGGTGAGGAGGGATTTTGTGTTTATCGGTAAAGTTATGAAATGGAACTACCCAAAATCATAAAAAAACTAAAATACAAACGTCCGGAACATTTATTATATTTACCATTCAGTTTACATATGTGTCGGAGCGTGACTCCAGATGGACATATTGCAGCGTTATAGTTCATAGTTTTAGACGCCTGTATAAAGTCGATTAGCAATGTTTGGCTACGTATTACTTGGTTGTAACGAAATTCATAAAGTTGCGTAAAGAGTACTCGTAACGCCCTCTATTGGCGTAATGTTGAACTAAGATGACAGGTAGAAGGCTTTGGAACGTCAAGTAGTGTAACTTGGGTGAAGTTAGGTACGAGTTGGCATTTTTGTCGTTATGTTGGTAGACCGGTCGAGCAGGTTTGCCTACTTGACTTAAAGGCGGGAGCGGGGAGGCTCCTCGAGCAGAATTGATCGAGCCGCGCTAGAGATCGGGCGTTAGCCAACCTCGTGCCTAATTCGCCACGTTCCTGAAGGCTTATACCTGAAGGATTATTCTGAAAGCTTATAGAATCCAACGTTCTTTAACCATTTAGCTAAGTGTTTTATTCCAAGTGTTATTTTGATTTCTTACGTGTGATTAGAAGCTTACCCTTGTAAAATAAAGAGAAGAAGTATTGTTTTGAAAAGATGTGTCCCGCCGAGTTTGTTGCCGGTCCCATATTGGGATACCCTTCTCCAATTGAGAAGGAATTAAATCTTCTCGGGTCAGAGGTGTACAGTTGGAGCCGGCCTAGCTTGATTTGAATAAAGACTTGAACGATTTTATGCGATCCTTTTATTTGAGTGCAATCCAAATACATCCCGATAGCGACTAGATATTTTAGTAGGCACTAGTATGGTTAACAAGTCCGAAAGTTTATTTCATGCACTGGTAGCATACTGAGTTAGCTGTGAAGTAATACATTGAGATACTACGCCCACCCGCCATCCTGTGTAAACACCCATGCTGCCTCCGTCATATGTAAAAATAAAATGTTATCGAGGTTTGAATGTCAGTTTTCTCCTACTCACCCCGTTTTACGGTATACACTTCGGTAATTTCATAGACGTTTTATGTAGTAGAAGTTGGTATACCTCACGCACGCATTAAGATAATATTCTAATACACTGTAAGAGAGCGATACATAATTGTAAGTTAATATTGTCAGTAAATACTAGGTCTCATTCAAATTTAATAAAATGTGGGTTTAAAAATTCAATTTCTAAAGCTGATCCACTTATCCTCACCGCCGTGTCAAAAATAATTACGGGTCAATTTATTTTAATAACGTCATGAGCCTGTTATATCTCGGGGATACAAAGCGAACGAAGCTGCCGAGAATATTAAGCGTGGCTGACCTGAGACACTTTATTATTCCTCTTGTTGCTTTGTTTCATCGGGTTTCTGTCTAACGGATGGTAATTAAAAAAGTTGTTCCAGTGCTCAGAGTTGATTAAAACAGAAATCTGATTATGGTTCCTGCTGTTTTGAGGGAAGGAAATATGGTTTTCATAGTGAGTTTTTAGTAGAGATGCGGTTTTGGTTTGCGAATAGTGGTTTTGACCGAATACCGAATATTCGGCCCCTCTCTCGGCCGAAGCGCCGAATATTCGGTCGCCGACATAACATGCGAACATTTTGATTCACGTTATTGATGAAAACTGTTCGCCAACAAAGCACAACGTTTGCTAAAGTTTAACTTTTGTTGCTGAGAACTAGTGAATGTAGTTAGACTCAAACAAATCAGACCCATGATAAAACTATAGTACATTATTGTCGAGGCTCGGAAGTAGCTACTTGCAGGCTGAGGATTCGTTTTAAACGGAGTCCGTTTAATTGAATCCGAACCCAGCAAGTAGCCTTCCAGCCGAGTCATATATAGTGCTTTTCTCAAAAATGGTGCAAGAAATATAAATATCATAGAAATATTTTACAAAAGCAACTTTCTTACGTATATATTTTCACAGAAAAAAGTAGAAACAATTGAAAAAATTAGCTTTGCCGCCTTTTTATTTTTTTAATAAAAAATAGAAGTGTATTTTTCTGCCGAAAATACGCCAACCTATTTGAGACAGCTAAATAGTCGCGGTACTAATCTTCTGTTTGGCTGTTTAATGGGCCTGTGCCTTCATTTGATATGGCCATTTCAACTTTTAAAATGTTTGGAACTCGACAAATAATGGAATTTGTATGCAACATTGCAGTCCCAAAATCGAGACTGCAATGTTTTTAACTTTTTAATTTTTGACTGACCATAAACTACGCGCTTCGCAACCTATTTTTTAAACGGCAAAGTCGACTTTGCCGTCCATTTTTGAGAAAAAATTATTTGTAATCAACTAATACTCAAAAACAGGGTCTTCAGGTTATTTAACAACTTTCCAAGAAAACAAATTAAAATTAAATATAGTTGTTCTCGGTTATTTTTAATGCGTAATTTTTCTTTTTTTGTAGGTGCAACAGATATTCGGTATTCGGCCGAATAGTAGGCAACATTCGGCTGAATACCGTATATTCGGAAAATGGCCGAATAGGCCGAATACCGAATAGTTGTTGAATTCGTGGCATCTCTAGTTTATAGTGTTAATTGATGCAATAACTGTTATATAAAAAAACTTAAACATTGTTACTTAAACCTTGAGTTTTTCCATATTTGCCCTAGCTACACGGTAAATTTTCCCATGGAAAAATTATACAAATGTAGGTTTACATTCTGGTGCATGATTAAAAAAAAAAACATTTTTTTAATATTAATATTTTTTTGATTACTTACTATTTAATAACGGCTTACATAGTCTCCTTTTGCTCTTGATATATGTTTGATATAATACTACATACATCACGCCTATTTCCCGAAGGGGTAGGCAGATACCACGGATTTCCACTTGCCACGATCCTGACATACCTCTTTCGCTTCCTTCACTTTCATTCAATTTCCTTCCTTAACATTCCTCATAAAAGCTCGCCGGTTTAGGGTGCTCTTGACCTGGCCTATACCTTCTAGGGCAAAGTTAGACGGCTCGGTAGTTACATCACGCGTTAACAACTTAACAGGTTAATAATCTCCTCTCTAGTGTTGGGTACACGTACTGAATATATTATTGATACATTCTGTGGTTACGTTTTGAACTTACGTTTCGTTCTGACTGCTTCCGGAAGGCAATAAACAAGAAAGTTCGTAAGTAGTTTTGCAATCCGCTCGAGTTTTCCCACATATCTTTGGCGGCAAGCACGTATTGGTACAGTTTCTCTTATAGAATTATCCACAGTCAACGTGTATTAAATTACTACGAGAATGTTCTTCACTGCGGGTGCGATAAAAACTTCTCGACGGTATGCTAGCGCCAGCCCTATCGTTTTCTAGGGGACTGTTTCCTAAATAGCCACCAATGGGCCATAATTTCGGCCTCTTTATTACCTACGAACCAAACAAAACATGATACGGTCGAGTGCGGTGCGAGTTAATGCCGCAAATACGAGAATAATTGAATACTTGACAATTTTGCCTTTTTTTTAATTTTTTTTTCTTTTTAACTGAATTAGGGTCAAACATGTTTTTGTATGAGCTAATGTTAGGTTTTTGTATGGCGTCTACTGGAAAGACGCCATCATAAAATAAAGGGACTGTAAAGCTAATTTCCATATTTTATCTACATATATAGGCCCCTAGCCTAGTCCGTAGTGACCCTGCCTGCGAAGCAGGAGGTTTCAGGTTCGAGCCCCGCCTCCAGACATTTGTTTGTGTTCGTCACATTTATTTGTTCCTGAGGTATGGATGTTATAATTATATGAATCTATCTATGTACCTATTTATCTATATAATTGTGAATGTCGTCGCCTGGTACAACATAGTACAATCTTTGCTTAGCCAGGTTGATTTGTGTAAGATTGTCCCCAAATATTCATATAGGTACCTAAGTGATGGCTTCCTTTTTGCACACTCCGATTATATTTAAACGTAAGTAAGCGTCATTCTATTAGACCTGTAAGCGTGCCTGTGCTGTAATAATTACATCATAATTTTATTATCATGTGAATTTTGTTTTTTAAGACTAATTTTTTGACAATATTCTCTCGCAAAGGTCTACGTGTCTGCATTTTTCTATTAATGACCTCTGAAAAAGATGCAATTATTGTCTGTAGCTCGTCGGTATACAGTGTGAGTATGTCTATAACTTAACAGTATCTATTTAAAAACTGCAAATGTGTGCACTTCAATTCTACTCCGTAAACTCAAAAGCCGTGGATTAGATAAAAAAAAGTTTCAAATTTGACAGTAGCTACCGTGTATGGCCTCACCTCAAGTTGTTGGGTCAGTTATTACAGACAACAAGTCGGAAATTCGTTACATTGCGCGACAGTGACTTCCTGTGGCATGAGGAACGGATATTAAAGTTGTGACGGGATCAAAAATTTATTTTTGGACGTGCGAGATTCAAAAGTGTGTGTTTTGGAGGGCAGGCCTCTATTTCACCACGGCGACAGGTGTGACAATTCGACAAATGTCACTGTTGCTGACTTCACAAGCATCCATGGGCTACGGTTACCGCTTACCATCGGGCGGGTCGTATCCCTGTTTGCCACCTTCATTGTATTATTTAAAAAAAATATAATATCGGCAAAAAACAGGTATTTCTCTTGCGAAGTTTATGATGATGATGATGACAATTGTCACACGATTTAATAGAACTTTCGGTAATTCTTGACAGGAAATGAGTTCTGTGTCGAAATTTCGTGACAATTGTCGTGTTTCTTGTGACAATTGTCATGAGCTTCGCAAAATAAGTACTTATTTATTGGCGATATAATGGAGTTTTCTTTAAATTAATATGTTGGTGGCAAACAAGCACACCGCCCGTCCGATGGTAAGCGGTTACCGTAGCCTATGGAAGCCTGTGACGTCAGTAACAGTGATGTCGACAATTGTCGCACCTGTCACCGTGGTGAAATAGGGGCGGGCGGACAGCTTCGCCCCCTGGTCTGCAGCGTTTTGTAATGTGACCAAATTAATACATGACCTTTTCATAAATATGTACTTTAGATGTATTTATTTATTTATCCGTGGACAGCATGCAAGAAATATTAGTAATGTTAATAACTTAACCCCGGTAAATATAACAATACATAATTGGGTATGTATGTCAAATTAAAATAAAATAATTTATTATAGTATAATTCAAAACAACGAATTATTTAATTCGTGTTTTTGTTTAATTCCGTAATAAAACGATGTTCGCATTCTAACCCAGATATATATAATTATACCTTATAACAAATTGTATTAAAAAAAACAGTTTGCTGAAGCCATAAAAATTCTGGTGTTTATTAAATTTGATCCGCTGAACGAAATGGAGAAAACATGGCGGCGAGGGACTGTGAAAACAAACAAGACCCTGTCGTGCTTTTATTTTTAACCACTCTATCCCAGCCGGCTTTAAAAAATAAATTGCTTCGCCTTTGGAATCTTTCTCAAACATTAATTCAGTTTTAGCCTTTCGAATCTTGTGGCAACAATTGCTTTAACTTGATTGACAAATGTTAATAGTTGATTAATTTATTGCCTAGCCAAATATAATTAAGGCCGAAGATTAGTGGGATTGGAACAAGGTTTTGATTTTAAAACTTTTAGCTATTTTAAATGCCAGTACATTCACGTGACACTTATCTGAAAGTTGTTAATATAAAAGTTGACAAAAGTTATAAAACGTAGTTTGAGTATGAACTTTGACTATATCTGATGTTTACAATGCATTATCGCGTATTTTATTTACGCAAGAGTTTATTACTATTATAACATGTAGGTACAAGTTCACGGTTTTATAATCAAGTAGGTATCAAAAGGGAGAAAATTTACACAAAGCAAAAGAGATCTGGACATTCAAACTGCTATATATTTCCTCTACGAGGTCTGGAGATGAATGTAATAAATTTTCCCAACTCAAGGCCTCCCGAAACTAGATGAGAGGGCATAACTTTCACGGCTCCGATAATGTCCAATTACAAACCCTCTATAATAACGTATATTTTGCGCTCACTTATAACGGTGCGAGAGGGGTACCTACACTAAGATTGATCTTCAAATTAATACGCCTCCTATATACTCGTATTACCTAATTATATGATCGGGCAATTGCCCGATCAGCGAACGTGCATAAAAGACGGCTTTATCTAAAATTAGAATCATACAATATGACCTGTCCAGGAAAAACTACTTTATCTTACTAAACTTACATTTCTATGTAAATTCCGCCTCCTGGTGGTTTTAAATTAAAAACGTGAACACCGAAATGCACTCCTGTGGCGGTATTTCCGTGGTGCTTCCCTGCATTTCGTTCCTGCACATGAATGAAGACAGATTGTCTGCGAACGGAAATACCCGTCCAGAAAATGCTTTTACAGACAATATTCGTTGGCCACTTCATCAATTATAATTGGGCACTTGTCTCTCTCGTTTTAAGCTGAGCGTGAAAAGCATGAACAAACATTTGATGCCCCATGGAATAGTTTGAACATTACACATAATATTCACACATTGCTTATGCTTCGTGCCTCACCACCGCCAGTGTCAATGCAAACTTTTAGGCCAGTTCGTACGCTAGAAATGTGGTTTACTACACTAAAAACAGAATTATATTTCTATCATGTTATTAAGTTTATTTTAATTATTTTGTATTTGATTAATTCGTTTCTATTTTAATTACGTCATTTAGATGTCATTTTGATATCAGTGTACGTTCGAATCGAATTGGTCTGTTTGTAAAGGAAATAACACACAAAAATTTATTAAAAATACCCTTAAAACGGGTGAGGTCAATTTTTTTTCACCTCAGCAGCTCGAAGAAGGGTACTTTGTTTCTTAAAAACAGTGAGCAAAATGCGATTTTGCTCACTGAGTGAGACAAAATGACATTCAAGTAACCTTTATAGTCAAATGTCATTTCAACATGCGGGGTCTAATACAAGTTCGAAATACTTGGGTTCTATTATCTCTGTCCCTTTCACACTGTTAGCAAAACGAAACAGACAAAAAAAGTTAAAACGTCATTCAACGGTATATTGACGGTTTATAATAGACCCCCGAAAACTTCAGACCGCATCGTTCCAAACCACGTACGAGTATGAATTCTTAATAATTAATTAATAAAATAAAGTTTAAGATTTGATAAAAACTGATAAAATACTATATTTTAGATATTTTACTGTACAATTAAACTCAAAAATACACAGATTATCACGCAAAATTAATAATTTTACTTTTAAGAATTTCTACTAGATAGTTGACAAATAGTACGTATCCGCAATTCGGACCGTATCATATAAAGTTTTTTTTTACAAAAAAAAAGTTGTCGATTGAAGTGTCAGTTGATGTTCGTTATTTCCATATTATTTTACTGAAATTTATTATTACGTTTTGTTTTTGTGTTCGATTGCGGTAATTAAACTTAGGCCGGGGTCGTTTTCACCCGCCGCCCGCGGCCGACAGCGGCCCGCCGCCCGCGGCGTCTGCAGCGCTACCGCGAATACCGAAAATCGTCAATTGCGGGCAATTCTGACAGATAAAACACGGTTTGCTACCGCGAAGACAGCCGTCATCGAGCGGCCCGTTCGAAAGACGATTATGGATCGAATATCGTTCCATAGACCTACCGCGAAACGCAATTTTCGGAGTTTTTGACAGCACGAAATTCGTAAAGAACTGTCAAAACACACGTTACCTCAAGAGCTAACGTTGTTCTTTCGTTTATCACAGTGCTGCCAGATAACTCACCTTTCAGCTTTTTATCCCGTTTTTGTGGCAGTGAATCCGCGCATTGTTTTGCAAATATTTTGAATGTCCTCGGTTTTTGAGCACTGCAGCGGGATGAATAAATAGATATTTGGGGATTATGCTCGATCAACTCGCAGTTTCAAAGCAGTGCTCCTGTTTTTTCAATTTCATGACCTGGCAATTTTATTCTGTCATAATAGGGTATCATGCCCTTCGTGTATCTTATTATTATAGTTGATTGTGTCGTGCTGCGTGAAATTGTACTGTTTGTTTGTGAACTATTACAAAGATGTTTCTGTCGCAAGAGAACCTGGCTGAAGAAATCCGGCAACAAGCCGCTTCTATAGATGCCTAATGCGATAAAAATTCCGCTAAGTGAAAGTTCTGGACGCGGAGTTTGTAAATACCACGCTGCATATTTCCACATCCACGACGAAATAGCTGTAGGACCCTGTTCAATAAGGTATACGTTTTAGATTATTTCGTAAGTCATTAATCAAATAGTCAAAACATTGAACATTCACAATAAAAGGTCTAGAGCATTGCAAGATGTATGTTTCAAGTATTCAAAGTTCTACCTTCATGGGAAGCTATGTAGTGTCTGTCAGTATCTAATTAAAATAATATACCATTTGATAGAATGTATTTTTGTATTATACAGAAGATATTAATTTAATAATATATGTATATAAATGTTATGGGACAATCTTACCCAAATTGACAAAGCCCCACAATAAGCTCAAGAAGGCTTATGTTGTGATATATAATAAATACACACATGGAAAACACACACCAAATGACTCAGGAACAGATATCTGTGCTCATCACATAAATAAATACATAATGCCGAGATTCAAACTGAGTTGTTCGCAAAGTAGTGTACTTCTACGTTATTTTTCCATTTAAACTTTTATGGCAGGCAGATTATCAACATGAAGTGGGCCGGGACCAAATGGATGCCTGTTTCTCAGCAAGCGGTGTCCAACTGCTAAATTACCCCGGTCTTATCAGTATGGGCTATCATTAAAGCCGGGTAAGTGAAATTTGTTTACATTATTTATAATAACCTCATATCAGATAAAATAATACTGTGAGTAGTAATATGGATTTATAAAATATACTGATAGATATTGTTAAAAAAAAATCTTGGGTTTAAAAAAAAGAATTGTCCAGTCAAATTGTATTTGTAATATATGGGTCTTCTTACCTGATTGAAATGTTAAAATAAATAAATACATAAAACATTTACAGTTAAGGTTGTTCTAGCCCCCACTCTATCTATACACAGTGTTCCTTATATGTAGGTAATCTTACCTACATACAATAATTACGTATCTACCCAATTCTAAAAGAAGTTTACATATATACATAATTGATGCTAAGTAGTACTTAAGTAGGGCTCTTCTCAAAAAAATAGTTATACATACATTGTACATTAGAAGTAATGCACATTAATCTTATATCATATTTCATAAATTAAGTACTAATAATTTCATTCTGCATTCCAGGGGTTTTCGATGCACACATGTGACCCTTCATGGGCCATAGGAATATGAAGACCGCTTCTTGTATATCTTTTCCATCACGGAACAATGGTGTTCCGGACCTTTGGTAGGCGTGCGCGGAGCCGTAGGCAACACGTGAGTCCCTTTTGACACTTAATGAAATGTAAGGGGTAAACCGAGCGGATGCTGCCCTTGCCCGCGTCATGGAACACACGCAGAGGCAGCATCCGCCAGGGTGTAAGGACTATTGAGAGTTGATGGTATCTAAAATTAACTAGGCTAATGCGTGCAAGCGATGGTGATGATAAGTACTGAGCTAAGGGATATAAATGGTATAAAACGGACGACTGCCTAATAAAATGATACGCAATTTTATTTCCGGCAGATATATTATTATTATTAGTCTAATAGAAGCAGCTAAAACAGCTTGTCTATTTCTGTGCTTGTTTTGAAGGGCAATTTTATAAAAAAACCTACCTCTTATGTATACTACTGTTTACTATTGTAATAATGTTTTG
This sequence comes from Cydia splendana, assembly GCF_910591565.1. Lineage (NCBI taxonomy): Eukaryota > Metazoa > Arthropoda > Insecta > Lepidoptera > Tortricidae > Cydia > Cydia splendana. The sequence continues at coordinate 16,399,521 of NC_085969.1, read as the reverse complement.
AAAGTTGTCTCTTTAGTGTACCTTATAAAAAAAGATTGCCTCTTTATCCTGTTAGGAGGTTGATATATTGATCAGTATATTTCATGTTTTCCATGTGTGTAAAAATAATTTTGTGAAATAATAATCTTAACCAGTTTATTCTAATCCCAAAATATTTTAATTTTAAACTGGCTCTTAGCCCAGTCGGTAGTGACCCCGTCAATAAAACAGGAATTTTCGAGCTCGAATCCTGGTAAAGGTATTTATTTCTGTGTTTATCACAGATATATGATCCGGAGTTATGAATGTTTTATATTATTCTATCTATTGTATAATTATATCTTAATTTAGTACTCACAATACAAGCTTTATTTAGCTTTCTATTGGACTAGGTCGATTTGTGTCTTAGCTTTTAGGTTTTTACGATTTGAATATATAAGTAGAATATAAAAAAATCACAAAACAATAAAAAATATATAAACATATTATTAAAAAAACTAACCTAGAATGCCGCCAGCAGCGGGGCAAGGCCCAAGCTGCCGGTGGTCAAGGCCGCAGTGAGAGGAATCGACGTAGGTACTATACGCGCCGTGTCCAAGATATTTATTAATTACTAGCTTCTGCCCGCGACATTGTCTGCGTGGGATGATGACGATTGATGATGATTGAAAAAAAGTAACCCTTTCTCGGGGCCCAAACTATATCCATACCAAATTTAGTCCAAATCGGTTCAGGGGTTTAAGCGTCAAGAGGTAACAGACAGACACACTTTTACGCGCATTTATAATATTAGTATGAAAGTATGGATTGTTAATTTATTTAATTTACTAAGCCTTACATTACTTATTTTCAGACTTTATAGAAGATGTGTATACTACTGTATACCTACTCTAAAATATTCATGATTTGAATTTGACTTCCTTTATTTGTAACTTCGTACTAAAGTGAAAAAGAAATTAACAACAACTGACGTTTGGTTTTCAGATACGGGATCATATCAATTACGTGGACAAGTCGTATGGTGGGACAACCTACGACACCTTTATATGGAGCAACAGCGTTAGTCGAGATTACTTCGAGCAGCTGGCATGTGTGGCACCAGCGAAATAGTGTACATTAGGTAGGTATGTGTTATAATTTATATAAATATATTTGGTGTTTCTAATCACGCACTACGATACCACAGTAATATTAATAAGCATGTGTGTGTATGTGTGTGTGTGTGTTCATTTTTATTAATTCACACACACACACACACACACACACAATCAATTAATCGTTTAGTTAGCGCATCATGGAAAAAATGATTTACAAAATTGTCGAATGACGCTAGATGTAAAATGTGGATGACTGAAAAAATAGGAATAAATTAGAATTGTACAATACAAGCAAAAGGGAGCTAAGCTAACGAATTTCGTACTATGGTGAAATATAAATTAACATTATGTAACGTTCGGTTTTCAGTACGGCTACCACCAGTTTTGACATTGACAGATTAACTCGCGTCTACGTAAATTACTTACTATACATCTCGCTTGCACTAATATGCGAGTACGAGCGAGATGCATAGAAAGTAAGTTACTTAAACGTGAGTGAATATGTCAATGTTAAAACTGGTGGTAGTGCTTCAGATATGGGAACAAGTCAACTACATCATTAACATGGACGCGTCGTACGGCAGGGCAACCCACGACGCCTTCATATGTAGCATTAGCATTAGTCAAGACTACTTCGAGCAGCGGGCATGTGGTACCAGCGAAATAGCGCACATTAGGTAGGTAGGTATGTTATAACTTAATAATTTATATAAATATATATTGTGTTCTTAATCATACACTAAACGATCCTACAGTAAGATCAATGAGCCTGTGTGAGTGTATGTGTGTGTTGGGGGCTACGTACTACAGACAGACATAGATGCACATGTTACGTCAGGGGTTCATTAATGGTTTAACGCAGCGGTCGGCAACAGGCGGCCCGCGGGCTGCATGCGGCCTGCTAATCTTTCGCTTGCAGCCCGGCCCGCGAGCCTTGCTGGCTATTTTGTATGTAATATTGACAAACGACAATATCTGATAAATTCACAAATATTAATAAAGTGCGGCCCACTTCAACATTGTTAACAACTATGTACTTATGTGGCCCTTGGCTGCTAAAAGGTTTAGCTCATCACGGAAACTATTTACGAAATATTTCGAATGACCCTAGAGTTAGACCAAGAGAAGACTGCAATAATTCTGATAGCACACGCAGTGCAACTGTTATTTTAAACGTCAAACTTCTGAAATTATGACGCATAAATAACACTTACCTACACTGTGCATGCTATCAATATCGTTGCAGCCTTATCTTGGTCTAATTCTAGTTGCAAAATGTGGAGGACGGAAATAATAGGAATATAATTGTCTTATTTTATATTATTATCCCTGACAGAACGGCAATAATTGCCGCTTATTGTATATGCATTTAGGGTGAGAGACTCTTCGTTTGTTTGTGTTAGGGGCTATTCATAAATTACGTCATTTCAAATTAGGGGGGGGGGGGGGTCTGGACATCGGATGACGGTAGCATGAAGTAGGAGGACATGGGGTCATTTGAAGCATGATTTTTGGATGATTATAGGGGGGGGGGGGGTCAAAAATCGTCAAAAATTGATGACGTAATTTATGGAATTTATGGACAGCCCCTTAGTTACAAATAAATGTTTCCATTGCGGCCTTCAGGAAAGGTTCCGTAACACCAGCGATGGTTTTTAGGCAGATATTAACCCACTATTAATATAATGTGCTTATTATAATTTTAGAAGACTCCGGGTATCCACTGCGGGAACACGGGACACCTTATGATTTCTGCAACCGGCGCCGCAGAAGAATCCCCGAGGCTATAACGCCATACAAAATAAGGCGCGCTCCACTATAGAGCTAACATTTGGGATATTAAAAGGTAACTTAGTGTTATGGACACTGATTTGCAGTTCTTTATTATTTTTTATTTATTCAGGCAAACACTAAGTATAAGTTTACAGCTGCAAGATGCCAAGACACTTATACTGTTAATAATACATAGTCAGTATCATAAAATTCATAAATATGTATACACTTTTCGAACTATCTCTAACATACATATTATGTATTACTAAGTTACCTAGACATTTAAAAAAAACTGATATTAAGTAACATAGGCAGAGTTAAAAAAAATCCTGATACTACGTTGTAGGGACGGCCACTTGTCTGCGAATATGTCTGCGTTTTGGACTGTAGCTATGAAGTTAACCATCCATTGTGTAGATTTGCATTGGGGGGTGACGAGAAAGCTGTTTCATTCGCCGACAGATCCAACAACCATCGGCATAGGTCCTACTATAGGATTATACTTAGATACGCTTTCCCCAGGGATAGCACGCGCATTGTTGGTGTGTGTCTGTTTCCCGGCGACACTTCAACGACATGTAACTATTACACGTCGAAAACTTTCAAAATGGCGAAGTCATTGTAAACTAGCGTCTAAAGAAAATAAGAATCATAAAATTAGTATTCTAAATCAGCGGTCGGCATCATTTTAGCAGCCAAAAAAGTTGAAGCGGGCCGCACTTTGTTAATATGTGTTACTTTATCAAACATTGTCGTTTATCAATATTACATACAAAATAGCCAAGGGGGCTCGCGGGTCGCAAGTGAGAGGTTCACGGGCCGCCTGTTGCCTACCGCTGTTCTAAATAATAATGAAATTCCTAGTAATGTAATGAAGATGTCAAACAGTAATATTAGTACATAGTAAGTATAGTAATAATTCTAATACCAGTTCTTATGATGTTTCAGTTACACCACCACCATGGCCACTACTGTCTGATCTGTGATCCGTGCTGTGCCTACACGCGAAGACCGTACTCCCGACGACGGCGATGAAAATAACACTGCCGGCTTTTCAAGGAGCTACATTACCAGCTGATAATGCAACTATTACCCAATGCCCCGTACCTACGTAGTATAGAAGAAGACTAAGACTTATCTACTATATAAGCAGAGGCTAGCAAACTAGTCTTATTTCCTATGAGGCCATGCTGTGGTAATTATTAAATTCACCTTAGAAAGCTAATGTAAGGCATAAGGATAATAAGGCACATATATTTGAATCGCCTCCTTTACAGGAATAAATTGTGTAATTTATTGTACCTGCTAGTTAAACTATTACACGATTAGCAGCACTAAGAGTTGTATTGGCCAAGTTGACTACGGAGTAATATACCTAGCAGGTAGAATAAATTACATTTGATCACTGATGACCAGACACAGATTGTGCCGATTGTGTTATTAACTATGATTGCATAACTTTGTCTAGTATAGTTCTGAATATTTGACCATCGATATAAATGATGTAGATATACAAAGATAGATAGATAGAATACTTTAAAATGTAAAGATGTATAATGCGTGTGTTTATTTTTCAAATTTCCATGGCAGAATTTTGTTACAAAACAATCAGTGTAGTAGTATAGTATATAACGATAAGCAAACATGTTACTCGTAAAGGAACACACGAACGAAATATATAAGACTTGTAATGTAAAAATCTAAATGTTATATTATATCTGAGTTGTGTAAACTTCGAAAACTTTTGGCTGTGGCGGCGAACAATTATTTCATGACACGGCAGGCGTGCCTTACGCCATAGAATATGATCGCACGCCTGTCGTGTCATGCGCCACACGTTGAAATCATTGATGACACGCCTGTCGTGCCAACCGCACCGAAACGGTTATAAATGTACCTATGATAAATAATTTTATAAGGTTAGGTAGGCTATTTTATTTCTTACTCTTGTATGTGCAAATAAACATAGTCAATGATTAGTCAATAATATGTAAATGACATTAGAGTGAGACCAAGATAAGTATGCAGCGATTTTTATAGCACAAACGTGCAAGTGTATTTTAAATTCCAAATTTCTATGAAATTATGTATTTAAATAACATTTGCGCGTCTGTGCTATAAAAATCGCTTAATATCCTGGTCTGACTAACTCTTTTCGAATGTAGACAATAAGGGAGGAGGAGGAAGCTTCTGCCCATTTGCCGCCTGTTTGTGCATGTGCTGAATGTGTTAGTCCCGAATTTTATTATATTAATATTTAAAATATAATTATACAATTTTAACCCTTTACCAGGCTGACATTTCGAAAATGACAATTGAATGTTTTACTCATCAAAAATAGAACAGATGTTTGAAGTGCCATACGTGGGAAATATAACCCTTAACCCTTAGCCTGGTAAAATTGTTAAATTTTTTACACAAATTAATAAATAAAACAATGTTAATGTGAAGACAAACTTTTTATTGAAAATCTCCCAACTACGTGTTCGACCACTGCCCGACGATCTGCGAGATATAGTCGCGACGCTTCCGTGTACTGATAAAAATAGCTAAATTCAATAAAATATACTTTGCGTATAATTTTATTATTTTTATTTTAACAAAAATCGGACAAATCTCTATATACATTATACACTTTCAATAAAGAATATTTCAAATCAGTCTAAGCAAATAAAGTTATAAAATTAATGTTAAAAAAAGACCTAAGTTTTTTCCACCGCATCAGTTCGCGGGTGTATAAGTTGGCTTCGATCACCTTCATATCCAGCACCACCTCACATTCTTGTGGCTCCTGTTGCGGTTGACCGGGTTGGAGTTGTGATTAGGCGACGGACCGGCGCGGCTGGTAGACTGGGAGTCGAGGGCAGGATAGCCCTATGAGGCGCTGCCAGACATCCTCTGGAGTCTGTGGAAATGTTAATAAAAACAAGAATTATATTTAGATATATACAAATTATTGTATTAAACCATACTCCAGTGAATGGTGTGAAATTGAAATTAAGTTTATATGTCAAATCTAATTATTCTTATTTATTATAATTTAGACATTTGTAGACTTTTAAAGCATGACGTATAGGATATATAAGTATGTAGCCAGCCTACTTGGCATCTAGGTAAGTAGGTACCCATGTACCTAGTTGGCGTTGGGCAGACACTTTTATTTCAAAGAAGGTATGAAAGTGAAAGAAAATCGTAGATTATCATACACAATCAGGATAGTTTCATGAGTACGAAACGTTACTGTGATCCAAATCAGTAAAAATGCCTACCTTTGTTGGCCTCCATATCATTATAGAAATTTCCATTTTCCAGCAATAGCTGGAAGCTATAAGCTTGAACATATTCCTTGCCAGGGTGCTCACTGTAGGTCCATTGTGATTCCCACTAGTCTGGAACTAAAAAAACACATGAATTAGAGCATATTTTTCTAAAATAACCGGCTACAGGAGCTTCGGACAATCAATAGACTATTTGACCTTAAGAACTTACAAAGTAATAAAATAAATTACTTTTGAGAAAATATTAATAATAGGTAGATTGAAAATTATCCTTTAAACTGCTAAAATAATCATTTTATGTAAAAACTACAACTGTACACTGTTTAACAAGTATCTTATTCTTATTTGTTTCATAAGTCGAGCGAGAGTAACCAAAAGTATGCAACGAAACTATGTAGTTTCGAAAGTCATCGGGTACTAGGAAGTAATTTATATGTTTAAAAGCAACTAAAATAATCAAAAGTAGGTACATTGTGATACATAGTTTCAAAAAGTCGTCAAGTACTTCAATTATAACGGTAATTTCTTCTGCTTAGAAAGTTTTTTTTAAAGACAAGATAAAGATTTTCTTACCTTTTCAATGTAAATACAAATTTTATAATATTAAAATATGTGGTACAACAGACAAACATCGGCGACATCAAGACAGCCATGAGACAGTAAACAATGAATTTGACATTGACAGTCTTGACACTACTGCTTAATCTATTAAAATTATATTCGACAAACAGCAAAAAATGTTAAATTGGTATTAAAACTTATTCTACGAAGGTTTTTAGTATCATTGTACGTTATAAGTACGTAAAACTAATTATTTAAGTATATCTAACTCAGTTTTAAGTAAATTATTAATTTACCGGTTTTATGTCCCAGCGTAGGATGTGAAGTGTGATGCACACTTAACGTTAGGTTCGTTCATTCCATTCACGTCGGTCAATTCTATGGATTCGAAAGACGTAAGCCAAAACGAAAGTGTTTCCCGGTAGGCTTCAGTTGGTTCGTTCGAACTAATTTACGTGCGGATGGCGCTCTATCGTTCGATTTTCACGGTAGCCCTGAATGGTATGTTCGGGAATGCTCGGGAGTGGTCGTTTTCGGGGGGACGCCGCACGCGGCGGGCGAAAACGACCACTCCCGAGTAGGGCTTGCAATCCGGATATCCGTTTTATCCGGATATCCGTACAATTTAGTATCCGGATTTAGATTATGTTGATATCCGGATAAAACGGATAATTCGAATAATACAATTTTTAAGAATACTATTTTAAAAACGTTGAGAGTTATAATGTAAACCACGTTGTCGGTTGATTTTATTTATTTGGATACATTTTTACGTTATAAAACTGTTTATTCATTACTTCTTGATTGCCGTCTACTCCCTTATTTCCACAATCGTATGCAAATCGTCCTAGCTCCGTAAAAGTAACTTTGAGTGTACGAGTACCCTGTTCCTGTCAAACATTATCCCATCAAAAACATTTTTTACTACAAAAAAGTTTTGAGATGTAATGTGAAACCAAGTCGGTTATTTTAATCAGTGCCAGGGGGTGCTAAAACCGTATCTATCAATAAGATATATTTAATTTGCAATACGTATAATGACTTGGCCATCGCACGGCTGCATAATGACAAAAGGATCATCGTCACCTATTAAAATTAAAAATAATTCTAATTGAACATAACGCTAGCGGTAATTGCAGTTTGAGCATTACACATATTTACGAGTACGGTACGAGTAAAGCATTATGTGCGATTGCGAAGTCATTATATGTATTACAAATTAAAGATATCTTATTGATACGGTTTTAACACCCCCTGGCACTGATTAAAATAACCGACTTGGTTTCACATTACATCTCAAAACTTTTTTGTAGTAAAAGTAAAAGCGTTGCGAGACTTGCACCTTTTTACATGTAATGTCTTTGATGGGATCTCATCTCTTTTTGTAGGCTGTCCTTCTTTTCGGGTACTCATACCCATACTATGTATACACATATCATAACTAAACATATCTTCATTCATACTCACATCGTACATCGTAGTGTACCTTTACTTTACCTACTATTTGTAGGAACTGCAACAGTAACTTTGTAATATCATATATTTATATGGGATTACAAACTTACTTATGCAGTTCTTAGATCTTTAAAACGTGACTGATATTGCAATATTTTTAGGTTTTCCCTTTATGTGGCCATTAAACCCTAACTCTGTACCAAATTTCAGCTCTCTGATTTTGGATTTTAAGTATGTGATTATCAAAGCTTACTGGATGACCAAAATTTCTGCGTTCTGGTCTTATCCAGAGGTTCTCAAATAGGGGCCTGAAAATGCGGCGAAATGGTTCCAGTAAAGGATGGTACGGCAGTGTTTGCTACGCGCTCGACTTGGCGGGGGCACTGCCGTGCCCCCAAACGTGACGTGATGCGCTGTCATTATTGTTAGCGTCCGAATACATTATGAATAAAGTGCGAACAGAACTAAAATGAGTCCAACGGAGGAAGACTTCAGTTGATATTAAACTGCCGATTGAAATGCAGTACGGTTTAGCAGAATGATGAAGAAGGTTTTAGCATTTCGTATTTGAATAAATATAGAAGAGGAAAAATGATCGGCCACGTGCTACGACACGACCACTTCATCAGAAACATCATAGAAGGCAAAATAAATGGAAGGAGGGGGAGGGGAAGACCAAGAAAAAGTTATATGACCCAAGTAAAGGAGCATGAGGGGCCGTGTCGTACCAGGACATTAAGGGGCTGGCTTCGGATCGACCAAGGTGGAGACAACTTCATCACGCTGCACCGACAGAGCCCAGCTCTTAAATTGAATGATGATGATTTGAATAAATCTGTAATGGAAACCTTGATTGACTTTAAATGCAATGTAAAATCTCAACAATAACAGTCTCTTATTGTTGAGATGTCTAACAGTTAGAAAATGTTCGATTCTCTAAATATTATCAAAAACTCTACCAAGAAATGAATTTCGCAGCGCAGACTGCCAATTTTAAATGGAGGGTTGAAGTATCGCCATAACATAGTAAATTATTGCAAATATATTTTGTGTCACCCGTTCGACCATATCTAATCAAGCAATCAAAGCTTGTGTAAGCAATCTTTGCCGAAAATTATTTTAGATCTTGGTGAGTATAATTTTTTGCCTAATGGCATTTTGCCAATATCACGTCACGTGGCAACTCAACACAATAACTCGTACCAACTTAACTAACCTAACCTAACCTCACGGTTACATCAGCTGTATGTTTGCACTTGCATAGGGTTTGCAATCCGGATCCGAAATGTATGAAATTATCCGGATCTGGATCCGGATCCGCGGATAATCCCATACATTTCGGATCCGTCGTGCAAACCCTACACTTGCACATCAACTTAAAAGCATCGGCGAAAAGGTAGAACGCCAAAAATAGCTTAAATACTTGCTGTTACATAGCCTTGTATACGTAAAATTGTATTATATTACACTTTTTATTGAATTCATGAGAGATTTCTTAAATAAAAAGTAAGTATTCGAATTATCCGTTTTATCCGGATATCCGGATAGTAAAATAATTAATATCCGAAATATCCGGATCCGAAAACTGGGCAGATATTGCAAACCCTACTCCCGAGCATTCCCGAACATACCATTCAGACGCCGCGGGCGGCGGGCCGCTGTCGGCCGCGGGCGGCGGGTGAAAACGACCCCGGCCTTAATTGTTTGTATATCTTAAGAAAACATGAGTGCAGGTATTAAGTGATGAAGAACGATTACATTTTTCAAGTTGTCTAATAGGTATCTTCTCACTGCTCCGGGGAAAATATTTGTGTACTACACGAGATCAAAGTTATTTCATCTCGTGCGCTTTTGAGTCCCTTACTACGCTCAAGATTCTAAATTAGATTATAGATATATTATATAGAATCTTTCGCTTGCACGGGACTCAAAATAAGCACTCGAAGAAATATCAAACTTTGATCTCGTACCGGTAGGAAATAAAGAAAAATAAAGGCCATCAAATAGAACACAATAAGCAAACAGCCTCTTCTTCATCATATCAATTTCATCGAATAATACCATTGGTTTTCGATTAAGTTTTTTATCGCTTCGCTCGCGTTCCGTATTGTTTACTGAGAAATATCCTGAATCTCTTGTACCTTTTCAATTTATGATATTGTTTGTTATTTGCTTTTCACTTCGGTTTTGTTTGTTTCCACGTAATATCTATATCACACAATTGAGTTTAAGCTGATACGATAATTTGAATGGGAAACAATAATGATTAATGTGCATATTCATTGAAATATATCAGAGCCTTCAGATTATTATGTAATCCCGTTTGAAGGATTTACATAATAAACAGTAGAACAATTAATAAACAATTTTAAGTCCAATCCAAATGAACGCTATTAAATATAAATTTATCATATTATAAAAGAATGTTACCTACTGAATAATTTATCTAAGTCTTCCAATGGACATAATTAATTAATAGATTTAAGCATAAATATATGTAAATGTAATGAATGCATGAGATCTACTTGGACTCAACTCAATTAAAATCTAAATAATAATAGATTAAGAGTTTTGTTTGTAAACTTTATTATTAATGTGTGCAATAAACAGTTTAAATTTTTTTTTATTCAAAATAATCACTTACAAAAGTCAATTTAACCAGCCAACATGAGGAAACATCTCAAAATATGCATCAAATTACTTTGCCACTCATGTGGATAAAATGCAACTTTCTCATCAGTTTTTGAAGAATAAAGGGAGCCGTTACGAGCTGATGTAGTGAGAAATCATTTATTTCTAAAAATATTGGTACTTTACAGGTAACAATGAACGAATTTTTCGAATATCGAATGAATGTCTTTGTCGACTACTTCGAAACAAGGTTTTCATATTGAAATTGTTTACTTGTCCTCCTCCTCTCCTCCAGTTTACATTGCACTATGCAGCAGCGCCAGCAACTGATATTGGTATGTTTTTGGCTAGAGAATGTGACAGTGACAGTCCATTTCCAGCGACAGCTGCACTACCGTTCATTTTACTATGGAAATTGACAATAACACCGACGCGTTCAGTACCAGTAGTGCAGCTGCGGTCAGAAATGGAATGTTACCATTAAGAGCGCTCTTACAAGAAAAGTCGAAATAATGCAAAATTGATGATACTAGTCGACGAAATTCAGGACTTTGCGCTCATTATTAGAAACAATGAGTACTTGTTCCAGTAAAAGCGTCTTCTTATCTTTATAAATGTCGTTGTAAATATTAGAAAAAGGACTTATTAAATTAGTAATGATTTTTTTTCTGATGGTCGTTTCCGAAAAACCCCGTGAAGCACTGAATGGCGAGCTCTTATTTGGAAATGTTGAGAATTTTACTCTGCTAAACCTGGCTATTTTGTATTACTAATACCCTGTACTTTAGGCATATCAAACTATATTTTTCCTACATACCTTTGAGAAAGAGAAAATCAAAGTAAAACGAACTCGATTTTCTCTCCGAAACAAGTGTCAATTCCTACGAAAATCTACTTAATATCGAAGTCATTTTCATACTCAAGCAATCTGCAACGTTTGCTTATACTGTTGGTATACATTAGTGTTTATGAAATTCTACTATAATTTTTTGGCAATTTTTTGAAAACTACTCTATATTACCGATGACGCGCGCTGCGCCAGCTCAGTGCCGCGGCAGAGCTTGTAGAGGCAGGACGTGTGTCGGTCGGCTCCGCACATTTTCAACGGCGACGACGAGGTTTTTTATCATTGTGTGCGGCGGGCGCCGTGTAAAACGCTATACTGTGTGCGTGTAAACCGCAACGAGAGACTTTGATCCTAGCACCGTTTTTATAGTATTATAATTTATAATGGTACAGTTTAATAAACTACCGGACAGGATTAAAAATATTTGAAACGACCTGACATTCTATATGTATTTATTTGACTCAAGATAGTACTCAGGGTCTGATGATGGAGCCGGAAGGTGGGCACCGGTACCAATCAACCATGCAACTAAACCACTTTGTGTTTAGGCTCGTTTTATTCATCTCAACAAGATCTTTGACACAAGATAGTACTCAGGGTCTGATGATGGAGCCGGAAGGTGGTCACCGGTACCAATCAACCATGCAACTAAACCACTTCGTGTTTGGGCTCGTTTGATTCGGCTCAACAAGATCTTTGACTTAAGATAGTACTCAGGGTCTGATGATGGAGCCGGAAGGTGGTCACCAGTACCAATCAACAATGCAACTAAACCACTTCGTGTTTAGGCTCGTTTTATTCGTCTCAACAAGATCTTTGACTTAAGATAGTACTCAGGGTCTGATGATGGAGCCGGAAGGTGGTCACCGGTACCAATCAACCATGCAACTAAACCACTTCGTGTTTGGGCTCGTTTGATTCGTCTCAACAAGATCTTTGGCACAAGATAATACTCAGGGTCTGATGATGGAGCCGGAAGGTGGTCACCGGTACCAATCAACCATGCAACTAAACCACTTCGTGTTTAGGCTCGTTTGATTCGTCTCAACAAGATCTTTGACACAAGATAGTACTGAGGGTCTGATGATGGATCCGGAAGGTGGTCACCGGTACCAATCAACCATGCAACTAAACCACTTCGTGTTTGGCTTCGTTCGATTCGTCGCAACAAGATCTTTGACACAAGTTAGTACTCAGTGTCTGATGATGGAGCTGGACTGTGGCCACGGGTACCAGTCTACCATGTAACTGAACCACTTCGTGTTTGGGCTCATTTGATTCGTCGCAATAAGATGTTTGACACAAGATACTACTCAGGGTCTGATGATGGAGCTGATGATGATAGACAGGTACCCGTCGCCACCTTCGCGCTCCATCATCAGACCCTGAGTACTACCTTGTGTCAAAGATCTTGTTAAGATGAATAAAACGTGCCTAAACACGAAATGGTTTAGTTGCATGGTTGATTGGTACCGGTGACCACCTTCCGGCTCCAACATCAGACCGTGAGTACTATCTTGTGTCAAAGATCTTGTTGAAACGAATAAAACGAGCCTAAACACGAAGTGGTTTAGTTGCATGGTTGATTGGTACCGGTGACCACCTTCCAGCTCCATCATCAGACTCTGAGTATCACTTAGTGTCAAAGATCTTGTTGAGACGAATCAAACGATCCTAAACACGATGTGGTTTAGTTGCATGGTTGATTGGTAATGGTACCTTCCAGCTCCATCATCAGAGCCTGAGTACTGTCTTGTGTCAAAGATCTTGTTGAGACGAATCAAACGAGCCCAAACACGAAGTTGTTTAGTTACATGATAGACTGGTACCCGTGGCCACCTTCCAGCTCCATCATCAGACCCTGTGTATCTTCAGTGTCAAAGATCTTGTTGAGACGAATCAAACGAGCCTAATCATGTTACTACATGGTTGATTGGTATCCGTGACCACCTTAATCATCATCAGATCCTCAGTACCAGTTCGTTTTTAAACCCTCGTTGATACAAACTTTACAACCTATAGGTACCAAATGCAATGACGAAACATGTAAATAAGCGAGTAGGTACCTATAATTTCTTTCGAGTAATATACCTTCATAAGTACAAGTATGGGGCTATTCATAAATTACGTCGTTTCAAATGGGAGGAGTGGGGGGGGGGGGGGTCTGGACATCGGATGATGGTAACATGACGTAGGAGGAAACAGATTCACCCGAAGCTTGATTTTTGGATGATTTGAGGGGCGGGGGGGTCAAAAATCGTCAAAAATAGATGACGTAATTTATGAACAGCCCCTATGTACATTTGCACTGCATTTAGTATTTTCGTACTTACCAAATAACAGTTTTAGAACTTTAAAAGTTAAGTACAGTTAGTGTTGTTATGGTTGATTTCAATATGCTTCGCGAAGGATCAAGAATGTTTAATCCATCATTGTAGTGCGAGCGTGGTAGAAGGGATCGGCGTACTGAGCTCGCACGGCCTGCCGCAGCGCGTAAAATACCTAAACTCGCTCAACGCCGAAATGTAATAGCGCTCTTAAGGTGACAGTCCATTTCCAACGATAGTAGCACTACCATTCATTTTACTATGGAAATTGACAATAACACCGATGCGTTCGTACCTACTAGTCTTAGAGGATATAACCAACGGAGACGCCATGTCTAAAATTTTCGGTACAAAATAGTCTGCCATTTTTTGCGGGGGAGGGGCACATCAAATGTATAGGTACGTCATGTCAGATAAACGTCAGTCCATACATATGGTTGACATGTGGTTGACCATTGGCCGCCTATTTTCGACAGAGGGGAACGCCTGTTAATGGCGGCTCCATTGTTAATTACTCCGAGCTACTAGTAGTGCAGCTGCGGTCAGAAATGGAATGTTACCATAATACGCACTGTTCTATGATGCGTCATGTCAATTTTCGTTCAAGGAGAGTAAATTATCTTATGCCTTATTATTTGGCTGCCCAGACACATAATATTCTGATTCACATCATTTTTTGGAGAGTTTCCTCTCACCAGATACTCGGCCACGCGTGGACGAAAAATAAATTATCACAACCCGTGTGTTATTGCGAAACATAATGCGAAGTGATTTATGGCCTGGACGGTTTCGGGTCATCCCTTCTATTGTTCAACGCACAACACAATTACTTCCTTTCCGACCCCAGACATTATTTTACGTATAAGCGTGAAAGTGAAGGAGTACGTGTAAAAATCTGAAGAGAGCGCCTTTTTGGAATAACACAGATCGTCCTACTACGTACCTATGTGTGAAGTGCGTGGTGAGGGAAATAGATGTGAGGTGATTTCAATTGTCTTATGTGCTCCGTCTACTCTGGTTGGGGTGGTCTGTGTATTACGTCAACTTTACAAAGCAATACAATACAATACAAATATTATTCATTAAGCGTATAATTTAAACTATGAGTATTATCTAGTGTATTTCAGCTTAATCACGCTTAATCTAGCACAAATAACTTTACTTAGATATATCTGATGTACCAGCTAAATCTAAGAAGCTATTTACCTTGTAAAGAATACATACATAAAGCCAGTTTTCAGTTGAAAAAAGGACGACGTACCTAGTTTAAGTAATAGGGTCACATTGACACCTGCACCGTTTGGAACCGAGCTTTTATAAGCTTACAATAAGGAGTCTATTTTTACCTAACAATTGGTCAGGAAATGTACCTTGCACCTCATTATTTATTTGTTTCGAATCATAGCTCTATAATCTCTAGATGAACATAAATATATAATTAAAAGAAGTTTATAATAAAAATTAATATAACCAAATACAGTACCTATTCTACAGAAATAACTATTTATCATAAACGTCTAGTCCAACTTACATTCTACCTATTTCAGACGCAGGAGCGAAATGGACTCATCTCGAAGAAGGACCTCAGATAAGTCCGATACGATACATATCGTGACTATAATTAAAATATAATCGGTTTGAATTGTGATTTAATAAGCTTTATGATATGACAATATGATTTTCACACAAATATTTATTATAGTGCGTAGCACGAAAAACGTTGTCGCCCTACCTGACCCTGTTTCTATAGTCTGCAATAGACTTTAAGGCCAATGATGATGAAGATAGTGCGTTCTTATATTGCGAATGTAAGACAAGATCTGCCATACGTACTATAAGTACCTAGTCCTCGATAGATTTGTGCCTGCTAAAAATTGAAATGGTGAGTCTTGTAAGAAAACTCATTGCGCATAAGTCCTTTTTTTGAGGAAGGAACTTTATTCAAATAAGCTGCAGGCATTCGTCTACCGTCACTCTATGCATTATTCAACAGAGAAGACAATAAATTCGCAGTTTTATTCCCACTTTATTGTGTCTGGGTAGTTTCGAATGCCACATGTTTTTGCGCGCGAGTTTAAGGGTAATATTGCATGTTTTGCGCGAAAATGTGAATTTATTCGAACGTTTTCGATTAATGCCTGCGATTCTGCGAGGTTAAGCTTGCCAAGTAGAAATGTTTATGTCGTCAACTGACATTTACCGCAAGCTGTGATTTAATTTACGTAATAACATGTTAAGCAATAAGGAGTAGTAGCAGTTTTGACACGGTTAGGTCAGAGATGGTTATGGAGTAGTAGCAGTTTTCACCGTATCTTGAAATGTGTACCTACAAACCCTCTAACAACTATAATAGCTACACATACTCGTGAACAAATAGAACTTTCTCTTAAAAGATAAACTTACTCGACTCGCTTCCACAAATGATTAGTTTTGTGGTAAAGAGATAGTGTTAGCCATTGACGTTGCAAAATTATCATCATTATCAAGTTTCAAACTACCATGAACTTAAGGTTGTTCCCCCAAAATTAATACAATGAGATTATAATTCAAGCAATTTATAGCCGTGGGTGTTATTTTGAACGGTTACCCATCACAGGCGAGTCGATCGACCAATACTTAAACCAGTATCAGAAAGTTTTCTCATTTAATTAAGGATATTTGAGTCGTTTCATTGAAGTGTTTCTTTAGAAGTCTATCCTTAGAGTTCGAATCAGTTTTAAGACTCGCTGTTATATCCAACTTAGTTCTTAAAACTTGAGTATTTTGTAAAAGCTTTTGCAACAAAATAAAATGTGTTGACTTAGCATGCTGTTCATGGTTTGCAATGAGACACTATGCCCCTTCGTTTGATTTTTGTGATTTTTAAATTATTATATAAGAGTTAGGAGATATTAAAAATAAGTATGGTTTTTTTTCGCTCCTAACTCTTGTAATGATCAAAAAATCGAAAGCTCAAAAAAGACGTGAGATACGACTCAATATACTCTTCATACCTGTGTAAACCCTGAGTGGACGCAAGAAGCGGAGCGTTCGGCGGGGCGCGCAGCGTGGCGTCGGGCTCACAAGTGATTTGAGCAGCGTGCACTAAGGCCACTATACGTTTGCACTTGTTTCATATGCACGCCGCACGCCCAGCACCGCTGCACGCCCAACTCAAGCGTCCACTCAGGCCTTAACACATTCAGGGCCAAGAACCCGAGTATCGGGTATACTGTTCGTAGCGACTACGCGCTACATACGGCAAACACGTGGCTACGCGTTACGAGCGTAACCCGTAGCACTTAGTGGCAATGAATGTGTTAACTTAAGCCTAAATCCTACTAAAACTGAGTCTTGTTTATCTACAATGAAACTCATGTTCTTACTTATTCTAATTGATGGGTATGAAAAATAAGATCACAGTTACTCAAGTTCGAATGAGTGCAGAACTCGCCTGCGCTTAATGTGCGATGGGAACAGCGCCAGGTCAAAAACCCAATGGAAATCCCCTGGAAAGGGTAGGGTTCTTTAACTTTTATCACAGATCAGATATTTTATTTCTAATAAAATACTGCGGCTCATGTTACCTAATATATATCTGTATAAAGGAAATTATTATGAAATAGACAGACAAACGCACATAAATATAGTATACATATAAACTAGTTATTTGTATGTACGCACTTATGTTTTATTTACATACAAATATATCAAAAAATTTAAAAAGTGACGAAATTTTAAATTCCTTAGGTTCAGTGGGAGGAGATAAAAAGTTAATTGTAATCAGTAACTAATGTCATTAGTTCACCATGCCCCCTACCTATACGATGCCCTGCATATTTTGACTATTGTCTATCTTAGTATCTTTAATACAGTGAAACCTGGTTAATTGGCACCTGGATAAATGGAAAACCTCAATAATTGCAACCAAAAGTCCGGTCCCGGTCCCTTGAGACCAAAAGGCCTCTATAATTGAAATTTTGGAACCTCTATAATTGCAATTTAGATTTTAGGGCTTTTCGTAATTTTGCCTCTGTAATTGACCACGTCGCAACTAAGACCTCTATAATTGACACTGTGCTAAAAAAATCCGTTATTTTTGTTCTCCTTTTTATCTCTATTATTGAAACGAGTCTTACTTATTACCTCTGTAATTGAAATAATGTAGTTGTAGCAGAAACAATATTTTAATAGCAATGATCATTTTATTTATATCTTCATCCAGAATTCAATTTATTTATTGGGTATCTATCACATAGTGAATAGAATCAGGCGTTACTTTACGGAAATCCATATTAATTAAAAATAAATTTTACTTTGCTAATCCGCGAAAAGATAACGTGCTAGTCAATCAGTGCTAACCCGTTATACTTACTTACACACTATCTATCACAGCCTGTAGTAGGTGAAATATTTTTTATTAAATCAAAAACAAAGTATGCTTTTTACATTCCAATAAAACTTTCTTCTACAATTCAAGGGAATTTTTTAAACCCAAATGATTAATAAGAAAATAAAGTAGTAATTAATGTAGTGTAAAAGTGCAAGTATAGAAGCTATATATAGACCAGAAACCCAGAACGTAAGCGTGTAAATCTACTTTCAATGGTTATTTGCACCTCCATAAAAGTAATTTGTCAGAACGCAACCTCTATTAATGAAAACCTCTATAATTGACACAACGATTTTTTGAACCTCGTTAATTGACACGACCTGCTTAAATGAAAAACCTGTTTAATTGACAAAAAATGGCCGGTCCCTTGAGATTGCAATTATCCAGGTTCCACTGTATAGCCGAATTACACTCTGCGAAAACGATCTGATAAATTTTTAATGTTAAAATATACAGCAAATTATGTATACAGTACATTTACGATCCCTGTACAATAATTAATAAGAACGTGTTAGATACTTTAGCATGTTGCTATCATCGATCACTCTTCTAAGGCTTTTGTTTGACTTTTGTTTCATTCGGAAACAGGCTTTCTGTCAATTATCCGCAAACAATGCGTTGATGGAAAGATTTTTAGCCGAAACCTTATACTACGTAAAGAGAGAATTTCCTCGGCAACTCGTGTACCGGATATCAAATTAATTCTTAAGAAACAAAACGCCTACACAATGTAAACAACAAAAAGATTATTAAATCTGATTAAAATTAGAAGCACCACAATAGATTCAGATTCGGAGAGCACGACAGGTAAAAGCTGTACCTAAAATAAAGGATTATCCCACCAAAACATTCTGTGTAATATTGGAGGCCAAGTCTCATTAGTTTTTACACTTTTTACTGTAAAAAAAAGTTATTAAATCTCAGCAAAAGCCAAGCCCCTAAAGTCAGGGCACTTTACTAACCCTTCATCTGGGCAAATCTGGGTAAAAAAATAAGTCCTAGACCGCTTCAAAGTATTGTCCAGAAAATATATTTTAGTTCGTAATAACGTATACGGTTGCATACATTTTGGGATTTAAGGAATCGAAAATTATGTTTCGAGTTCGATTAATATTCTTACTCTGTACCTAATATTTTTGTTTATTTGCCAACCCACGATAAAAAGTGAAGAAAACTTTACGCACATTTTAAAAGGATTAATTACAAATGTTATCATCATTCCGCCCACATCTCGTCTTCGTCAAAGGACATTGATAAGGCTGCTCGTGTAAGAAGTTGGTGTCCTTTGCAACCTAATGAACTTGGCTTTAAGTCAAATGTGGGCCATGTTAAAGAGACGAGGCTTCAATAAAATTAACTTTTTAATTAGATCTCCTGATGGGATTGTTTCCTATAGATAAATTAATTTGTTTCACAGCGGTCATGAAATCAAATTTACGGAAATATAAGTATAAATAAAAAATATGATCGAATATAAATTGTGACGTCACAGAAGCTTTGCGATCTCCCACTAACTTCATGATAACAAACAGTTTTGATAAAAGTCAAATGAAACCATTAAGAGTAAATCAGCTGCTTGATGGAATTAACTATTTTTGTAAACAAGTCAGAGTAAAAAATATTTTGTGAAATTGTAATTTTTATTGAAACTTTTTGTACTATTTATGTGCAATGAATGTTTGGATAGGAGTATTTAATTTTGTATGTTTTACTGCTGCTTCTACGAAATACTTACGGCTCATAGAATCCACATGCAAATACGTACAAGACGACGCGCACGTTATTGAGCTGCTAAAAAGGTAAAAGACGATAAAGAGGTAATCTTTTTTACCTTTTATTTATTACCCTGTAGGGATTCAAAAGGATCGAATGACCCGAATCGAATCTCATTAAGGTTGTTGCTGAAAATAAATATGTAAAACTTCTTAGTCACTTAGGAAACATGCGTGCATGCGAATTTATAAACTGCTGTGCTTCATGCAATTTAAATGTATCCTTCAAGATAAATATTCTAATTAAATTATTGGTATTTTATTCTAAAAATATAAAAAATTTCTTAAAAAAAATACCAACTCCAGGGCGTCTTGCGCTTACACTAATAATTAGAATTAGTGAGGAAGATGCTCTGACGGGTATTATATCACGTTGGTGCAGTATTCCAGGAGAATGTCGCTTACGTAACGACATTCTTCTAATACTTCTGAAAATGCTGAGGTAGCAATATCATAGGTTGCTAATAATGACTTGGCTAACAAATTGGCGATATATTCTCAATCTAGATTAAGGTAGTTGCCATACAAAGCAAAAGCGTTACGTGAGGGACATTCTCGTGGAATACCTATAAATAATAAGAAACTAGTGAGTGGGTATTTTGTGTAGAAGTCTTCTAGAAATCGATTTCCGCTCATGTCATCTCGGATATGGGTATTTTCAATACATTCCGTATGATATCCTGAACACAAATATATGAGATGACAAGTTCGACAATGGTGGCGCTAGTATCTGTGAAAGAGTAGAAACCAATCAAATCGAAAAGGAATCCTCAGTACGATTAAATTTCAAATTCGCCATCAACATTTACTTTTAATTTAGAAATTGATTTTATTAATTCTGTTCGTCAATATTGATGTAGCAGCCATTTTTATGCAAATATTTGTCGAATAAAAAATACCTCTTAAAAATTTTAAGTTTATTGATTAATACAGGTTAGGTCACAGGTTAAATATTGTGCCCTTGTGGGTGGTTCGTCACTTTTTTCTCGCGCGGTCCAAGTAAATATGCTCATTTTCAGAGACCTACACGTACTCTGTTATTTAGTATTTATGTATATATATTTTTTTTGGCAAGGCTAATTAGATTATGGTGGCCATTTAAATCCAACAGACATAACTAACACCGGCAGATGTTCACTTCAATATCGTTCAGATAACCATTGACAGCTAGTCAAAATAACTTCGGTTTGATCGAAGTATACAATTAATGGCGTTAAACTCGGTCAAGGTCAGTAAACTAAAATATTTGATCATCCGCCGCCATTTCGTGATCCAAAGAGCCCATTATCATAACAGACTCTCTATAAGCGGGAAATTGCAATCGCCGCCGTTGTCTGCTCAGGATCGATTGGAGCCCGCATTGTTGACTAAATTGGATCCACGACTCCGCACTTCTTTGCACCGCCTTTTGATCTACGCAGCTATGAAATATTTATAAAACTGTCTGTGGGTGAAGCTCGTGAGTGGACGAGTGTAATGTGTGTGTAGCGCGGCAGTCCTTGAAGTTCGTAATACGAATCACACGGTTTTCGAGTTTACTGTGTAGAGTATGCTCCTCAAAAAAGTGTCATGTGTAATGCATAACCCTTAAATGGTGACGCTACGAAAGCATTGTTTTTTAAAACGTCATTTATGTATTGCCATTGCCGATAGGTACCCTTCAATTTTATTGTCCTAAGGCACAGACATACCAAAGAATAAAGGTACCTTTCTGATTCAGATTATACCAGCATTACTGCAGTAGTACTGCCTATTGCATTGATGCCACAAATATCAAAGATCCGGGCAGCAACATCGATTTTGACAATACTGATGCAGTAATGCTGCCAACTGCATTACTACAGGAAACGTCTACTTCAATATACATTTCTTAACAAAGTGAACTTTTTGACGTCTCCTACAGCAAACACCAACTCTGTTTTCTTGTTGCAGTCTGTATTAACTGTAAGTATAAGAGGGTCACAGATAGATACTTTAGACGCACTGTTTCATCCGTAACAATTTTTGATGCTGAGTGTACCTACCTAATAATCCTAAAGAACTAAGTATCTATAAAACAAAGCAAAATATAATCTATCTAACCTTTTAAGATACTACTCAAATATTAGCAACATCTTAAAAATAATAAAAGCTTTTAAGACAAATGCGTACCTTTTTCATCGCTCTTCTGGCTAACTCCTGAAGTAATTCAGATAAAAGTTCTGAATAAAGAATAGCGGCCCAAACAATCAATTCACGAGAATTTAAAGAAACGAGGATTGAAGAGACGGGAAAAATCCATTATACATTGCTAAGGTAGTGAGAGACAAAGTTTAACGCGAGATATCGTCACGTTTTCATTTAAGCAAACAAATAAGGAAACCGTAAGATTTCTGCAGAAACGATTCGAAGTTTCCATTAAGCGCTATGCTTATCTATTTGCAGATCCGTTAGAGAGTAGGGAGCTTGCGTCTTTTTAATTAAGTACATAAAACGATAGGCTTTTTAATACGAAGAAATAATGAGCCATAATTGCGTGGATTCAATTATTTTGAGCCAAAATCAAGCGCACCAAATAAAAAATAATTATATGAATATGAACATTTGACATATATTATTAATTGAGTTCATCAATTTTACATATTGTTATTATAGTAAGCTCAATAAGGCCTATGTTTTGGGTATATATATGTCGGAGCGTGACTCCAGAAGGACGTATTGCAGCGTTACAGTTCATTGTTTTAGATGCCTGTATAAAATCGATTAGCAATGTATTACTTGGTTGTAACGAAATTCCTAACGTAGAGAGTAACGCCGTCTATTGCCGTGTTGTTGAACTAATATGACAGGTAAAAGGCTTTGGAACGTCAAGTGGTTTAACTTGCGTGAAGATCGGTACGAGGTGGCATTTTTGTCGTTATGTTGGTAGACTGGTCGAGCAGGTTTGCCAACTTTACTTGGAGGCGGGAGCAGAGAGGCTCCGCCGCTGGTAGTTCTTCTGGATCGGACCGCGCTAGAGATCGGACGTTATCGTTAGCCATACCTCGTGCCTAACTCGCCACGTTCCTGAAGGATTATTCTGAAACTTTATTGAATCCAACGTTCTTTAACCATTTAGCTAAGTGTTTTATTTCAAGTGTTATTTTGATTTCTTATGTCTCATTAGAAGCTTACTTTTGTGAAATAAAGAAAGGATTGAAAAGATTTGTGTCCCGCTGAGTTTGTTGCCGGTCCCATATAGGGCTAAATCTTCTCAGGTCAGAGGTGTAGGGTTGGAGCCGGCCTAGTTTGACTTGAAGAAAGATTAGAACGATTTTATGTGATCTTTTTATTTCCAAATCTATCTTTAAAAAAAAAAAAATATACGCGTCGACTTGAGAACCTCCTCCGTTTTTTTCGTCGGTTAAAAATAGCAATTAGTTCTTTATATCATTTAGTACTGAAATAGAGTAGGCGCTAGTATTGTTAACGAGTCCGGATGTTTATTTCAACTAATTTAGCTGTGAAGTCAATATATCGAGTTACGCCCATGCGCCCACCCGCCATTTAGGACCCTCATTTCTCCGACATATATAATAGATATAGTTAAATAGACACCTACTAAAATACATAGAAAACATCTTTAACCCAGGAATATATTATCTGTGATAAACATACAAATAAATGTCCTTAAACCTTCTTAAGCAGGTTCACTATCGACTCGTTTAGAAGGCCGTTGAAATTTTCCTTCTAATATAACATTTACACATATTAAAAAATATAAATTAAGTATGTATTTTTCCTCTCAGTTAAATGCAACAGAATATCAAAATGACATTAAAATGTGTACCTTGAATAGTTAATAAACTATCTTTATCTCTTTACTGCTAAAAGAAAAATGTTGTGGTCGATTTTAAATGTGAACTTCAAAACTGACGTAAAATATTTTATGCATGTTCCCCATTCTGCAGATGCTGTGAGTTTCAAGACGCTTTGAGGCTTCAGCGTCTAGTTTGTTTGCGGTGATATTAAGAGGCTTAAGAGCTAATTTTAGTTTTTGAACTGTTGCGTTTACATTTAGAACTGCAGTGTTTACTGATTATTTACCATGTAAAGGATGACTCACGCTAGACCGGGCCGGAGCTACCGATGCTTCGTTTTCTATGGAAAGTACCACATGATCAGCGAAGCAGTGAAGCAGTGGTGGCCGAGTGGATATGACGTCTGACTTTCAATCTGGAGGTCGCGGGTTCAAATCCTGGCTCGTACCAATGAGTTTTTCGAAACTTATGTACGAAATATCATTTGATATTACCACTAGCTTTTCGGTGAAGGAAAACATCGTGAGGGAACCTGCATACATCTGCGAAGAAATTCAAAGGTGTATGTGAAGTCCCCAATCCGCATTGGGCTAGCGTGGGGACTATAGCCCAAGCCCTCTCGCGCATGAGAGGAGGCCTGTGCCCATCAGTGGGACGTATATAGGCTGAGATGATGATGATGATGATGATGATGACCACATGATCACCGATCAGCCGTCATAGAAAATGACGTGTTGGACGCCGGCCCGGTCTAGCGTGAGTCATCCTTAAATTGGTTGTCTACATACTATAGATACAACTAGTGGCTCTGTGGTATGTAGACTTCGCAAACCCCCACTGCTCCGCCATTTTGAAAAATTAAATAAAGAAAGAAATATTAAAGGAACATTCTTACACAAATTGACTAAGTCCCACGGTAAGCTCAAGAAGGCTTGTGTTGTGGGTACTCAGACAACGATATATATAATATACAAATACTTAAATACATAGAAAACATCCATGACTCAGGAAAAAATATCTGTGCTTATCACATAAATAAATGCCCTTACCGGGATTCGAACCCAGGACCATCGGCTTCACAGGCAAGGTCACTACCCACTAGGCCAGACCGGTCGTCAAAAACTAAAATAATAAATAATTCTAAAAACTGAATTCATAAAAAAATAATCTACTAATTATTAAACCTAGGTAGGGGAGCTGGGGGCTTAATGTAACAGGGGTAAGTAGTAACGCTCAATTTTGACGAGGAATTAAAAACATTTTAATTTTTTTTTGCTGAATGACTTTCTTATAACTCGAGGAATAACGTAAACACCGCCATTGCCCCGCCAGACATCGAAGCAAGTGGATGTGCACACGAGCTCTGTTTCGAACAGGTATTGGAAAAAAAATACTTACGAAAATGTTGATTTTGGCAATTGAACTTAAATTAATTGTTCATTGTGTTTTCATTGCTACAATGTAAATTGAATTGGCTTTCATTTGGTTTTATTTAAATACTTCTATAGCTTATAGTTTTTGACATATTTAATAAAATAGACATAATGGGCCCATGGATCAAGTAGTAACACAAGGCAGGGGCACGTTGTAACATATTAGTGTGCGTGTATTTTTTATTGCTCTCTAATAATTGTGCATATTTTTGCATATATAATATTATTATGACTCGTTGTATAGTGCGTTACAAATTACTTGCAGTTTTTTGTGCATTCTTTTATTCTTCTTTACTCTAGCATTGCCCAAGCGCTGCTGCTTGGTGAAGCGCTGGTAGCCTGGCGGTAAGAGCGTGCGACTTTCAATCCGGAGGTCGCGGGTCATAGGATCGAATAACAATGAATAATACAAGACTGTAAACCAATAAAAACTTTTTAATTCTTATACAGGGTGATTGGAAATTCGCCGTATTCCTTGAAAGGGGTTATTCTATGGGTCATTTGCAATGATTTAAGTCCAGTCAACCAGGGGTCAAAACTCATTGGTTTTCAAGTCATTTGAGTTTTTAGTTTTTTGTTTCAAAAACCCGCCTTTCGACTAAAAAGTTGTAATTGTGAAAAAAATAGTCAAATTTGGAATTAAAGAAAGCGTTCATCTAATAGCTAATAAACTACTGATTACGTGAAATAAAAAAAGATTGCCAAAACTTTCCAAATTTTTCAAAAAAAAAGGGTTTTGAAGTCACAATTTTTTGTAATTTTCCCCAAACTTTGTAACATTTTCAGGCATTACTTTAAAAAAAAGTATGACACTTTGCGTACAACATACAGAAATGAGTTCCACAGTTCTTCAGCTTTCCAAAAAAGTACGAATGGCGACATTTTCTCTTAAAGTTTTTAAAACTGTTCGTTTTTATTAATTTAAACATTACAAATCGTTTACAATAAATACCTATAAACTAACTTATATATTAAAACTAAAAATAAATACATCAATTTGTCAAAAATAAAAAATCTAAAATAAACCACCCTGAATCGTACCTGGCTCAAGGGTCCCCATTATTCCCGCTGCGTTCCCCCGCTGAACTGCAATGGAAACCTGCTGAACCAGATACGACCCAGAGCGAGGATCGCAGCCCCTCTCGCGCAAACGACGCCCCAATCCCCTAAAGAAAGCGCGAGCCTCTGATCCCCAAGGCCCTGCCGTCTCGATGGCCACCGGCACAAAGTCGTACGAGGATTCCAGCGCGGCATACTTCGCATGCTTGCTAATTAAATGTGCGCGTGCTTTTTAAAATAATAATAATAATAGCAGAGCAGGCGGAAGACTTGACCTAGGGTACGTGACCATTAATCGGTTTGTTTGTGTCACTTTATTATCTCCATGGGCTTTATTTGTCCCTTAATCGGTTTGTTTATGTCATTTTAGTATCTTAGTGGGCATTATTTGTCTTCGTTACCTTATCTTATCTTATTTTCTTGGGGTAGGGGTCACGTCAGATTGCCTTCGGCGACACAAACTAATTAAGACTTGACCTAGGGTACGTGACCATTAATCGGTTTGTTTGTGTCACTTTATTATCTCCATGGGCTTTATTTGTCCCTTAATCGGTTTGTTTATGTCATTTTAGTATCTTAGTGGGCATTATTTGTCTTCGGTACCTTATCTAATCTTATTTTCAAGGGGTGGGGGTGCTTTCCATGGAAAGAAATTTTTTTTGGAAAATTTTGGAAAGTACCTATTGGCAATTTTTTTTTTATTTCACGTAATGAGTAGTTTATTGGCTATTAGATTAATGCTTTTTTTTAATTCCAAATTTGAGTAGTTTTTAGACAATTACCACGTTTTAGTAGAAAGGCAGGTTTTTTTAAACAAAAAACTAAAAACTCAAATATCTTGAATACCAATGAGTTTTGACCCCTGGTTGACTGGACTTAAATCATTGCAAATGACCCATAGAATAACCCCTTTCAAGGAATACGCCGAATTTCCAATCACCCTGTAGATGTTGTTAGATAAATACTTTACAAACCCTCTTACTCAAAATCATAAAATTATACATATTTTAGACAATACAGGCCTTTTTCCAAAAACTGTTACAACAAGCCCCCTCCTCCCCTATTTACAAAACTGCACCTGAAACTGTATCGTAAAGTTGGAATTGGGCCGTAGGCAGCTATACCTTGAAATCCAAAGATCATGATGAAATATGATTTATTGTGTAAGCTTAGTGCTAGGTATTGTTAAAACTGTTGCGTAGACAATAATACATTTTCTAGGTGACAGACAATGGATTCGTGTTAGTACTTAAACCAATATACATATTCTCTTCAAAGTACATAATCCTAATCCTTCTACAATAGAAGTAAACTTAGGGATTATTTTTAACCTATAAAGAATACGCAATAGAAAATACATTCACGCACGTACAGCCCACAATGGGGGTGGTGAAAGAAGACCACTTAGGGAATACTAAACAGGTCCTCGGATAAGCTTACAGGGTACCGTTTGAGCAAACACCCTTAATGAAAGCTGCCTGTCGATTGTCGAACTTTTGTTTGCTAATTTTCATCCAGAAAGCCTATCTATACGTTTTAGGTACGGTATTTGCTTACCGTACCTATTAGGTACGGTATTTGCTAACCGAGCAGCAACACACTTTATTAGGTAGGTACTTGAAGTATTTTGAAGGTTTTATACTTGCAGATTTTTTTAATAAATAAAAATGGAAAAGTTCAAAAGGTAAACTAAGGCAGCGCAGTTGTTGGAGCAACAGAAAGGTGTCCCAGAGTCGGGAGTTTGAATCTCAACGGAGGCGTTGAATAACTATAATCTCAAAATTTGTTATTAGCCTAACAGAGTAAGAACAATAAAATTATTTAATATCGGTTAGCCCTTTACTAAACAGGATTATGAGGATTATAAATGTGATTTAAGAGACATCTTAAATCACATTGATAATCCTCGCGACAGACAAGTCGCGTAAAAATAGTCATGTTTTTAAGTTCAATGGGCTCTTTCATCTGGCGTGTATAGTGGACAAGGTAATACGTGTAAAATTACCATACTTAACACAATAAAGGGAAAACAGGAGGCAGGTACAGTCGCCATCAGATATATCGGAGCAGCCAAGGTGTTCACAATATCTGAACACGTACTCTTACGCATTGACAATAGAGGCGTGTTCAGATATTTGTCAATCAAGACTGTGCCTTGACGCTTGGTCACCTAATCTTTTAACAGTTTTAACACACTAACCGCTGAGCTACGGTTATAGCCGATA
Organism: Cydia splendana; assembly: GCF_910591565.1. Classification (NCBI taxonomy): domain Eukaryota; kingdom Metazoa; phylum Arthropoda; class Insecta; order Lepidoptera; family Tortricidae; genus Cydia; species Cydia splendana. Next base: position 16,370,933 of record NC_085969.1, on the reverse strand, counting down.
ACATGGATTTCCTGGGCAGAGATAAAACGACAACTTGTCGTGATTAAGGAGCCCACTGATTAACAGTCCGCTGGACGGTATCGGCCTGTCAGTTAGAACAAAATTTTGACAGTTCCGAACAACTGACAGGCCGATACCGGCCGGCGGACTGTTAATCAGTGGGCCCCTTTAGGGCTGAATGGGTTAAATAAATAAAACATTTAATAAAGCAGCATCCTGACATTGGTCGAAAATGGTGTAAACATTTCCAAATTTATACGCATGGATGTAAGTAAAAAGAGGTAGATATGGTACCAGGCGCACGATCGTGAGCCATCAAATATAGGTTCCGGAACCTATATTTAGTTAGTCGTATGGGTGACGCCAACCTGTCAAGTTGTCAAAATCGTTGGATCAAATTTTAGTTTTGTCAACTATGAACGTCACACGTCTACATAAATAAAAGGTCATTGTTTATACGTAATACTCTGTGTAACTAAAACTTTATCAATTAGTCAAATTATAATTAAAGCTAGCAATAGCACGAGCACGAGCTCATTATGCTCTTGACATATTTAGTTCCAATGTCGTTCAAATGATATAATGATAATGAATCATATTACGCGCATTCGATATCAAAGGAATAATAAATAAGCAAGCGCTTTATATGGGTACTAAATACGCTAATGGCTCTTAGGTATTAGGTACCGTCAACCAGGGTGAATAGGGATGGCTGGGGTGAATAGAGACAAAACTTCAAATGTGATTTACGGGTCCTAAAGGTTATCTGGAAGACCGGTTTTTAGTGATAAGACCGCCTTGTTTTGCCTCTTCTTAATTTTCTGTATTCTTTGTATTGTTTTATGTATGTACTTAATGTTATTCGAAAAAATATTTTCAGTCTAAATATAAATATATTATATCCAAAACACAAACCTTCTCCTCTTTAAAAAAAAGCCTTTACGTGCCACATACACCTATATTAGGAAACCAGTCGTATACGTTCGATGTGAAAACTACCTACTGATTTCTCGTCATCAAATTTTCCTTTGAAAATGTGTTCAGATAAAATACTCGCTTTGAGTACATTCGTCAATATAATTTTGCGCATTCTCGAATACACGCGGTAGAAAACATTTTCTGTTGCTATTTGCTCAATAAAAATTTTGTTCCAAATTCGAATTCACCCATTTGTTTTTGTTTTCCTCTTGCAATTAGTTGTTGCGTTATAGATTAGACTGTTTGCCTGATATTTATTGGGCATTGAAAATGCCGCCATAATATCTTTGTGAGCCGGGTTCAATCCTCCCTATTCATGAGACATTAGTATGAGAAATTTAATCAAGGTAGTGACCCGTTTCACGGTAAAATTTTAGTTTGATTGGTATATATTTACTCTAAAGTGAACCTTAATACTAGAACAGTAAGATCCTAAACGAACGCACTGCTGTATCAAATACAACCGTTTTACCTGATGCGTGTTAACATGATAAAATCGGGACGGGTCGAGTCGGCATTTACATTTAGGCCATAATAAGATGTACCTATTTGAATTTCTCAATGAAATCTCACCTAAATTTTTCTCTAAATGCTGCCTCTTGAATTTCTTTGCACTGTACTTACTGGTAGGTAGATTCACATATATTATATTTGTTAGTAGATACATATTTCTTCTTCTTCGTCGTTATCCTCACAGCTGAGGGTCGTGACCACCATAAGTAGCGCTATCTATAAGAAGTCTCCAGGCTGCTCTGTTCTGAGCCTGATGAAGTGCGGACTGTGTGCCACTATTAATTGCCTCCAGGAGAGGATCCGTCCAGCGAGTTGGAGCTCTGCCTCTACTTCTTGTTCACTCTAAAAAATGAAGACCAACTAAGAGCAGTTTCTTCTTAGTTGACGTTAAGTTAATTACAACAATTACGATCTTATATAAATCAAAGAAAGCTGATTACTTAAAACAATAAGTGTATCTGTAATTGAACTAATAAAGTAGGTATTGATTAATCCTAACAATTGTATACCTTGCATCTATTATTAACTTGTTGACATAATTATGTAACGTAGGTTGATTCAATAAATATCAAGCTTAGTTGATCTTACTAGGGTCAATTAGTTAGCATAATTCTTTTTCATGTATATATTGAACAAGATCTTAGTTAGCTCAGTTACATAGCAATAGTAAAATCAATCAGAATTACCTTGTTTGAAATGTCGAAGTCCTTGTTAGGCTCGTATGGAATCAAGATGCTTGATTACGACTATCAAAATATTGATAGGGCCAACCAAATTTTTTTTAGAGTGTTCCCTCGACACGGCCAATCATTATGATTTTCTCGAGGTTGTGTGATTCTCGTCTCGCCACGTGTTCAAAGAAAGAAAGAGCTCTCCGCAAGCAGACTACAGAGAGAGGAGTGAGGACTTTTAGTTAGGATTGAAGCATTGGTGCGGCGTTCAGTCCATGACACTCCCAGCATTTTACGCCAGCACCACATCTCGAATGCGTCAATCCTATCCCTTAGCCTAGCTTTCAGCGTCCATGTTTCGGAGGCGTATAGGAAGATAGAGAATATGAGTGTACGCATTAGTTTAACTTTTGTACTGCGGTAGATGTTGCGATTCCTCCATATCTTCTCTAGGCGCGTTACTGCCGCCTTTGCAATCTGAGCTCGACGTACCACTTCTCTCTCACAATCTCCATCATTACGAATCAAAGATCCCAAGTAAACAAACTGTTCTACAGACTCTAGTTCGCGCAACTCGAACGTTCTCTGGGATTTTCCCGCTCGGTCGACAAACATCAGTTTGGTTTTGTTCCGGTTTATCCTTAATCCGTACTCCACACTAACGGACTCCAACTTTTCCAGCAGTTCCGCTATCTCACTTTCGTTTGCGCCAATGATAGTGGTGTCATCAGCAAACCGCAAGTTGTTGATAAGGTGACCACCGACTCGGATACCACCCTTCCAACCTTCCAACACTCTGCGCATTATGTGCTCGCCGATGAGGTTGAATAACTGCGGGGAGAGGATGCAACCTTGTCTTACGCCACGTTCGGTTTTAAAAGAACGAGACAACGCATCATCAAGTCTGACTTTCGATTGTCCGTCAGCATAGAGGTTTTGCACTAAAAAGGTCAGGTGTTCCGGTACTCCCATCTCCGACATGATTTTAAACATAACAGCCCAACTGATACAGTCAAACGCTTTAGCATAGTCAATAAAACAGAGAGCCATTGGGATGTTAAATTCGCGTGCTTTCTGTATCAGTTGCCTCATATTCAAAATTTGCTCCCGAGTTCCTCTATTCTTCACGAATCCAGCCTGCTCCCTAGCTATTTGTCCGCTTATATAGCATTCCAGTCTTCGGTTTATAATATATAGCAGAACTTTAGCCGCGTGCGAGATGAGGGAGATGGTGCGATAGTTCTCACACTTACGTGTGGAGCCTTTTTTGTGCAAAGGAACAATAATGGATTCTGTCCAGTCATCAGGCCACTGCCCAGTCCTCCATACCTTATTACATATACTGTGAAGGATTTTATTGCCTTCTGGGCCTAGATTCCTACATACACATATACATATTTATATTATGAAAAATAATAAACATCTCTGAACTGATAAAATAATCTCTGAATTAAGGTTGTATTTCTCTTAGTAAGGACATCCTGATAAGCAAGCTAACTTGCTGCATGCATATGACTTACTTGACTTGACTTATTGTCCTATGTACCCTAGGTGGGGCAGAGGGCGTCCACAGTGCGCCGCCATCTGGATCGGTCTTGAGCTTCGTGCTTGAGTTCGCTCCAAGTCTTCCCGATAGCCTTCGCCTCTGCAACAATAGTCCGGCGCCAGGTCTGTTTTGGGCGGAAACGTTTCCTCTTTCCTTGGGGATTCCAGTCGAGGGCTTTCCTCGGTATGTGGTCAGGATCCCTTCGGAGTGTATGCCCAATCCAACTCCATTTCCGGCGCTTGATCTGCTGGTCGATCGGGGTCTCATTGCAGCATCTCCACAGGTTGGCATTAGAAATTTTCTCGGGCCAGTATATACCGAGAATGCGGTGGAGGCAGCGGTTAATACAAACCTGAAGCTGGCGCGAGATGTCTTTTGTGACCTGCATATGCAGAGTTAGATATATCTGCAGTTAACGGGCTGTGATATATCTAACTTAACCAAGAATTAAAGTCGACTAGTAGAAAAACTCTTTTTCTCAAAAATGGACGGCAAAGTCGACTTTGCCGTTTAAAAAATAGGTTGCGAAGCGCGTAGTTTATGGTCAGTCAAAAATTAAAAAGTTAAAAACATTGCAGTCTCGATTTTGGGACTGCAATGTTGCATACAAATTCCATTATTTGTCGAGTTCCAAACTTTTTAAAAGTTGAAATGGCCATATCAAATGAAGGCACAGGCCCATTAAACAGCCAAACAGATGATTAGTACCGCGACTATTTAGCTGTCTCAAATAGGTTGGCGTATTTTCGGCAGAAAAATACACTTCTATTTTTTTATTAAAAAAATAAAAAGGCGGCAAAGCTAATTTTTTCAATTGTTTCTACTTTTTTCTGTGAAAATATATACGTAAGAAAGTTGCTTTTGTAAAATATTTCTATGATATTTATATTTCTTGCACCATTTTTGAGAAAAGCACTATATATGACTCGGCTGGAAGGCTATTTGCTGGCTTCGGATTCAATTAAACGGACTCCCAAGGTCGTCCGTTTAAAACGAATCCTCAGCCTGCAAGTAGCTACTTCCGAGCCTCGGCAATAATGTACTATTTTCTACTCGTCGACTGTAATTCTTGAATTAAGATTTCTTATACCAAACTGCAATTGGGTATTTTTAATGTATCTCAACTATAATATTCATTTCGATACAGTTTAGTCAACTATAATGAAATTGACCAATCACAGCTCGCCGCGATCAAGAGGACGAAACAAAACCATAGGTAAAATTAATTATTTATTTTAGGTTGTATAGTAGAAACAATTGGTTCGTAACTCAGAAACGCGCATGGGACACCCTTAATATAGCAACATCCATAGACTACGAAAACCACTTAGTGTTGCTTGTTAGTCTCCATAGGCTACGGTGGCCAAAATCGACAAAACAACTGTCTAAAAATTGAATTTAGTGCGGAGCAAGTACCAGGGCCTCATGAGTTACGAGAAGGTGTCGTTGACCAACCCGCCGTGGGACGCGGGGCGCGGCGGCCGGGGCGCGTACCAGAATGAAGGTATCGCGGCTGATAGCGTATCATAGCTCTATACTTTTGGTTTGGTTTGTTTGTATGATTCTACTAGTTTAAAGTATTATTTTTGTTGATTCGTAGAAAAAGTATTGTATACAATAGTGATATAATCAAGCTTTTCAATCTCGTACCTTACTTAGGCAACTCAGCAAGCTTCGTTGCCTAAACACGGTACTCGACTGAATAACTCTCTCTTATATCACGATTGTATAAAATACTATAATTATTGTACAAAAACACAATACAAGTAAATAACCAGGAAAATGTATGTAATTACAAAGGCGAGTGTCTTCGAAATAGGTAACCTTTGAGTCGATGAGAGGGGAAAGTGAGAGAGTGATTCTCAAAATAGTGGCATCTTAACCTGTCATTGAGTTTTTGAATTGAATGTATCCTCATTTGCTCCTTTTCATGAAACAAAAATGTTTATAGATAAACAAAAACAATGTTTATCGAGGCCAAGTCATTATTTTTATTTTTATTCAATACTTATATTTAAAAAATATAAAGAGTACCACTTTTTACTGTAACCTGTCTTGTCCAAATGCATCGCTCTTCCAGTTTTAGTTCTTAAGATTTTATAAGCACCAATTAATGTTAATAAAATATCATGCTATATAATAAAATAGACAATATCTTTTAAAATGTACGTTGCACGGGTCTTATATATAATTTTTGTACAACAATATGCACGCACGAAGTTTGTCCAAGGATATTTTCATTGTAACCTGTACATCCGCGGTATCGCATCACACTCACGCACACTAAATTATATTTAGATCATAACTGTGACAAAATATTAGCTAAGTATCAAACTAACCACCGTAGGGAACCATCATGACCCAAGTGTCGTAGTTTCGGAGAGACAAGTGATTAAAGGCAGGATCTGGAGTTTGTAACAAAATGTTAACTTTAACTTGTCTCGATTATTTTACGAAATTGGTATGGGGCATAATGTAATAATATTATTTTAATATTGTATGAAGGTATATTCATCTATGCTAAAAGTGAGACATTCGTATTATTATCCGTTTAAGAGATAAAATATAAAAGAATGTATTTTTCACTATTAATCCAGTAACTTTGTCGAATTTTGTAACCTGGCTCTTTTGCGTCAAATCCGGTAGTTCTGATTTTTTGCAGACTTGTTTATGATGTTGGCCTAATGAATAATCCAAGTTTGTGACTTCGAGCGCCGAACGCAACTTTGTCAAATTGGTTTAATCGATTTTTGACAAAGTTGCGTTCGGCGCTCGAGGTCACAAACTTGGATTATTCATTGGGCCAACATCATAAACAAGTCTGCAAAACATCAGAACTACCGGATTTGACGCAAACGCAAAATGTATAATTTTACTGTATTATATAACCTGCTTAACTTTAACCTGTGATCAATGTACAGGTTAATGTAAATCTTAACAGGTGATAGTGACTTCTGACTCGATACATATATGTACAAGACCTTTGAGTCTATATATGTCCGCTTTCACTAGCATAATAACGTCAGCTCGTGCTGGCCGTCTGGATGTTCACACAGGAAATGCAGGATGTGATGTTAGACTCTTTCTATTTGATTATATATTATTTTATATTAAAACTCACTTTAACCTGCTACATTTCCCTCCTTGGTAACCTGTGTAGTGTAACTTTAACCTGTATCTCAAAACTTCAACTTGCCATAATTTCGTTCCCTTTTTGAAATTTGGGTTACTTGAAGTACTTATTAAAAAATATTCTTATTTCTTAAAACTGAAAAAAAAAAACAAAAAATAATTTAAAAATAAATATTTAATTGGTTAACTTTAACCTGTAGATGCCACTATTTTGAGAATCACTCGAGAAGAGAACGTACCTACCTAATGATATTTTAAGGACAGATAATATTTGTGTATTTTACACGGCGTATGATTATTGTTATCGGAATAAAATATTCACCAAAACGTTGACAAATAGATATTTTGACGCTAAGTTACGATAACTCGAGTCGTTGAAAATCGATTACTCACGAGTCGAGAACGATAAATGATATTGATATAGATACTGATCTAGAAACAGTAGCATAATCTCATAGTAAGTAATTTACATTGACTTAAGAGTTAATGCAAAAAAAGCAAATCTGCTTTAAAATGCTTGAAACTTTTGGTTATTTTCTTTTTCCTGCCGATGTTGAATAAACCGAGTACCTAGGTGAAAGAGATTTTAGGACTGCCGTTAATGGCTTCCAGTACACATGAATTTCTCGTTTACAATTCAGTCATCGCGAAACCTTCCGCACCATTTACCGCGTCAATTTAACAAACCTAAATCACAGTGCACCTTCTAACAGAACTCTAACGTGCTGTAACTTAGAATTTAGAGAGGTATGCCACAGGTATATGTCATCTGTCACATCTATAGCAGAACCGACAACCGTTGGAGTAGGCGTGTTCTAGAGTGGAGACCACGGCTTGGCAAACGTAGTGTAGGACGCCCTTCAGCTAGGAGGAGCGATGACATACCTATATATGTATCTGGCAGCGATTGGAAACCAAAAACTAAAAACCGAGCTCAGTGGCGTGCCATGGGAGAGGCCTATGTTCCGTCCAGCAGTGATCGGAAGTATATAGGCTATGATGATGAAAGTTCATATCTCTCTCATTTTTAATACTCCTAATTAAATAGTAGCACTCCTAGTCGTAGTGTATTGTTAATTATTACCAAAACCGGGCAAGTGCGAGTCGGACTCGCGCACGAAGGGTTCCGTACCATAATAAAAAAAAACGGTCACCCATCCAAGTACTGACCACGCCCGACGTTGCTTAACTTTGGTCAAAAATCACGTTTGTTGTATGGGAGCCCCATTTAAATCTGTATTTTATTCTGTTTTTAGTATTTGTTGTTATAGCGGCAACAGAAATACATCATCTGTGAAAATTTCAACTGTCTAGCTATCACGGTTCGTGAGATACAGCCTGGTGACAGACAGACGGATAGACGGACGGACGGACAGCGAAGTCTTAGTAATAGGGTCCCGTTTTACCTTTTGGGTACGGAACCCTAAAAACAACGACAAATTTGTGCGACAATGCCCGTTGAATAGACTTCATATTAAGTAGTTATTGTTGTTCGCAATTATTTGTCTACTTATAATATACTTGATTATAAATATTATAATAGAATACTAGTCTATTATAATATTTATAATCAACATTTAATTATTAGATCGTTCGCCTACTCCACATCTCAAAGTTACAATATTAACATTCGTATTATTCTGGCACAGAGCAAGAATAAGTATTACCATAATTTTTGCAAACACTATGCATTCATATGTGTGCCACACGCCACCATTTTCAACCCGTTGCAAGGCGGCTGGGCTTTCACGATATTACATAAGTTAGATTTCAACTACTTATTCAAGTGATTTATAAGCGAAAACATTTAAGTACCATTGTCATACTTAGATATAATTATAAACGTTATAATTATGTGCTTACTAAACTTCAATCAGGACTAATCATGATTATGTTATTCGATGAATTTGATCCCTTAACTTAAAGACCTATTGATCTCCATATCAAATCGCAGGGTAGTATCAAGATTGGTCGATAGGTATTTTATTGCTTCGGATATTCTTTATGGTGGTAAGTATAATTAATTCCTTTATGCATGTAGTGCTATTCATAATTTAGTTCGAGAGCTGGTCTTGAAAAAAGGTATGCAATTTATAGAGCAATTGAGAGTCTCTTTAATCAATGTGCCTCACAATCGTTATGACTGGGTCCTGGTAGGCATAGGCACCTCGCAGATGCTGTTCATCAGTTGAGGTAAGTACCTAATGGTAAAGAGGTGAAGATCAAAGTCGTTTTTACAAGCTTTTATTTAACTTTCCCTGTTAGAAGTATGTAAGCACGATATGTAGGTAAGTTTATTGGTTTATTAGTGTGGGTCAAATCTTGGAAGCTAAATTTCACCCACTTCCCGATTTTCGTTTGAGCTGAAAATTTGCATAAGTACCTGTACATAATGTAAGTCGGGTGACTATGCAATATTATGGTACCATCGAGCTGATCTGATGATGGAGACAGGAGGTGGTCATAAGAACTCTGTGATGAAACCACGCAACCTAATTGTGTTTGGGGTTTTTAGAATTATCTCGATGAGTATTATTAGTTATATGTAGGCGTCACAAACCCGGTTTCACCGAAATCGAAAAAACCGGAAAACCGGGTTTACAGCTTATTGCAAAAACCGGGTTTTCACTTTAATAAAACCGGCTTTTTCGAGGTTTTCGATTTTGCAGTTTTATATACATAGTTTAATTATTTTGAAGAGCGAATTAAAAAGAAATATACGCTTACAGCTTTTTAGTCTCTTACGTTATATCTATTTGCCCAGTTTTGCAGATAGGCTACTTAGGTGCTCCTTGAAGTTAAGGCTTTAATCCAGGATGTTTCGGAGATATTTAGGAAGGAAGTTGTGGCGGAGAAGATTGCCCCTGAATTTTACTCTCAGCTCCTTGTTGGCTAGTTTGTTGCACTGGTGAAAGCAGGACACCTCGGTCTTGGAAGTGCTGGGGCACAAACGCCACCGAGAGAAATAGTCATCTAATAGATTCAGGTCCTTTTCCAGGGTATTTTATCCCATTTACAAGCTGTCTTTTTGTGTCACAAGGGGCAGGTCATCAGCATAAGCAAACGTCCGCGATGTGGTGTTAGGCAGGATACGACTCAACCATCGGTATTTTCAGACCTATGACAACTAATACTAGGCGGTGTTGTGAGTGTGGAAAATCCGCTAGCACGTACAGCTCGGCGGCCACTGGGGTACCGTCTATTGTTCTTGTTGTCAATACTTCCGGGTTGTGGTCACTTCTCCATCGAGCTGATTTGAAGGTTCCTTTGCCTTTGTTTGAAACGACTAAACGACAGTGTTGTTCCTATCTGCCCAGTCCAGGATCGCGCAGGGATGGGTTTTCCAAGTAAGGAAGGGGTGGAGTAGGCCAGCATCTACGTGGAGACATATATATGTTGCATATCCGCGTTTCGCCGATTTGAATAATCGTGGTGGCGATGTTCTTGCAATCGATGTTATTTGAAATCACGTTGACCAGGGCAGTAAGAGAAGACCGGCCGTATGTCGAAGTTATATATTGTTTATTGTATAATGCCGCTACCAAATAAAATCCCGGTATTTTACCTCGTTTAGCGAGTTGGTCATCATCAGCGGTGTGTGTTTCCAAAAGGAGGACTATGTCAACACCGTCGTCAGCTTCGTCGTGTCGTGTGCTTAGGCATGCCGTTTTAGAATTGCTGACTTAGTTATAAACTTTATTGATGGGTTTGGATTGATTTATTGATAGTCTTGGTATAGATAAAGTAAATAGAAATGTCGTTGAAGACTTAATATTCAAGCATTGATCCTAAAAATACTTGCTTATTTTACAAATTATACGTAAAATCGAAATCACCGAAAAAACCGGAAACCCGGTTTTACAGTTTCAGAAAAACAGAAAACCCGGTTTTCTAAAATACGCACGGTTGTGTGACCCCTAAACAAAAATCTTAACCTGGCTTTCAAACATCTAAAAGTCGGACGATTATAACCTAGGCTAGGCTATTTCGTTACTGCGTGGGTTCATACATTGTGTGCAGAGTGAGAAATCAGCAGAAGATTGATTAGTCAGGTGTAGTGGGGGATTGATGGCGCGCCGACTGCCGTCCAACTGAGATATGAGCCACTTAATGCCTTCGTGATAACGTTTGCGGGAATCAAACCAAAACACAATATTCTTACCTACTTGTTATTTCATAGAGGAACTGTAGGGCTAAAATTGTAAGAAATCGTGTGTTAGAAAGTCCATTAAATAAATAAAATAAATAAATAAATATTATAGGACAATTTTACACAGATCGACCTAGTCCCACAGTAAGCTCAATAAGGCTTGTGTTGTGGGTACTAGACGACGATATCTATACATATAATAAAGCTGAAGAGGGTCGAAAGTCTGTACATGGAAGATATTCGAAAAAAAATTGGCTGGGGATACTTACAATCAATAACAGAACACGTTCAACAGTTTTAGGGTTCCGTACCTCAAAAGGAAAAAACGGAACCCTTATAGGATCACTCGTGCGTCTGTCTGTCCGTCCGTCTGTCCGTCTGTCACAGCCTATTTGCTCCGAAACTACTGGACCAATTAAGTTAAAATTTGGTATACATATGTAAGTCTGTGACCCAAAGACGGACATGTAACGTCAACGTATGAATTTTAAACATAGGGGCCACTTTTGGGGGGTAAATGAGAAAATTAAAAAACAAAGTTGTGCAAACTATATCGTGTTATATATCAAATAAAAGAGCTCATTGTAAGAATCTCAAATGTTTTTTTTTATAGTTTTAGGATAACCAGTTTAGATGTTATTCAAGAAAATAGACAAAAAATGACCATTCCCAAACTACTGGGCCTAAAATTTTTAAAAAATACACAAAATACTTCTTTGCCGAAAGATGACAGGAAAACCTATTAGAAATCTACAGTCAAGCGAGAGTCGGATTTAAGAACAAAAATACGGTGTGCCTTTTTTAGGGACACTGCCGCAATGGTTTAAGTGAAATGTGGATTACACAGCTATTGCGAAGGCCCTAGGCCGATATTCGCATAAGGCCGACGACCCGGAGCGTCCCGAAGTGGCGTGCTTTTAGGTTCAAGCGTGAGTCGGACTGAAAACAAAAAATGCGACTAGACTGTATCTGGCACACAGCCGCAATGGTACTTGTATTATTGTTACGTGTTTTAAGATGAAAGGGGACGGCCGCTTCTCCATACAAACGTAGTCCCCATTTTCCTCTCTGGATATATACATTATGAAAAATATGTTTACATAATTTGATGTATATTAACCATAGCTAGAGTCTGGCTAGCCAAAAATTGTTGACATATATTTCGTTGTTGTATCACCAATTGTCTATGATAAAAAAAAAACTAAAAGTCAGTTGTCAATTTATGTCATTCATTCAAATTGTTTGCGGTTTATAAGGGGTTTATTTTAAATAATATTAATATAGTCTATACTGAGTGAGGTTCGCAAACTATTATTTAAGTTCGTAAATAATTACGACAATGTGCGAAGTCGACGTGTAGCGTTGTATAACGAAAAACTGCAATGTTTACAACTCCTAAGCAAATGTAAACAAATTAGGAGGTTGGTGCTCTATAAATATTTTAATACTTAGCATTTAGCATATTTGGCAATATTTATGTATTTTTTTTCGGGATGGATTAATATTACGGTATTTTCGAGCTAGGTCACAGCTAGGTCTTATTTACACTACATTTCATTTTTCGCCTTGTTACAATGGTATATAGTGAGAAAGTGTTAACATGTGTTTATCGTTGACTGTACTTTACATAGTGTTAGAAATTATATGAGCTGACTTTGAGTGCACGTCAACGTATATTTAATTTATATCCTTAGGTACCTTACGTGTGCACAGAAAATCAAGAATATTTTCTAATATCAAAACTATAATTCCTACTACACAAAGTGTGACCAGCCCAAGATTTTTTGAATTTCCCGCCAAACATTAGTGTAATATTTCAGTAGCCAGACTCTATGCGTAGCCATGCCCTATACGTTTGACTTTTTTAAATTTTTTGAATATTGTAAAAATGAGGGGCAAAAACCGATTTCATACAAATTTTTAAATGCTCCTAACTTTTATAATACAGTGAAACCTGGTTAATTGGCACCTGGATAAATGGAAAACCTCAATAATTGCAACCAAAAGTCCGGTCCCGGTCCCTTGAGACCAAAAGGCCTCTATAATTGCAAGTTTGGAACCTCTATAATTGCAATTTAGATTTTAGTGCTTTTCGTAATTTTGCCTCTGTAATTGACCACATCGCAACTAAGACCTCTATAATTGACACTGTGCTAAAAAAATCCGTTATTTTTGCTTTTCTTTTTACCTCTATTATTGAAACGAGTCTTACTTATTACCTCTGTAATTGAAATAATGTAGTTGTAGACAGCAGAAACAATATTTTAATAGCAATGATCATTTTATTTATATCTTCATCCAGAATTCAATTTATTTATTGGGTATCTATCACAGCCTGTAGTAGGTGAAATAGTGTTGATTTAATCAAAAACAAAGTATGCTTTTTACATTCTAATTAAACTTTCTTCTACAATTCAAGGGAATTTTAAAAACCCAAATGATTAATAAGAAAATAAAGTGGTAATGAATGTAGTGTAAAAGTACAAGTATAGACAGAAGCAATATATAGACCAGAAACCCAGAATTTAAGCGTGTAAATCTACTTTGAATGGTTATTTGCACCTCCATAAAAGAAATTTGTCAAAACGCAACCTCTATTAATGAAAACCTCTATAATTGACACAACGATTTTTTGAACCTTGTTAATTGACACGACCTGCTTAAATGGAAAACCTGGTTAATTGACAAAAAATGGCCGGTCCCTTGAGATTGCAATTATCCAGGTTCCACTGTAATTAAAAATTCGAAAAAAAAAAACGTAGGGGCATAGCTGATATAGGTAGAACAGACTGTATCAAAATATTTTTAATAATGTTAATATCCAGAGAGGAAAATAAATGAGGACTACGTTTGTATGAAAAGGCGATTTCGCGCGGGTCCTCCACTTTCATCTTGAGCACTATAAGTGTTATCTCTCTTTGGCCTTCGCTTTTAAAAAACTTGTGGAAGTTATGGGAAGCGCGAACCCGTCCGACGCTCCGAGCTTTCGGCCCTACGCGGAGCTCGGCCTTCGGTCTTCGCATTTGGACATTTGTACTATTGTTCAGCATTTAATCTTCCTATCCAAGCTACTTTGCATAGTTGCAGAGATATATGCTACCGCGCCATAACACTTACTGTTACATCTGGTTTTTGATCTGACTCATTCGGATCTTTCAAGACGTTACACGTACAAAAAAAAACATTGTTATAAAAATTCAACCCCTAAAATGGGGGTAGCCACAACACTCGATTGACTTAAGTTTGCCCCTGAATCTTAAAATAAATAAATATTAGGGGACATCTTACACAGATCAAACCTAGCCCCAAACTAAGCAAAGCTTGTACTATGGGTACTAGGCGACGATATACTTATGGCGCTACTTAGGAAGGAGGGGCAAACTTTTTTCAAATATGTGCTACTACTATAGAGTACCCTGGTAAACTAACAGATGGCGCTGAATTTAATACGTTGTGACATGAATAAGCCACCGAGGAAGGATTTTGCCAAATTAACTCTAAGTTTAGAAGAGGGGGTACGGATATCAACAAATTTAATTGAATAATTATGTTGATTTAATAATACGACAAGATTAAACGACAGTAAATTAATTGCCCCTCATTGCACAGTGCCATCTTTTGGGGAACTGAGTAAACATTAAGTAATTAAGAAAACTAAAAATGAGTTTACATAGTTACGTAGTGGTAAAATAAACACACATAGCAACACGCGTATAATTGCATAATTATTTAAAATTATTAATTTTCTCCGTCATGAATTACACCTAATCGTAATTATATCGCATCCATATCAAATCCATATTCATACGTATCACCTCCTTTAAGCAACTAATAATGACCACGAAGGTGGGTACTTTGAAAGCAGATATGAGCGTGAACGGGCTCACGAAAGCAAGTAGGAAAGCGGACCCTGGCAAAGGCCGGGATAACGCTAGGTAGAAGAAGAAGGTGGGTACTTTGAAAAAAAAAAACATTCACCTCTGTCATTTGCAGTGCCGGATTAACCCTTTTAAGCAAAATAAGCACTTGCTTAGGGCACCACGTCTAGGGGGCACCAAAACCGTAGGCATAAAAACGCGCAGGCTGCATCAGCATTGCAGTCGTCGTGGAGTAGGTACCTACATGAAACTTTTATACGTGTTCAAGTACCCATCTAATAACGAAGGGTCGTAGGGATCAAGTAAGAGAGTGAGGGTACGTAAGAACATCTCCAACGTAGGCTTTCGATTTGACCTTACGCGGAGGCCCTTAAAGTCATGGAACAAAAATCTTGCTTTCGGGCTTGCGGCCAGCCGATTTTTTCGATATAGGTTACCGATTTTATTGCGAATTTTGCGCTCTTGCATGCCAGATGGCCAAGCCGAGTTGCTCCTTAGCCGCGATCCTGAGACCTAACTGTCAAAGTGTTACAAGGGGCCCCGTGAAAGCCGAAAACTCTTTTGCAGTTCGGCGTTAGGTCTTATGCGAGGCCCTCTGCCTTACGGCAAAGTTGATCTTCTGCCTTAATTACACTTGGGCGTGGATCCAAATCCAGCTTTCCTCTTTCGCAGCTGGGCCTTCTGCCTTGCTCATACTTCGCCAATTCAATTCACTTGGTCAATTCCAAGCTCTGCTTTCTTGCATCTTTTCTGTATGAGGGTCAAACAAAAATCTACAGAGAAAAATGTACAGTTCGCGCGAACACACTATTTTTCTCTCCTGTGGGCAATAGTTAACAGCTTGTGGGCATGTAGGTACTTAATGATTTTATCATAGTTCTCTAAATAAAAGGAGGACCTTTTCACGTGGATAATGGTTAAATAAGAAAATTAACCTTTATAGCCCTTAACTTTTGTGTATGTCTACAGGAAAGACGCGAACACAGAGATCTGTTTGACCGATGAAAACAACCTCGCTGAGACCCTTAAATATCGAGTCCTATGCGAAGCTGGGCTGATAGAAAACTGTCCCATCCCTTCTCTGTATGAAATCCTAGCGGATGGTGCTGGGCCTAAAATACGGCGTCGCGTGAACAAGAGATTTCCTTTGGCAGGATTGGTCCTTAGGACCCAAGGATGGATTTAAGAAGTGGAGCCATCCAGATTATTGATACAGGGGAGGGGGGGTTAAGCGTCGGCGACGTCTGATGTTAATAATTGTTTAAGTTTAGGTTCTATGTCAAGTTTAGTATCATTTTCAAGTAAATCAAAATTTTCAAGTAAAGACCAATCCTGCCAAAGGAAATCTCTTGTTCATGCAACGCCGTGGTTGACCTTTTTATGCTCTGAGCACACTCAACTATCCTGGATTCGCGCCAGGTTGGGACTAAAAGTAAAAATGTACAACTGTCTATCAAATTGCGTTTTTTATATCGAAAAATTTTTATCAAATTTTTGGGCTATGCTGTATTCGCCTTTCAAGATTTACTTAATTATATCACGGAACCTTCCATCTCTCAGACATTTTTAGCAGTATACATATTATAGAGTATAAATCATTTCAAGAGAATTTATTATACATCCCAAGCTTAATTAAAGACAAACATGAACTCTGTTCTACCATAGACAAATTTAGACACAAAATACGCACTCTGAGAAAAAGGGTAGCATGTCAGAATAGCGAAAAGAATAAAAATTAAAAGAAAACCGACTTCTAATACGATATAATAAACTATTACCCCTTTTATACGGGCCAGCAAGTGATTTCGGTGCCAAGCCAAAACTTAAAAGCGTCAACACGGGTCTCTATTGTTTCCCAAATAGTTTTAAGTCATAATGTATTGTTTGTCCGAATTTTCGTTAGTCATAATTGGTTTTTCTGAGAAACGCGTAACTTTTTAGGATTGCCATAAAACAAACCTAACCTAACCTATCTACAGAACAACCTTATGAAAATTCTGAAAAGCTAACGGTTTCAGTTTTATGACTAACGATAATATGACAAACAATACATTATGACTTAAAACTTTATGGGAAACAAAGGGACCCCGCGTCAACACACTGTCGCATTTCTCACACACTTACATACAAAATCCAATCTGTAATGACGACACAAATACATAGAAAATGACACACGTCAAAGACAAATCTTGCAAACCTCGATCTCTTTTTGTGTACGGACGAGTCACAAGTGTCAAGGACACGCACACTAACACATTTTCGTCGAAGTATTTTATTGTATTCTGAGAGATGAGAAGATTTGTTGCTCGACCGATCCGCAATTTGTACTGCGAGCAAAATCGATAAATCCAACAATTGCATGAGACTAAAATATAATAATTGTGTTTAAATGTAATTAAACGTATGATATGTAAAAAAAATCACAGATTTCGTGCCTCACACGACTATCGAGCACATTGGAAATGAATCTACGGAATTCGAAAAAATATTGTCGCTGAGCGACGAGAAAGTCTGGATAAGGAAAAAGTTACAAAATAAAACTACAACGTTGAATGATAATTATTTTATTCTTAGACTAACACAAGTATCCTGGACATAACGCATGTGAACAAACAAATTGCAAAATTTCCACACGCGTATCCAAGTTTGAATAATTGTCGCCGTGGCGCATAAGTATAGGTAGGTACATATTTCATTTTTCGATTAATAAGCAGGATATATTAATGTTCAAAGTACAAGAAAATTATTACACGGCAAATCCGTAGTCAACTCGAGAAGTGGTGATCGGCAGCGGCCCATTTGCTACAAGATATGAAATTTTCTTGACAGCAGTTTGACGCGACGAGAGATGACCATAACAGCGTTTGTCTATGTTGCACCAAACCTGAGTTCCAATAGGTACTACCAGGGTTCAGCATCAGCTATCTTGGGTAATGCTCATCATGACGAATCGGGTGTCCAAAACAGCGTGTGCCTATGTTGCACCAAACCTGAGTTCCGCTAGGTACAACCAGGGTTCAGCATCAGCTCTATCTTGGGTACTACTCTCCTAAGTGCTCATCAAGACGAGTCGGATGACCAAAACAGCGTGTGCCTATGTTGCAACAAACCTGAGTTCCTTTAGGTACAGCCAGGGTTCAGCATCAGCTCTATCTTGGGTACTACTGTCCTAAGTGCTCATCGAGACGAGTCCGATGACCAAAACAGCGTGTGTTTATGTTGTATTAAACCCGAGCTCCACTAGGTACTGCCAGGGTTCAGCATCAGCTATCTGCTAGCAGCCTTATTTTGTGTTTCTCCCTCTCCCTCTCCCTCTCCCTCTCCCTCTCCCTCTCCCTCTCCCTCTCCCTCTCCCTCTCCCTCTCCCTCTCCCTCTCCCTCTCCCTCTCCCTCTCCCTCTCCCTCTCCCTCTCCCTCTCCCTCTCCCTCTCCCTCTCCCTCCTCCCTCTCCCTCTCCCTCTCCCTCTCCCTCTCCCTCTCCCTCTCCCTCTCCCTCTCCCTCTCCCTCTCCCTCTCCCTCTCCCTCTCCCTCTCCCTCTCCCTCTCCCTCTCCCTCTCCCTCTCCCTCTCCCTCTCCCTCTCCCTCTCCCTCTCCCTCTCCCTCTCCCTCTCCCTCTCCCTCTCCCTCTCCCTCTCCCTCTCCCTCTCCCTCTCCCTCTCCCTCTCCCTCTCCCTCTCCCTCTCCCTCTCCCTCTCCCTCTCCCTCTCCCTCTCCCTCTCCCTCTCCCTCTCCCTCTCCCTCTCCCTCTCCCTCTCCCTCTCCCTCTCCCTCTCCCTCTCCCTCTCCCTCTCCCTCTCCCTCTCCCTCTCCCTCTCCCTCTCCCTCTCCCTCTCCCTCTCCCTCTCCCTCTCCCTCTCCCTCTCCCTCTCCCTCTCCCTCTCCCTCTCCCTCTCCCTCTCCCTCTCCCTCTCCCTCTCCCTCTCCCTCTCCCTCTCCCTCTCCCTCTCCCTCTCCCTCTCCCTCTCCCTCTCCCTCTCCCTCTCCCTCTCCCTCTCCCTCTCCCTCTCCCTCTCCCTCTCCCTCTCCCTCTCCCTCTCCCTCTCCCTCTCCCTCTCCCTCTCCCTCTCCCTCTCCCTCTCCCTCTCCCTCTCCCTCTCCCTCTCCCTCTCCCTCTCCCTCTCCCTCTCCCTCTCCCTCTCCCTCTCCCTCTCCCTCTCCCTCTCCCTCTCCCTCTCCCTCTCCCTCTCCCTCTCCCTCTCCCTCTCCCTCTCCCTCTCCCTCTCCCTCTCCCTCTCCCTCTCCCTCTCCCTCTCCCTCTCCCTCTCCCTCTCCCTCTCCCTCTCCCTCTCCCTCTCCCTCTCCCTCTCCCTCTCCCTCTCCCTCTCCCTCTCCCTCTCCTCTCCTCTCCTCTCCCTCTCCCTCTCCCTCTCCCTCTCCCTCTCCCTCTCTCCCTCTCCCTCTCCCTCTCCCTCTCCCTCTCCCTCTCCCTCTCCCTCTCCCTCTCCCTCTCCCTCTCCCTCTCCCTCTCCCTCTCCCTCTCCCTCTCCCTCTCCCTCTCCCTCTCCCTCTCCCTCTCCCTCTCCCTCTCCCTCTCCCTCTCCCTCTCTTAAATAATGAAGGTATCTCTCTTTAATAATGATGGTAAAATTAGACGCATGTATGCTTAAAATTATACGTCATATTGACATACATTTTTGAAAAGCTATTATGTTTGTACGTATCATCATTTATTAATTCATAATAGGTAGGTATATAGTTAGGTTTCATTCACAGAAACAGTCTTAACCAGTCGACCGTTGGGTTAAACAGAAACTTTGTCGAAAGCAGTTAACACACAAGCTAGACTAAGGCCGCATTTATTATGTAGCAGTTGCTGGGCGGTGAAATACATGTAGGAGCAATGTTAAACTAGAACCAACGCTTAAATATCTTGTTAACAGCACAGAGTTCACCCAAAGAGCCTTCGTCTTATATTAAATGATACGTACTGTTAATTATAAGAAAACTATTATTAAGTTTATTGTAATTATGTCGTATGATGTCACTTGCCGTTAGTGTTGTCAGAATTAAATAATTCAGATGACACTAAATATTATTTTCATTTTATAAAACTTGTATTTTAAATAATTAGTAGTGTGATTGATATTTCAAGTGACATCATTCAATCATTCATTCAAACCAGTTATTCATTCTGTAACGTTATATAAGCAGCGGTCACTTGGGATCACTCGCTTTTGCTGTTAACTTGTCGAAGAATAAACAACTAGTCGTACTTGGAGTATCATTTAAAATTATACCCAATTAATAATTCAGAAGTGTTCGTTAATGAAACTTAGCTCACGCGTTATTGCCGCTTCGTGTCTAATATTGACGTAGTTAGTGATAATGAGTGATCGATCTGAGCGATTACGGTCCGGACGGCGACGAAGTTTCGATAGTGATGAAGATGCGGAAGAAGTCACAGTCCCACCCGCTAAAAAGCCTCGAAAACCACGTGCACCTAACAACAAAGAACGATTGGATCGGTTGGAGCATATGCTAGAGCAATTACTGGAACAAGGAAGAAGCAACGCACCGGAAACCGTAACTGCAGGTACGTCAAGTGGTGTCAATTTAAACCATCCACCTGTTATTGGAACTGTACCGTGCCAAACAAGCAACCCGCAGAGGGCACCCACTATTGAAATACCCACTTCCCAACCAAGTGCAAGCCCAAACAATGCTGTAGCATCGACCACGCGTGTCACACATACGCCACCACAACACAACGATTTAGATACCTCTATGAATCGCACGAGTACTTTAGAGCCACCTAGGACTACCCACTTATCTGAAACAGTCATTATTCAAGACAATGCTTTTAAAACCACTGAAAGTCGACCTTCCGTGTTGGACTTTGGAAACAATGTTAGGTTTATCGGGAAACCCGATAATGTACCCAAATTTGATGGTAATTCCAACACTTTTTCTGTTAATGCATGGATACATCGATTGGAGTCACTCGCAAACATCTACGGCTGGAATGAAAAGACCCTCATCTACCATATGACTGCGAGTTTAGAAGGCAATGCTCTGTTGTGGTTCGGGCATCTGCAAGACATCACACTTTCCTGGACGGAATGGAAGAAAAAACTGGAGGAATACTTCCCGGCTGGACGAGGTCTTGCAGCCAAGTTACACGACTTCGTGACTGTCACCAAACGCAAGGACGAGAAGGTAATCGACTTTTATTATAAAAAACTATCTCAGGGTAAATTATGCCAACTTAATGACGATATGATATGTGATGTAATAATCTTTACCTTAGGCGACCCACTGTTAAAGGCAGGAGCTCGTGGTACAGGATGTAGGGATACGCGAAGTTTATTGACATATTTGACTGACTCCGCTGTTGATTTACCAACCCCCGCCAAAAACACTGAACCGGTTAGTGATAATAGACCTAAATGTTACACATGCAGTCG
This sequence comes from Cydia splendana, assembly GCF_910591565.1. NCBI lineage: Eukaryota > Metazoa > Arthropoda > Insecta > Lepidoptera > Tortricidae > Cydia > Cydia splendana. Next base: position 16,349,660 of record NC_085969.1, on the reverse strand, counting down.
AAGGGGTCATACGTCCTCGCAATGTAGAGACAATTTGCGATGTGGTACTTGTAGTAAGCTAGGACATAAAACAGAAAACTGTAGGATGTCTAAAAAGTGCTCTCATTGTAGTAAAGCAGGCCATACTCGAGAGGAATGTTATAGTCTTAAGAAGTCTGTAGCCCCCCCTGTTCCCCCCACCAGTAGCGCGAAACCTGAAGATAACCGCGATAAAAAGTCCAAACTGTTTAACATTAAGGCAGTAGATCAGGCTGATCGCAAATATTATAAAACAGTAGTTGCCAATGGACATGATTTGACAGCGTTTATTGATTTCGGCAGTGCTTGTAACACAATCACTTTAACAGCAGCTAATAAAATTTCTTTGTCGTTCAAAACACAGTCGCGTTCTACCATAATAGGATATGGTAATAAAATCACAAACCCGGAAGGCGAAGCTGTGCTTAACCTAAGTGTAGATGGTATCTGTATTAACACTCCAGTTCTGGTAGTTCGGGATGATATGCAAGATACGGATATGATTGTTGGTCGGAAATTCAGTGAGATGCCAGGGGTTTGTGCGACAAAAACCACTCGTACGTTAACATTCACGATGAAAAACGATTTTGACCAAGAACTTCCATTTGCTTGCGAGGACGCGTCAGAAGTTCCTCTTTCAAAAATTGAGCTTAAGATCCCCTATGACACCGTAATAGTTCAAGGCCTTAATCGAATCATTGTTTACACAGACGAAGATGTTGATACAGATACTAGTAGTATACAAGTGCACCGCTCTGAACATAGGGAGCTAGGTAAGGAACTAGACATTCCAGAACAAACAACGGAAATTTGCTGCAATGTAGGTTTTCTTAACGTACTTAATTTGCAATCCGAACCACTTACAATGTATTCACAACGTTGCATAGCTCGAGCACAAATAAATGAATCAAGTGAAAGTAAACAAATCAACTTGGATTTAGATAGTCAAGATATTTCTCGCCTAGAGAGTATATTACAAAAATATAACCATTGTTTTGACGATTATTCCGGCCCAAATTCTAGTGAATGTAACGTAGAAATGAAGATCGAACTAACAACAGAAGTGCCTTTCTATCATAGGCCGTACAGAATGTCTCTTAAGGAACAAGAAGTTGTTCGCAACATAGTACAAGATCTTATTGATAAAGATGTAATTGAACCCAGTAACTCACCATACGCCAGCCCAGTCATATTAGTTGCGAAAAAGTCAGGAGAATACAGAATGTGCGTCGATTACCGTCAGCTAAACAAAATCACGAAAAAGGATCGTTACCCATTACCGGTTATTCAGGATCAGTTGGATAGGTTAAGTGGTGACAAAGTATTTACGAAGTTAGATTTAGCGGCAGGGTACCATCAAATCAAAATGCATCCAGACAGTAAACAATACACTAGTTTCGTGACCCCATTCGGACAATTTCAGTACAAAAAAATGCCATTTGGTTTAGCTAACGGGCCCGCGGTATTTCAGAGGGCAATGAATATGATGTTAGATCAATCTAGATTTGAATTTGCAACAGCATATATTGATGATATTTTGCTGGCTTCAAAATCTGTTTCGGACGCGTTTGTTCATCTTGAAAAAACTTTACAACTGATAAGTCAATTTGGATTAGTGTTGCGACGTGATAAGTGTTCGTTTCTCAGACCCAATATAGAGTACCTAGGGCATATAATATCTCAAGGTGAAATCAGGCCCTCCTCGGATAAAGTAGCGGCACTAAATAACTTTAAAGAACCTACGAACGTTCACGACTTAAGGAGGTTTATTGGCCTTGCCAGCTATTTCCGAAAATTTATAATGTCATTTGCGAATCGAATTGCACCACTCACCATTTTATTAAAAAAAAATCAGCAATGGCAATGGAGCGATCAACAACAAAACGCATTTACAGATATTAAAACCTCATTAACTCGTGAACCTGTGCTAGCTATCTATAACCCGACATATGAAACTCAATTGCACACTGATGCATCAAGTCATGGAGTAGGTGGTATCTTGTTTCAGAAACAGCCCGATAGTTCAATAAAACCTGTAGCTTATTTTAGCAAACAAACCTCTGATACTGAAAAAAAATATCATTCTTATGAATTAGAGGCCATGGCGGTAGTGCTAAGTATCAGGAAGTTTAGGGTGTATTTGTTAGGACGGCCCTTTATTGTATACACAGATTGCCAAGCACTTAGTGCTACATGGACTAAAAAAGATATGTTGCCTAGGATAGGACGCTGGTGGCTCGAATTACAATGCTTTGATTTTTCGGTACGTTATAGGCCGGGAGTGCAAATGCAGCACGTAGACGCACTCAGTCGCAGCCTCCTCCAGATACAACATATCACTGAGGAAAATTGGGTTACAGCTGTGCAATGGGACGACCCGAAAATACAGAACATTGTTAAAAATATAAAAAACCCCGATTATAAAGACAATTACATGGTAAAAGATAGTATTTTATATAAAAAAGTTGGTTCAGAACATAAAATTGTAATACCTAAATCGGTTCGCTGGAGAGTAACAAAAATGTTTCACGATGATAATGGTCACCTAAATGAGAACAAAGTCATAGAACTTATTCAACGAGAGTATTGGTTTGAAAAGTTACGAAAATTTGTAACTAAATACGTTCGGGCGTGCATATCGTGTCAATTTGCAAAAAAAGCCACCAGGTAAACAACGGGGATACTTAAATCCAATTGATAAGGGCAACGTTCCATGGCACACGTGGCACATCGACCATTTGGGCCCATTTTGTTTATCAAAAAATAAAAACAGCTACCTATTAGTCATTGTGGATGGATTCACCAAGTTTACCTGGTTGCAACCAGTACCAAATACGTGTACGATGCATGTTACAGCTACTATAAATCTACTCTCTAGGGCATTTGGATATCCAACTCGTATTATTACTGATCGCGGCAAAGCGTTTACTAGCCACGAATTTGAAAGTTACTGTACCGCAAAACACATACGACACATTCTTAATGCGGTAGCATGCCCACGAGCGAATGGGCAAGTCGAACGTTTTAATCGTACAATATTACAGTCGCTGATAGCTTATACTGGCGAAAAGGATGATGATGATTGGGAGCAGTATATACCACAAGTAGAAAGGGGAATTAACACTACTATTAATAGTACCACGCAAAAGAGTCCCTTTGAATTAGTTTACGGCTTTAAACCTAGATTTGAAATTGATTTACCAAATAAGGAGCAGGCGATTGTTAACTTACCTGAACTACGAGCTCATGCCCAAAATAGCACTGTAGAGGCTTCTAAGAAAAGTAAGGCTAGGTATGATAGGAATAGATTACCCAGTATTAACTACAAGGTAGGAGATTTAGTTCAAATACAACGTAAGATAATTAAAAAAGGCCTCACTAGTGGCAAACTTGTTGATAAATATGCAGGACCTTATAAAGTAATAAAAGTATATGATAACGATCGCTACAGAGTTACATCTTTGAATACGCGTGGTAGAAAATACAACAATGTCATTGCAGCAGATAAAATGAAAAAGTTTGTTGTACAGTCTATGAGCGAAGATGAAGATGAACTCTAAATGCGGGTAGATATGTCTATTATAATAAGGGTAAACAGGTGATAGAATAAAAACAACAACACAATATATATTTTGATTTATTAAGTTTAATATTAATAAAGTAAATTTCTAAATCTATACAATAAATAATATTCATTTTTAACATCGATTATTATAAATAAGGATGTTTTAGGTGTGTATGTGCATGCAGTATTAGGATTATTGAATAAAGATGTTTATAAAGTAATTACCTATAATTAAAGCAAATAACACAATCCAGAGAATATACTAGAATGTATTTTACAGTTAATTCTATTTTATTTAATTAATGAGTTCTCTGTTACATATTTAATTAAATTTACAGTGTACATGTTACCATCCTGGTGTGTCCGTGGTAATAAAAAAAAAAAAGTGTGAATAATAATATATCTAATGGCATAGGTCGAGCCAGATTCTCGATTACCTATTAGATATATCACAGTCGGGTGTGTCCCATTACGTAAACATTAACTGCGTGTGTCCTGTAATGCTTACGTAAAAATCAATCTATAATAACATTACGAGGCCGTAAAGTCAGGTCAGGAAAGGCCGGGCAGGATACGTCTTGCAAAAATCCGTGTAAACATGTCTTGGTCACTTACAATTTCAATCAGTTATACGTAAACTATTCCGCTTTAATTATGTGCATCCTCACTTCATCACTTTGTAAACACAATTGTAGTTCCTTTGTTTAATGACGACGAAGATATCTTTCACAAATAACTTTTGATAATAAAATCACTTAACGATAAGTCTTCAGGTGTAAAATTAAGTATCATGTACAGGCATGCACACTTCACAACTACCATCATAAAAAAAAAAATTGTATATCTGAGAACTACCCTGATTATTATGTTTATTTTGTTTCTTCTTTATATTGTAAGGTTTACCGACGAGTTACTCAGATGTGTAATATTTTCTTATTGTTGATTTTTTTTTTATAATTACGAGGGCGTAATTTGTATGTCAGGAAAAGCCGAGTGTTAATTATAAGAAAACTATTATTAAGTTTATTGTAATTATGTCGTATGATGTCACTTGCCGTTAGTGTTGTCAGAATTAAATAATTCAGATGACACTAAATATTATTTTCATTTTATAAAACTTGTATTTTAAATAATTAGTAGTGTGATTGATATTTCAAGTGACATCATTCAATCATTCATTCAAACCAGTTATTCATTCTGTAACGTTATATAAGCAGCGGTCACTTGGGATCACTCGCTTTTGCTGTTAACTTGTCGAAGAATAAACAACTAGTCGTACTTGGAGTATCATTTAAAATTATACCCAATTAATAGTACCTATTTACTACAGTCACTCCGCGGTTATGCAGCGTGTGTGTTGTGAAACAAATAAACCCGGCGGTGTTAGCCTAGGTACCTACTTTAAAACACAAACTCGATACCGGGTCAAACATATCCAAAAATGTTAGGCTAACTAATTTCACTTGGAGCTGGCTTTCATTGTTGCTATTCGCCAAACTCGTACATTTTTAAAGCCATTCTTGAATACGGCTAACCAAGTTCTTAGAGGATTATCAGAATAAAAACTGTTTCTCAGCCTGCATGCAACCTGTGGCGAAATACAATAGTATGTTAGTGAAGATGTTACATTTAACTTATTTCATACAATTCAAAAGTAAAAGGTGACATTCGGATGGTAACTGCAGCTGAATTAAGTACTGTGGTGGTATACCGGATTGAATGTTCTAATCAGTAATGCGACGTCACTCATTTTATGGAGGATTTTGACAGTTACAGCGGTCGCGTTCACGCCGCTGCCGTAATGCCGCCACAGTAACGCAGCTGCAGTTGCTATCCGAATGTTACCTGAAGTAAACCTGTACTCTAAGCCAAAGCTCAGTAAAAAGTGTGTAAAGCGGTATAGTTGATATAAAAGTAATTGCCTAGTGCCTACAATCTCCAAATTATAACTGAAATACATAATAAATAGGTAGCCTGCTGTAGTTTAGAGTTAAGGGTTTGATTAAATAAACGAACATTTGATAAGGTCTCATGTTTCTAATCATTTGGGAATCAAAGTTTATTAAAGTGCTTTCAATATTTCTAATATCAAAGGAGTGAGTAATTTAATCCAATCTAAAATTATTTCAGAGATGGATATAAGGTAAATGCACTAAAGTCTTCCCTCAGATAAACGTGAGCACTTCGTGTGCTCTAAAGTCATAAAGATACTCAGTAGGTTAGACGTGAGCTTCCAAGGCGAATAACTTTCGGTGGAGTTTGAATACGACATAACCCAAGCTGTCTAAGAAGTGTTTTTGTACGGCCACCATAAACCGGCCGGTCCTGTTGTAAAAATGTGTGTTGTCACCCACGAATCGGCATTTTATTCGAAGTTCGAAAATATTAAAAACATAATTTCAAACGAAAATGTATAAATTTAAGTACCTAGGTAACTTTACCAACATTAAAAAAATTGTATATTAAGCATTCGAGTTCACCTATATTGAAACATAGTTCAAAAAAGATATTGGATAAAAAAAGTTTTTCGCCACACCAGGTCGTAAAGGCTCTCCTTTTTTCTTCAGAAAGTTCCTTAAAAATGGCAATTTTATTTGATGTTATCCGGTGGAATTGTTTTTTAAGTTATGACGATGATGATGAATCATTTTGACAAAAGTCCTCGTTTACCTATTATCGATTAATGCGGTAATTCAATTCGGTCCGTAATTCCGTAATTCGTCCGTAATTCAATTTCGTGCTTTGATCTTATTTTGAATTTTGAATTTGAATTTTTGATCTTTGTAAATATTGTTTGAATACCTACACGTGATATTAATTCACGAGCACTTAGCAGCCTTGACATAAATAATTAACAATGGCACCTAGGTGCTAATTAGGTAGTTTCAGTATGAATACTGAGTGTACTGAGTGAAACCTAACAAATTCTAAACTCGTGTACGTACAATTATATATGGATATTATATTATCTGTTCCTGTTCCCTCATTCCTACACACACGTGTAAGAACAAGTTTGAAGACAATAAATGCGAGTAGATAAATTCATTTTTATATTTTATTTATTTACTTGCACTAAACTAAAATGTCGTTAGCAGCAATGCAGAAAGGTACCTATTGCCACTAGTAAACCACCACTATGTAAAGTTAGCAACACTCCTAACTTTTCAATCGTGGCTGAATACCGGATAGATCTGTGCCATCGATGCCTAACCTGTCAAAAATGACAATATAGCGGTCGAATGTTTGAAATGTCGCCGTATTTAAGAATTATATCACTTAAAATTTAGTTTTTTCTTAGCAAATGTGATGAAAAACATTGTGTGTCTCCAGGGGTAAGAAAACTACAAACTCGGGTCTTTAATTCCCTCCAGCCTGCGGCTGTCGGGAATAAAAACCCTCGTCTCCAAAATTTCACTTACCTCCCACGTTGCACATGTACTGACTCACGTTAGAACGGGCCGTGTCCGGGCCGGAGCTTCCGGCGCTTACTTTTCTATGACATGACAGGCGATGACGTGACGCTTTCCATAGAAAACGTGAACGGCCCGGTCTAACGTGAGTCATCCTTTACTTTACTGTATTCTCGTACAACAAATTCCAAATTCAAACTGGTTTTTGAACTCGTTCTTGTGGTTGTTAAGTGTGATGGGACAAAATTGCAATTCCAATTTAACTGCTGCTCGATTTCTCAAAGCCTCAACCACTTTCTCAATTTTTGAAGAGGGTGTTTTTTCGACATTTGTATGGCAATTTTTTATTTTTGGAAAATCAGATTTATAATCATCGCTTTAGAAAGGGTTTTTAACAACAAAAAATATACTGTACGAGGCACCACTCTACTTTTTATAGTTAGCTAGATATGGACGTTTAAATATCGACATTTGTATGGCACTATTGAGCCATTTGTAAGGCGTTTTTGACATGTATATAGCATTTTTTCGACATTTTATGGCAGTATCAACATTTTATGGCACTATTTATTGTTTTTGTGGCATTTGTAAGACCCTTATTTATGAGTTTTATGACCCTGACAACATTTTTATGGCACCTTTTCGACATTTGTATGGCAGTATATCGACATTTGTATACCACAATCGACATTTATATGGTAAAAATAGCCGTACAAATGTCGCCATAAAAATGTTGCGTTTTTTGCGATATTTCCTACACAATATAACCGATTCACTTATTTATTTTACGATATATTATAACACTGTATTTGTAACTGTTATTGTAAAATACACATTTTTATTTCGACTGTATACCAACATATTAAGCGTCCATACAAATGTCGTTGTAGTTGTACCAAAATATATCGAAAGAGATTCTTGCCTGTTTTTATATAAATAAAACTGCTTCCACGTCCACATTCGATGTTGATCGACGCCCAACTAACCGCACTATTGCGTCGTAAATTTAATTTAACCGTTATTTAATAAACAAATTATTAAATCCATTCTCTAGAAAATTCTCTTTATAAAAACATAAAGTTATTCATAATACGTTGCCTACATCCAAAGTTATGATTTTTTTATTGGGTGTGTGCCGCCACTGGGACACGCGAAAAACGGCAAATTTCGCCGTTTTTGGAACTTCAAATGCGATTTTGTCAGAAACAAATAATATTTAAGGTAAAGTTGTACATTATATTTAAAGTTCACAATACATTGGATGAAAATATATACATACCCAGTCTTTTAGTCCTATGGACTTCGAGTTATAGCCGTGGGACAGCAAAAAATGCCTATTTGAAAATTGACCCATAGCAACCATTTGGAGTAATGAAAATATCACGCCCTCGTGCGATATAACTTGCGGCTCTGGGATAAACCAAAGCTGTTGGATTTACTAAGTGAAAAAAAAATTGTAGGTATTGTAGATTTTCTCAACACAATGTAATACACGTAGTTAAGTTATTTTGGCTGTCTTCTATTCGAATGATTTTGCTTTTCATTCTAAGGCCGAATTTCTAATAGTTTGACGTCACGTGGATTTTATGGACGGCACTTTTATTTTAAATATTGTATTTTCATCCGTATCCTGACTATACACATATACAGTGTTAGCGAACAACAACTGCTTTCGAATAGGTTTTTTTTTTAAATCCAGCGACACTTTACGTGCTGCATTCAACCTGAACGAGCTGACGCTGGTGCTTTACAGTTTTAAAACTGTTTGTATAAAAATGCTTTCGGCCTGAATAAAATTCCGGGAATGGTTATGGCCACGCTTATTCGCAAAACATTTTATATCGCCTTAAAACTCAATAGATAACTATGATGTGACAAAAAATATCTTAATACATTAACATTATATAGTTGGATTTCAGTCAGGGATACCCACTTGGTTAAAGTTTGTTGGGTTATTATGACCCACGGGTGTATTCTCAAGAAGAACGTCATAACTGCTATTATAATCGTGCTAAGAATAACCCTTTAATTAAGGCCTTTATCACACGATATGCTAAGCGGGTTAACGTCATTATTTAAACACAAAGACCGCTATTAGGCGCGTGCCTGTAAGCGTTTGCTTAGCCTATAATTAAATAAGACCATACAATCCGTTGCGTAGTGTATTATTTCGATTTCAAAAGCCTTTCAGGCCGCATTAGGAATTATTAGTAGGGGCCGTTTACGTTTATGCACGGGTAGGTTTTGAGGCGACATGTATTAGGTGTAATTGGGTCAAACAGATCACTGTGTTATGTCTTTCCTGTAGACATACACAAGAGTTAAGGGCTATAAAGGTTAATTTTCTTATTTAACCCTTATCCACGTGAAAAGGTCCTCCTTTGATTTAGAGAACTATGATAAAATCATTGCTTACATGCCCACAAGCTGTTAACTATTGCCCACAGGAGAGAAAAATGTACTGTTCGCGATAACACCCTAGTTTTCTCTCCTGTTGGCAATAGTTAACAGCTTGTGGGCATGTAAGCAATGATTTTATCATAGTTCTTTAAATAAAAGGAGGACCTTTTCACGTGGATAAGGGTTAAATAAGAAAATTAACCTTTATAGCCCTTAACTCTTGTGTATGTCTACAGGAAAGACATAACACAGTGATCTGTTTGACCCAATTGCGTCATTCAGATATGTTTTATTACTACCTCAATTCAGATGAATAATGAGACGAATCATATGACGTACCTATTTAACATACAAAAGGGAATTTTCACCGACAGTACCTACTTAATAAAGTTTAACATAACTACTATTAGAACTTCCGCTTTAAATGCAAACTGCTCAGCTTACAATAAAATTTAGAATTAATTGTAAGTACCTACATAAATGTAAACGGTGTGGAAACTTTTCATTTCTGGTTGTTCGCGGTGTTCCAAACTTCGCCATTTGCAAGGGTGTTTTGTCCACTTCACAATCTGGCAGACTTCACGGTTCCGGGCGTTTACTTTCACGGAATAACACAACTGGAAGGTCAGGTTCACTTATCTGAAAATGTTCTTAGTATGTAATACATAAGCTTATAACACTTTAAACTCTCGCGTTTTGTACACATATTTAATTAAACAAACGGGTCTACCGCGATATAATTAAATATGAATACATAAGCTTGAAAATATAGTTCGAAACACCGTTTGAAAATAAGACACCGGTTATGCAATTTCCTGCTACACTTTAGGCGTAGGTATGCCATCCGCGGCGCTGGGGCACGTGTCACAGGTGTGTCATATTCATATTTTCATTTGCTCTTGTTTTTAGTAATATTTTTTACAATATGCCATTAATTTCCATATTTTTTACAACATGCCATTATTTTCCATATTTTTCTCGGTCTTTTTTGTGAAGGTACCTGTACATTCACATAACAAGCATGTACAGTCAACTGTAAAAATATGGTGTAGACAACTTACTCAAAAATATGTCCCATAGTTGTTAATTCACTGACATAAGAGTTAGGGGACATATTTTTGAGATCATTTGTACACCCATATTTTTACAGTTGACTGTACCTACCTGTACCTACTGCAGATAACATTACTTGTACCTATCAGTAAGAAACACGAGAGATGCCGATCGACAAACCCAGCCTTCAGTTTAGATATTTTCATGAAACGTGCCTAAATAAAACTGTTCTTTATAAACAATAAAATTGTTCCCTAATCCTTTATTCCAAATAGACTAGTGTTTTTTTAACCGATCTGCTCATTCCAGTAATATCATAGACATGACTTAATATCTACGGTTACACCGTGGCAACCTTTCTCACAGCCAAGAAAAAAAGTTCGCGAACTTTGACATTATTTTCACCTGCCAAGATTGCGCGTCGACTTTTTAAGTAATGGAGTGTTTTTGTTTCGATAAAAGCTTATAAGGAATCAAAATAATGTGAAACAGCGTGGGTTGATGATTTATCGTGTTTTTGTAGATTAATAAACTTTTATAAGATAGGCGACACTCTAAGGGGTGTCAGATAAACTCGCCCTGTACCTGCCTAGGTACCTAAAGTCAGACCGTGAAAAGTCTGCAGCGATTTTGATAGCCCTCGCAGTGTGTCATTTTAAACGTCAAACTTCTATGAAATTATGACGTATAAATAACACTTGCACTGCGTGGGCTATAAAAATCGCTGCAGACTTTTCTTTGTGTAACTCTAACTAATATTGCTAGTACCTGCAATAATATTTTACTCTTCAAAGGCCGCCAAAATATGTGACACGCTGTTATGGCTTTATAAATAAGATCGTATCAGACATTTTTGCGGCCCTCGTTGTGTAACATATTATTGCAGGTGACTGTACTAAAGCTATTAGTATCTAGAGGTAGTTCTCACTTAAACAGCTGCTGGGTTTATAGTAATAATAATAAACTCGTAAGTTGGCTTCGGCTCCGTGCAAGCCTCCCAAAGGTCCGGAACACCATTGTTCCGTGATGGGAAAGACATACAATAAACTCGTAACATAAGACAAATAACTATATTTGACGCGGCGAGTGATGATCCCTATGACACTTGACAGTTCATTTTTGTATGGAGTTACTGTCAATGTCAAATATTTTTAGACTTTTTTTGGTACTTTACCGCATTTTTTTAGATGTGTAACAATTACAAGTAATAAAAAATCGGTAAAAACCCGTTTCTGCAATAATTTTTCAAATTAAGTCTATCTAAACTGTGTGGAGGAACTGTCATAGTGATCATCAATCACCGCGTCAAGTATACATATGTGCAAAGTGCGTGGTGGGGGAAAATACAAGCTCAGCGTAGGAAAAAATTGAACATTCATGCGCAGTGATCGTTAATTTTCCAGCAATTTTGGTGCAGCATAGTAAAAATAAAGGATTTTTTCAATTTTTTTCTAGGGAGAGGATTGGTTAAGGTTAATATTACTGTTATTAACCCACTGTTGTTACTGTAATTATCTATTCCACCTAGAGTAGGGCATACAGATGCTTTTTCTCAAAAATGGACGGCAAAGTCGACTTTGCCCTTTAAAAAATAGGTCGCGAAGTGCGGAGTTTATGGTCAGTCAAAAATTAAAAAGTTAAAAACATTGCAGTCTCGATTTTGGGACTGCTATGTTGCATACAAATTCCATTATTTGTCGAGTTCCAAACTTTTTAAAAGTTTAAATGGCCATATCAAATGAAAGCACAGGCCCATTAAACAGCCAAACAGATGATAAGTACTTATTATTATAATGTTGGTATCGCGACAATTCTGCCCTCCTAAGCTAAAAAGCCGTATTTGCAGTCAATTTGTATGAAAACTGAATGCAAATACGGCTTTTTAGCTTAAGAGGGCAGAATTTAGCTGTCTCAAATAGGTTGGCGTATTTTCGGCAGAAAAATACACTTCTATTTTAAAATTTAAAAAATAAAAAGGCGGCAAAGCAAAGTTTTTCAATTGTTCCTATTTTTTTCTGTGAAAATATATACGTAAGAACGTTGCTTTTGTAAAATATTTCTATGATATTTATATTTCTTGCCCCATTTTTGAGAAAAGCACTATATATGACTCGGCTGGAAGGCTACTTGCTGGCTTCGGATTCAATTAAACGGACTCCCAAGGTCGTCCGTTTAAAACGAATCCTCAGCCTGCAAGTAGCTACTTCCGAGCCTCTACAATAATGTACTATTAACCAACAATGCTGCACCAAAATTGCTGGAAAATTAACGATCACTGTTCATGGAACCATTTCTTCATTCTAATTAACAGCTGTCATCTGGCAGGTTACCGACGTTTCCCGTATCCACCAGAACGGCGTTACAGTCATGGACAATACATAGCGAATAGCCACAGTAAATCTGCATCCGCAATAAGGGGGAGGCCTATGTTCAGCAGTGGACGTCTTATGGCTGAGATGATGATGATGAGCCACAGTAAGAAGTCCCTATTTAATACTAGCTGTGCCCGCGGCTCCGCCCGCGTGGAATTCGGTCTGTGTCAGTAAGCGGCTAATTTCTAATCCTAATTTCTCTCCCTCTCCCCTGGAGGCGAAATTTTTTCGGTATAAATAGGCAATTTGATAGACAGTTGTACATTTTTACTTTTAGTATGGAAATCAGTCACATCATTTTATCCGGAAATTGACAGTGCTGCAGCAGTAACGTTGCAACAGAGTAATGCTGCTGCAGTCGCCATATATTAGAAAGTGATTAAAAACGCGAGCGAAGCTAGCGCGAAAATTTTTCGATATTAAAACGCAATTTGATAGACAGTTGTACATTTTTACTTTTAGTATGGAAATCAGTCACATCATTTTATCCGGAAATTGACAGTGCTGCAGCAGTAACGCTGCAACAGAGTAATGCTGCTGCAGTCGCCATATATTAGAAAGTGATTAAAAACGCGAGCGAAGCGAGCGCGAAAATTTTTCGATATAAAAACGCAATTTGATAGACTGTTGTACATTTTTACTTTTAGTATGGAAATCAGTCACATCATTTTATCACGAAAATTGACAGTGCTGCAGCAATAACGTTGCAACAGAGTAATGCTGCTGCAGTCGCTATATATTAGAAAGTGATTAAAAAGGCGAGCGAAGCGAGCGCGAAAATTTTTCGATATTAAAACGCAATTTGATAGACAGTTGTACATTTTTACTTTTAGTATGGAAATCAGTCACATCATTTTATCACGAAAATTGATAGTGCTGCGGCAGTAACGTTGCAACAGAGTAATGCTGCTGCAGTCGCTACATATTAGAAAGTGATTAAAAACGCGAGCGAATCGAGCGCGAACATTTTTCGATATTAAAACGCAATTTGATAGACAGTTGTACATTTTTACTTTTAGTATGGAAATCAGTCACATCATTTTATCCGGAAATTGTCAGTGCTGCAGCAGTAACGTTGCAACAGAGTAATGCTGCTGCAGTCGCCATATATTAGAAAGTGATTAAAAACGCGAGCGAAGCGAGCGCGAAAATTTTTCGATATAAAAACGCAATTTGATAGACAGTTGTACATTTTCACTTTTAGTATGGAAATCAGTCACATAATTTTATCACGAAAATTGACAGTGCTACAGCAGTAACGTTGCAACAGAGTAATGCTGCTGCAGTCGCCAGATCTTAGAAAGTAATAGTAAACGCGAGCGTAGCGAGCGCGAAAATTTTTCGATATAAAAACCCAATTTGATAGACAGTTAGACAGTTGTACATTTTTACTTTTAGTATGGAAGTCAGTCACATCATTTTATCACGAACATTGACAGTGCTGCAGCAGCAACGTTGCAACAGAGTAATGCTGCTGCAGTCGCCATATCTTAGAAAGTTATTGAAAACGCGAGCGAAGCGAGCGCGAACATTTTTCGATATATTATTAATTTATTAAATCAACATAATTATTCAATTATTTTTGTTGATATCCGTGTCTTCTAAACTTAGAGTTAATTTGGCAAAATCTTTCCTCGGTGGCTTATTCATGTCACAACGTATTAAATTCAGCTCCATCTGTTAGTTTACCAGGGTACTCAATAGTGGTAGCACATATTTGAAAAAAGTTTGCCCCTCCTTCCTAAGTAGCGCCATAAGATTCAGGGGCAAACTTAAGTCAATCGAGTGTTGTGGCTACCCCCCCTTTTAGGGGTTGAATTTTTATAGCCTATAACCTGGCCGGGGATTTTCTCGACAGATTTGTAAAGTTTTCATCAAAATCCGTTCAGCCGTTTTCACGTGATGCGCGTTCAAATAAACAGACAAACAGATAAACAGACAAACAGACAAAAATTCTAAAAACTTTTGGAACGTGTTCTGTTATCGATTCTAAGTATCCCCAGCCAACTTTTTTTCAAATATCTTCCATGTACAGACTTTCGACCGTCTTCAGCTTTATTATATGTATAGATTAATTTTGTTACTGAAAGATAAAGATCTTTCTTGAATTGAATAATTCTAATAACTGTGATAGTGATGGTGTATTCAGTGCTTATGTGGCTATTGTCTAGGCCGGGCCAGGCTCGCTCGGAACGTCAATTTTTGCATCGGCGCGCGGCCGGCTCTTATAGAAATTCCTTCCATACCAGAGCCACAGATTACATAATACGTGGTACCCCACTTTTTACATAACAAGGCGAAACCGTTTATTTCTTTAATAGGATAAAGGGCTTTTTTTGCATACGTAACGTATATCCTACTTTTGGGAAGTCAATTTAAAATGTAAACGTCACTCATGCAAATTGAAAGCTAAATTCATTGGATCATAGCTCGCGAGTAAATGGGCATTGGGCATGGGAAATTTGAGACATAAAGGACTCCGGACCTAAAGTATGGAAAATGTGGTTTCAGTTAAATATCTTGAGATTTTGATATGTTATAGATTTGAGAGTCCTTTCTTTAAATGGCCAGCTTATAGCAATAAAGGTTCAATCTAATGTCAATTGTTTAAATAAATAGTTGGGACTTGAATCTTGTTGAAGTACCTACTAATACTTTGTTATCTAGTACAAAATCAGTCGAAACTCTGAAAGGGACTCGGAAACAGTAGCACCCCTAGAGACTTTTGTTCAGGACTCTGAAATCTATAACATATCAAAATCTCAAGGTACTTAACTGAAACCACATTTTCCATACATTAGGTCCGGGGTCCTTTGCAACTGACGTTGTGCGGCAAAAATGCTCTGTTTAGAGGGTGTATCTGTTGTATACCTAATATGTAGCTAATCTGTACCATCAGATCACTTACCTAGTTCCTGATAGTTCCCGCAACCGTACACCTGCCTACGCTATTATCTGAGAATGAAGGTAAATTTTTGTCGTAATGTACTGACATTACGGAAATAGGTATTGCAGCGAATGATAGTCCTGCTTATATTATATACCAGGCATGTTGCGGATGCAGATTTTATGACATCCGCGGATGCGGATGCGGATATTTAAAGGCTCACATCCGCGGATGTGGATGCGTATGTCAAGATTAGGTACTTAAACAACGTCAAATATTACATTTTTAGTAATTTTTATTAAAAAAAACGAAACGTTTAGTATTTGAGCAAGAATATATGTGCGTTATATTTAATAAACAGTAACTTGGCTGACTTTTTTGGATCTAGACGATTTCGTTATAGGTAATGATGAAATTACCTAGCACTTACGCCGCCGCTAAGACGTTTCTGTACCGACTGATTCGACATCTGCCGCATCCGCATAAGCTCCACATCGATTTTATGCGGATGCGGATGTTGAAAATAATGCGGAAGTTCCACGGTTGCGGATGCGGATGCGGATATTCGCAACATCCCTGTTATATACTGATTGACTAACTCATGAAGTAGGGTAAACTACTAATTTACTGCAATTATTACAATCATTATACGTTTACACCCATTTATTATTGTTTCCACCAGGCCCTAATTTCACCACGGTAACAGGTGCGACAATTGTAAAATCACTGTTGCTGACGTCACAGGCATCCATGGGCTACGGTTACCACTTACCATCGGGCGGCCCGTATTCCTGTTTGCCACCATCATTGTATTATTTAAAAAAGCTTAATTATATCGAAAAAAAACAGATATTTCTTTTGCGAAGTTTCTGACAATTGTCAAGATTTAGAAGAATTGTAGGTAATTCTTGACAGGTAATGAGTTATATGTCGGAATTTCGTGACAATTCGTGACAGTAGTGTTTCTTGTGACAATTGTCAAAAACTTAGCAAGAGAAATATCTGTTTTTGCCGATATAATTTTTTTTTTGATAAAACAATAATGGTGGCAAACAGGAATACGGCCCGCCCGATGGTATGCGGTAACCGTAGCCCATGGATGCCTGTGACGTCAGCAACAGTGATGTTTTACAATTGTCGCACCTGTCACCGTGGTGAAATTGGAGCCAGAAGTCATAAAATAAAATTAAAATTGATTGAACATTGGAATAATTCCATGAATAACACTGAAGCAATTAAAGTCTTGAATGTCAGAATATATTGAAATCCGGCATAAATAAAATGAATGTCCAACGTAACAACATAACAATTGATTCGATAATGGGAACGCCTGCTGTAGCAATCAATTATTGAAAAACATGCAATCATGCACGGATATTTGATTGGAACGAAGCTTATGCTAATGAGCAGTTTTAAAGTTCCGAATAAACGATGTCTTATTTATTACCAAGCCTTCACTGTCATCTGACAGTCAGCGACCTGGGTCAAACAGATCACTGTGTTATGTCTTTCCTGTAGACATACACAAGAGTTAAGGGCTATAAAGGTTAATTTTCTTATTTAACCCTTATCCACGTGAAAAGGTCCTCCTTTTATTTAAAGAACTATGATAAAATCATTACTTATATGCCCACAAGCTGTTAACTATTGCCCACAGGAGAGAAAACTAGGGTGTTATCGCGAACAGTACATTTTTCTCTCCTGTGGGAAATAGTTAACAGCTTGTGGGCATGTAAGCAATGATTTTATCATGGTTCTCTAAATAAAAGGAGGACCTTTTCACGTGGATAAGGGTTAAATAAGAAAATTAACCTTTATAGCCCTTAACTCTTGTGTATGTCTACAGGAAAGACATAACACAGTGATCTGTTTGACCCACCTATCTAATTAAGCGTAATATTCCTATATTTAATAACATTTTCATTTTTACTTAGAGTAATTCGCCAGTAACTGGCCACCTGTTAGTAACTGGCCAAGTAAGTAACAAGGTTTCAATAACTGGCCAGCCTTTAATAACTAGCCTCCTTATACTAAAATGAATTCTGTTTATAGGTGAATAGAATTCATTTTTAGTTTAGGGTGGCCAGTTATTGGCCGCGGTGCCCAGTTACTGGCGAATACCCAGTATTTTTTTTAAGAGGGCAACCTTGAAATTTACTCGTTAGATTGAACTCACCATATTAAAAAAACCGGTCAAGTGCTAGCTCGTTTAACTCCTACCACCTACAGACTACATGACACACCTTTAGTACAGACTGACAAAATACGCGACTTAGGACTAAATTTGGACAAACAACTTGACTTCAGACTTCATATAATAACAATATGCAAAAAAGTTTCGAAAACGCTAGGTTTTATATTTAGAATATCTTCACAATTTTCCAACATAAAGGTGGCAGTCATGCTCTACAACGCTTACATCCGTAGTCGCCTTGAATTTGGTGCTGTAGTATGGGATCCCTATGAAACTAAATATACCACGATGTTGGAAAGAGTACAAAAGAAATTCTCGAGACATGTCTACATACGTCTGTATGGATATTACCCCTACATGTATCCGTCTTTATTCGTAACAGGAATGGTCGGCCTTCAAACACTAGAGACTAGACGAAAGCTGCTACACATAATGCACTATCGACAACTACTTCACAATAAAGTAGATGGCGCATCCGTGCTTGAGAGAATGGGACTGCAAGTGCCGCGGGCGAACGTCGCAACAGGCGTGCCGGGCGGGTGTGGCAGCGCGGGCGGCGCGGTTACACGCGCACGCAGCGAGGCGCCCACGCTCCCACCGCTCGGGCCCGAACTGCTCTTAACCGCATCATACTGGAGTCAGATGATGTAGATATATTTGCTGATAGTGCTGGTGTATTTTACAGGAAACTGATAAGGTGCATAGAAAATATTACTAGTGGCTCTGTGAGCTGTAGACCTCGCGAGCAGAGCTTGAAATAACATGGTGCTAAGAGCTTTAAATACACCGTGTTTTTTTTTATTTCCGTTAATTTCAAGGGTGCATTCCTGAGCTTAAATCAAGTAACTTTCTCAAAGACACCGATGTTCTAATTAAGTCCATTTCGGAGATAATCCATAATTTATTTTTTTACTATAAGGCCTCTACAAGCGTGTACACTTGCCTTAGGGCCGGCTTACATATTGATTAGTGTTTAGAATGAGTTCATACATTTGCTACTAAACTTAAGTACAATCTCGGTCGATTGATGTACGAAATGACATTGATATGTCACAGATTTCAATTGTTTGGTTGAGTTAAATGTAATGCCCGTGTTACAACAACGCTATATGCTACATTTAATTACTTTTTAAACAAAAAAAAAAACAAAAAAGAAAACAAAAAAAATTTTTTTTTTGAAAATTAACTATGCCATTTAGTTCTTATAAACGTACTTAACTATACCCCGAAGTTAACGGAATTCAATAAAAACACGGTGTATAGTAAATTAAAGAAAAACAATACGAAATTTATGTGTAAAAAAATACAAAAAGTTATAATATCCCAGCATACAATTACTGGGGATCGAACCCAGACCCTCTGTGCAAACAGAAAAAGCGAACGTTTACAAACTGAGCCAAATAGTTCTTAGATGGGTTGACGAAATTTAGCTACTCCTTCTCAAATTAAAATTAGTTAAAATTAAATATCTAAATACCGCCTAAACCAGCGATAATTTTTTTCTGCATTTTTTGCTATTAACTCTGTAAACATGTCTCAAAAAGAAAAAAGTCTTATGATATCGATACGACTATTTGTTTAGGCGCCAGGTATCACGACTCCGCCATTTTTAAAAATTTCCAAAAACCGGATTGACAAAAAAATTTTATTTAGTCATAAAATTCGGTCACAAAATTTCACGAGAATCGGTTAAGAATTGCGACCTGTAGAGGAGAACATCCGGACATACGAAAGCAAAATGCCCGAGTCAAAACGTAGACCTTCGCTTCGCTTCGGTCAATAATGTAAAAATGCGTCCCGGATCTCATTGTTATAAGTTTATTTGTTGTTGTATAAATATTTTTTTTTAATTTTAATATTATTATATAATATACCACATAAGTGCTTTGGTGTCATACTGTTAATTTATGTGTAAAGTTTAATAAATAAATAAATAAATAAATTAAATGAATGAATGAATGAATGAATGAATGAATGAATGAATGAATGAATGAATGAATGGATGGATGGATGGATGGATGGATGGATGGATGGATGGATTGATGGATGGATGGATGGATGGATGGATGGATGGATGGATGGATGGATGGATGGATGGATGGATGGATGGATGGATGGATGGATGGATGGATGGATGGATGGATGGATGGATGGATGGATGGATGGATGGATGGATGGATGGATGGATGGATGGATGGATGGATGGATGGATGGATGGATGGATGGATGGATGGATGGATGGATGGATGGATGGATGGATGGATGGATGGATGGATGGATGAATGAATGAATGAATGAATGAATGAATGAATGAATGAATGAATGAATGAATGAATGAATGAATGAATGAATGAATGAATGAATGATGATGGATCGATCGATGGATCGATGGATGGATGGATGGATAGATGGATGGATGGATGGATGGATGGATGGATGGATGGATGGATGGATGGATGGATGGATGGATGGATGGATGGATGGATGGATGGATGGATGGATGGATGGATGGATGGATGGATGGATGGGTGGATGGATGGATGGATGGATGGATGGATGGATGGATGGATGGATGGATGGATGGATGGATGGATGGATGAATGGATGAATGAATGAATGAATGAATGAATGAATGAATGAATGAATGAATGAATGAATGAATGAATGAATGAATGAATAAATAAATAAACTCGTGCACCGAGGGTTCCGTACAAACTTTCAAGTATCTCGGTAACTATAAACACAAAAGACTTTTGACCTGAAGTATACTACGCATAATTATGTACAGCGCCATATATCGATACATTAGCTTACTATTTTGCGAGATCGGTAGTATATAATTATGTATGTTGGTTTTTCATGGATATTTTTTTATTACGTGAACCGATTTCAATTTTATGTATTTTATTTATAAGGAGTTTTTATTCTAATCTCATAGAAATTTCAAGTAACTATTATTATACATTCGCAAAGGTGGCAAAATTGCAAAATCAATACGGATTTTTTTTTTTTTGATATAGGGCATTTTTCATTATTAATAAAAATAACATAAAAAAACAGTTTCAATGTGTCTGGATTCTAAATTTCAAATCGATAGCTCAAGTAGTTCTCGGGATAATTAGCAATGTGACAAGACAGACGGACAGAGTCGCACCATAAGGGTTCCTTTTGTAACTTTTTGGTACGGAACCCTAAAAAAAAAACAAATGAGGAAAAAACGATGACAAGAGTCTCTCGCGAACAGCTCCCGGCTCGAATCAACCATCAAAAGAGCGCCAATGGGCTCGTTTATTCCTCCAATAAATTCAAATTAGTCCGAATAATTCACATTAAAAGTTTGCCCAATTACTCCATCGTTTAGCTGATGAACCTTCCATTAAAACAGATCATTTTACGAATGGTTTTGTTGTTATTTGAAATTAGTTGATCAAATACATACGGTGTAAGTAAGGATGGGTAAAATTTAGATGAATACCCAGTTAATACCTACATACCTATAGTAGGTAGGTAATACATACCGAACGATTCATTTACATATGACATATACACATTAAGCAATTTAAGCATACCTACCCGTTATCACTGTTCTCCTACTCATTGTCTTAGGTCAGGGGTGCGAAACTCCTGACTTCGGCCAAACTCGGCTCCGCTCGGCTCAGCATTGCTCCGAGCAATTATAAGGGTTGACACAACTTGACGTCCCTTTGCGTGCACGACCAAATATAACGTCGGGTGAGAATACGACAGCGAACTAAATGTAAAACTTTCCGAAAAATATATTTTTTTGCTTGTTTTCGCTCTCCTGCAAACCATGTAAGTGGCGTATGGCACAAACGTCGTATTCTCACCCGACGTTATATTTGGTCGTGCACGCAAAGGGACGTCAAGTTGTGTCAACCCTTATAATTGCTCGGAGCAATGCCGAGCCGAGCGTAGCCGAGTTTGGCCGAAGTCAGGAGTTTCGCACCCCTGACCTAAGACAATGAGTAGGAGAACAGTGATAACGGGTAGGTATGCTTAAATTGCTTAATGTGTATATGTCATATGTAAATGAATCGTTTGGTATGTATTACCTACCTACTATAGGTATGTAGGTGCTTAGCAGACCCGGGGTATAAGCCCGAGCCTCCATTTAGGAAATATTTAACATATTTATCATTTAGGCACATATGTTTACTATTTATAGTACCAAACAAATATTGTGAATACAGTGGTAATCATGAAATAAAAGCATTTTTGCTATTGCCATATCCGTTTTTGATGAGTAAATGTTAAACGCATAATGTATGATATGACACAAAAGTTGTGGATATGTCACACTTTTGTGATAATTTTCTGTTAACAGAGTGTAAATATCCTATAGTAAAATGCGGATATGGCACAACATTTTTCAAAAATAGTTTTTTTCATAAACCGATTAGTGCCAATTATAGCTATTTTTTTTTTGTTATTTTAGGAATCACTAAAAAAACGAATTTCTCAAAAATGGATATGGCACAAACGTATTCTCAGCCGACGATAAGATAATGGCTTGAATTTTGACAACCCTAAATAGCCGAAAGGGATAGTGCCATATATTAGAAAGGGACAGCATGATTTAACCCTGAACCGCTGTCAAGTCTGTTCTCTACGGTAGTACTATTATTTATTCTGTGCTTAGATCACGAAGATACCGGGGGCGCCTTCAGTTCGAACACGAAAACCTAGGGCTCGGGGCCTGGTGAAGCATGTTCGTTGCTGTTGGGTAGGGTATCTCCAGTACGGCTACCACCCGTTTGACACTACTAGTAGGTTTAGTAAGGAACACAAATGTATGGAACAGCATGCACTAAAGTCTCAGGCGATGCCGCTTGGCACGATTGTTCCTTTGGTCAAACAAAGTTGATCTGGCCCGGTAGCCGGGAGATCGTACCATGCAGACCCCCCAAAAAGGGGGGGTGAAAGGGTCGGCTCCCCGGGTCCAATCTATGCTATATTCCTTCCTAGTCTTAGCAACTAGGGCAAGTTATATATCATTTTCGTATAATTTAGGGACGGGGAATTCCTTTTCGAAATAATTATTATACCTTTACATACAAAAAAAAATATTATTGTACAAAAAATTAAAATGTTAGGTAATTTTTCGTGACAATTTTAGATGTTACAATCACAGTGTGGCGATTAGCACTAAATAAAAAATGGGACGATGTAGCCCATGTATTCTTTATTCTGAAAAATATTACACTATAGTAGGCATTAATACATTTTTTCGTAATAAGAAAATAATTTATAGCGCGTGGCGGTAACGATTTCCATACTAAATGACCTTACTCAACCTACTACACTAGTTAAGGCAGTCGTGGTAAGGCTGCGGGTGACATTCGGATGTCAACTGCACCTGCATTACTTTTGCAACATTACTGCAGCGGCGTTGATATAGCCTATATATATGTTAATTTCCTTTATAAAATAAGTTACGTACGCCACCGCATTACTGCCGCGATTATGACGTTCAATACTTCACTCATGTTATCAAGGAAATTAACAGTTACAGCGCCCACGTCAATCAGATAGCAGATGCCATCCGAATGTCACCTCGTTAGCACAACGGTGTGGAGGGCAAGCGGGATGACATTTCGCTTTATCGGATCGGATAAGTACCTATAGGGACCGTGCGCGTTGGAGGGTCTGCCATCTTGTGGCCTGAATCGGAAACATATGTGCACATGTACATTGCCAAAGCAAGTGCTACCATCTGTCGTTCGCGTCAGTACGTTTCCTTGTGCATAGTAGGTTCTGCTATCTTGTGGGCTACATCGGAAGCATAAACGACACATTTACGCCCCGCGCCAAAAATCTGACGGCTCCTATACTGCTCTCTATAGTTCATGCACGGGGCCTATTGAGATAACAAAACGGATCTTAACATTTGAAGTCCAAAGTTAAACTTGTAAATATACATAGACAAATTACTTATCTTCACACACATTCACGTTTGGTTAGAAACCGCATTTCTATTTGTAATGAGTTCAATCACTTCTCTTGCTCTCAGGCAAATGAAACTGCTTCATTTATTACTAGTGGCTCTGTGAGCTGTAGACCTCGCGAGCAGAGCTTGAAATAACATGGTGCTAAGAGCTTTAAATACACCGTGTTTTTTTTTATTTCCGTTAATTTCAAGGGTGCATTCCTGAGCTTAAATCAAGTAACTTTCTCAAAGACACCGATGTTCTAATTAAGTCCATTTCGGAGATAATCCATAATTTATTTTTTTACTATAAGGCCTCTACAAGCGTGTACACTTGCCTTAGGGCCGGCTTACATATTGATTAGTGTTTAGAATGAGTTCATACATTTGCTACTAAACTTAAGTACAATCTCGGTCGATTGATGTACGAAATGACATTGATATGTCACAGATTTCAATTGTTTGGTTGAGTTAAATGTAATGCCCGTGTTACAACAACGCTATATGCTACATTTAATTACTTTTTAAACAAAAAAAAAAACAAAAAAGAAAACAAAAAAAATTTTTTTTTTTGAAAATTAACTATGCCATTTAGTTCTTATAAACGTACTTAACTATACCCCGAAGTTAACGGAATTCAATAAAAACACAGTGTATAGTAAATTAAAGAAAAACAATACGAAATTTATGTGTAAAAAAATACAAAAAGTTATAATATCCCAGCATACAATTACTGGGGATCGAACCCAGACCCTCTGTGCAAACAGAAAAAGCGAACGTTTACAAACTGAGCCAAATAGTTCTTAGATGGGTTGACGAAATTTAGCTACTCCTTCTCAAATTAAAATTAGTTAAAATTAAATATCTAAATACCGCCTAAACCAGCGATAATTTTTTTCTGCATTTTTTGCTATTAACTCTGTAAACATGTCTCAAAAAGAAAAAAGTCTTATGATATCGATACGACTATTTGTTTAGGCGCCAGGTATCACGACTCCGCCATTTTTAAAAATTTCCAAAAACCGGATTGACAAAA
The DNA here is from genome assembly GCF_910591565.1 of Cydia splendana. Taxonomy (NCBI): domain Eukaryota; kingdom Metazoa; phylum Arthropoda; class Insecta; order Lepidoptera; family Tortricidae; genus Cydia; species Cydia splendana. Next base: position 16,324,778 of record NC_085969.1, on the reverse strand, counting down.
AAATTTTATTTAGTCATAAAATTCGGTCACAAAATTTCACGAGAATCGGTTAAGAATTGCGACCTGTAGAGGAGAACATCCGGACATACGAAAGCAAAATGCCCGAGTCAAAACGTAGACCTTCGCTTCGCTTCGGTCAATTAAGTGGGAACTTAATAAGGAATGGAATGAATGACGTCGCTGAACCAATCAGATAGATAGATGTGGCCATTAATATGGGAGTACGCTCTTTTCTTGAAGTTTTAACCTCCTGAGACCCAGAAGCAAATGTTTTGTTTTTGAAATTGGAACCCTTAGTTACACAATAAAAGTTCAAAATATAGGTTTTGGAATATGTACAAAAAATTGTACGCAGGGCCTTAGCAGGTTGAAGGTCGTATCGGTCCGGAAACACCTCGGGCACCAGTCGGTCGGTTCATTCCACCAGTTTAGCTGACGTTTCAGAATAAAGTAATAAATGGATGTTCTAGTTACGATCACGGCTCCGCGTGGTTCTATTTTCCCGGCCCTTCCCCCTTATGGTCTAAATCAGGAAAACTCACAGATCTACAATACTTACACAGTATTGCCTGTCAAATATAAAAAAGTGCGACTAAAATCGAAATGATGTCAAGTGTCATTGGAAGTATTGAATTCAGAAATAATAGTAACAGTACAATTGCCGACCGTGTCTCCTGAATACAGCTTTTCGTATTTTCAGTCCACTAAACCTACGTTTTGAACATGGTTCATAATAAAACCGTATTTTACTACCTACTTTTAGAATTGATTATAAGTACCTACATTAATATCTTGGTATAATAGGGGTAGCGTCAAAATATTAGTCAAAAAAAGTACGATAGAAATAGTAAATTCGACGAAATTTCAATATGAACGTGAAAACCTCTGTCACATGATAATACTTTTTGAAGTTGGGACAAGGGCGTTGTTTTCCCTTAGCGTCCAACCCTTTCTATTATAACTCAGTTATAGAATGGCAAGGAGGGACAGCCTTTCCGAACTTTTTCTACTATTTAGTTTTTGAAAGGAAATATTAATATTGAAGATGGCTCTTTTATTTTCGCGGGGTATTTTGGAGTGCCAGCCGTCGAAAGTTTGCGGACTTTGTAAAAACTTCGTGTTGTTCGATGTTTCATTAATTATTGTACCAAAAACACCTTAAAAGTATTACCACAAGAATTTAATGAAAGTTTTGCGCGTGTCTAGTTACTCTCACTTAAATTTTATAACAATGAATAAGTAATTATTTAAGACTTTATAAGTTAATGCTTCTATTATATTATAATATCGTTTTCTTGTGTGTCCTCATTTCAAGCTGTTAGAGTGTGCCAAAGTTACGAGCCACAGAGCAGGGAGCATCATGCCGTGTAGTACAGTAATTACATGAGACCGGCAAACGTAGCGCAGATTTATGATCACTGGATGATTCAAGTGGTAATATAAATAATGGATTTATATTAGGTACACCGCGGCGGTTATAATTTTAACAAACCTGAAGGGACAATACCTACTAGCTCATACGCCCATCGTCATTTAGCCAAGCGTGTGCCGTTTTATACAAACTAAGTAAACTTGTAACTTAGTAGTTTTAGAAAATGCGGTAGAGCGAGGTTAACTTTTCGAATGGCCCCATATTTGACACTTCAGACATGACAGTCCAGAATCTAGATATAAAATCCTCATATAGCCACATTTTCAGTCGCTGTCATTGACATATATCTCAGGACGGGCCTACGGGCACCAAGAAAAGTGCTATTTCAGCGGTGTCACTCACGAATTCGAGCCAATCGTTCAGTCTAACGCAACTAGTTGCGACCAATCGCGCGCGTGATGCGAACTGATCTACCAAACGCGTTGTAGCGGTGTCACAACGCTGTACTGGCCCCATTCATGCACCACCATGCCCGTAAGGCTAGTCCTGAGATATACAATGGTCGCTATAAAGTTATGGGATAACTTCGCTTGATAAGTTTTGAAGTGAGGGCACTTAACCTTTCTGGTTTCTGAGTCTTCCCTGGCTCTGTACTGAATCCTGTGTATTTATTTATTATATATGATTATTTGTAATAAATACGAACTGTCTTCGCAATCAACACTATATCCATGTACGAAACTCTCTCGTCGTTGCGGTGAACGGTTTCTGCCAATTTTGTGTGTAAATTGTGAGGTGATACCTTGTAGCAACCGGCCATTTAGATGGAAAAGAGAGAAACCGAACTGACCTTAATATTCCTCCTTACTTTATACAGAGTATCAAATTTCAGAGGTAATTAGGAAAAACCTGAAACTTTAAGAGAGAGAAGTTTTTGTTCTTAAGAACCACGAGGTCAATGAATTTATAGTTAATTCTACCACTGAACTGTAGGTTAATTAACCTATGTATTATACAATAATAAAGTTACCTATTTGCTTAAAAATGATCTCTTGTTGGGGTTATTTTTAGGGTTGTCATATTTATATACAAAGGTCTATCTTAAAGAAATCAATCCAAGTCAATTTATTTTATTTATTACTATAATTATTTTAATTTGGGTTTTATTTTTATTTATTTTAATGAAAGACAATCAAACTTCTATCTAATAATAATTATATCAAATTTAAGTTATGAACACTAACCTGAACGCTTAAGAAAAATATAGGTGGATTGTGCTTATGTACAAATTGTACCTCAAATAACTGAACTGCCTAGTACAGTAGTACAATAGGTTACCACCTATTGTTAGGTTTAGGTACATACTAAGAAATCATCCATATTTCTGTTCTAACCGTCACGTGTATTTTTGTTAAATTTTTAATAGAAAATAAATACTCAGGAGAATGGTAAATTTCTGATGTCGAGGTCTTAATGCAGCCCACTTTCCGCCTAAGTGCAGGAACTGCACTAAAGTAAGCCTTCGTCGCAATCGGCGGCCCGGAAACAGTTCATTCTTGTCGGAAATCGACGTGCCGTGCTGTTTTGATTCGATAAATCAGACCTCGACTTCATTTTTTACATCAGTTTATTTACAATTGAGAGACCTACTCGTAATAATATGATTTTCAGTAAAATAATGTTTAGAAAAATGTAGACTAAAAAGCCAAACTAACACATATATATTTGTAGATGCGGAGTTGGAGTCATGGCGCGGCGCCGGGCGCCTGGCCACGGCTGCCGAGGAAGCGCAGGACGAGCAGCACGACGCGGAGATGCTGACTGCTCGTATGGTTTTTACCAATTAAAAAAAATGGCTAAAAAACTGTTCTAATATAGATGGTCAAGCAAATCTTGTCAGTAGAAAAAGGCGCGAAATTCAAATTTTCTATGGGACGATATCCCTTCGCGCCTACATTTTTCATATTTGCCGCCTTTTTCTACTGACAAGATCTGCTTGACCAGCTATACTTGGGGTTGTATTTCGTTTGTAGTTTTCCTTGAGTGGTATTTAGATTGTACAATGTGTTAAAGTTTTGATGTTGTTATGATATGACCTTGAAACAACTTGATAAAGTAGAGACCGTGCGTGAGAGGGTCTACCCGTGACTTGAATCGAATCTATTCTCTAATGCCATCCATATCGTATCTAGACCTAATATTTGACGTATATTAAAGATCGAATCAGGCCGTGTGTCAACGTTACTGCTCCGGCGTTACGCAATTTCCTTGATGACTGCTGACGTTGCCATCCTAAGAGCCTTTACAGTTTTAAAGTTGGGTACGAAATAATTTACGTAATTGCCAGTTTTTTGTAAAATTTATTTTTATCTTTTCATATAGGTACTACGTGAGGCAACATGCTTAAGAAGATATACCTCATAATAAAAATCCCTTAACAAGGGAATTACCTATGTGTATTATACTGATGATTTGTGTCACTGATACCCGACGGAAACAGAACTTTCAAGAAAAGAAAATACCCGAGCGCCAGTCCAATTATACCAAGCATCCGTTTCTTTTTCTCCACTTATCGAGCAATTAATTGAAACTTTGTCGCTTTCACTGCGCGCAACTGGAAAATAAGTAGGTAGACTATGCATAATAAAAGATTAAAAGACCGTGGTTATTTAATTGCTCGGACAAAGCGCCTTGATTCCGTATAGTCGTTGAAAACAAACTCAATTTCGCCACTAAAGCTCATCGTCATCATCATCATCATCATCTCAGCCATAAGACGTCCACTGCTGAACATAGGCCTCCCCCTTACTACTAAAGCTACTAAAGCTCAAAAGTCAAAAATCATTATTTAAAGATTATTTGTAAGAAATAATTACCTAAGAGCAGTTTATACAGTGTGGAAAATCAATACGATCGCAAACACTTTTGCTTCAGTCCTTAGGTAGGTATTTTTAACAGAACATGTTCAGCGAGTGGCGTTACAAGCTATTTCTTTTAATTCTTTTTATGGAAACAATTTTGCATAGGTATCATATAAGCTGTCATTTCCTTTCATAGCAATTTTATTGGAAGTGCTTTTTTTCAATAGGGAGTATTACTTCAATGTTCTGTCGCCAGAGAGCAGCACTAGCACATATTGTAAACCAAACCATAGAGTAGGTAACTTATATATTATACTATGCTTCAAACAGTTTTTTTAGAAGTTTTCACTATGATGCATCAAGGCGGTTTGTTTACAGACGCCTACCGCGAAACGCGAAAATCTAAATTTAGTTATCTGCCTATATCACTCGAATATGCAAGGGTATCATGCCTCAGTATGTCTTAGTGACGCCTCCTACACAGAGTTTTGCTTAATATCTCCTATTAATTAGCGCGTTTTTAGGGTCCCGTACCCAAAGGGTAAAACGGGACCCTATTACTAAGACTTCGCTGTCCGTCCGTCCGTCCGTCCGTCCGTCCGTCCGTCCGTCCGTCCGTCCGTCCGTCCGTCCGTCCGTCTGTCACCAGGCTGTATCTCACAAACCGTGATAGCTAGACAGTTGAAATTTTCACAGATGATGTATTTCTGTTGCCGCTATAACAACAAATACAAAAAACAGAATAAAATAAAGATTTAAATGGGGCTCCCATACAACAAACGTGATTTTTAACCAAAGTTAAGCAACGTCGGGAGTGGTCAGTATTTGGATGGGTGACCGTTTTTTTTTTGCTTTTTTTTTTTCATTATGGTACGGAACCCTTCGTGCGCGAGTCCGACTCGCACTTGCCCGGTTTTTTGTGTCATGCCTCGCAGACCAAAGTCTACTTGGTGTTTGAACATTTATAAGATTTGTTCAATGAGTTGACACATGTAATAAATGTTCCCAAAAACGCTCTCTAAATGGAGAAGCGCTTATTGCCACTTTACTCGAACAAATATATTGCTTGGCAAACGCGTGTGATCACGCATATAAATGAATGAATGTAGCTAATCCCTTAATGGATATACGGGTCCACTTACGGTGTGGATAATAATGATATTGTTCGCTGGGTATATGTACATTCATTATGTATAGGTAGGTACATATACAAATTCAAACTCGGTAAGCAATTTTACATAGATTCCTTTACAGGTTTATAATTATAGGTTCATACTAGTTAAACAATATATTTTTCACCTCAGCAGCTCGAACAAGGGTACTTTGCTTCTTAAAAACAGTGAGCAAAATGCGATTTTGCTCACTGAGTCATTTTGTTTCACTCAGTGAGCAAAATCGCATTTTGCTCACTGAGTGTGTCTCAATCAGTGAGCAAAATCACATTTTGCTCACTGAGTGAGACAAAATGACATTCAAGTGACCTTTATAGTCAAATGTCATTTCAACAAGTTCGATATGTGGGTTCTATTATCTCTGTCCCTCTAGGTATGTTCTCACTGCTTAGGGTGAAAAATTTTGTGTACTACACGAGATCAAAGTTATTTACATCTCGTGCGCTTGTGAATCCCTTACTACGCTCAAGATTCTAAATTAGATTCACTCGCTACGCTCGTGAATCTATTATAGAATCTTTCGCTTGCACGGGACTCAAAATAAGCACTCGAAGAAATATCAAACTTTGATCTCTTGTTGTACAAATAACTATTTTACGAATACCTATATAACGAAACTTTTAAGGAAGTTATACAGAAGTATTATATATATTTTGATCATTCGAGACTTTTTCAGACCCTCTCCCCCCTTACTTACAATTAGTATGACGTGATTAATGGACATCCCCAAAGTTGTATTTTTTTGAATGAACCTAATATTCAGGTGATTTACATTACAGGTTTACTTGCATTGCGTGCAATAGGTACCTGGTCTACCGGTAAAGCATAGAACACTTGAGGTAAACGTACCTA